>NC_136702.1:11897655-12435155 GCF_947650265.1 Symphodus melops
ATTCTATTACAGTCTGATCTCTCTGTTATGTCTCTTAGTATGATTCTTCATTTACCCAACCATTTCCCCATAAGAAGCACTAAGTTGAAAATATGCAACTAAGTGTGAAATTTAACTTCAGAGGTCTCGCGCGCGCACACAAAAAAAAAATAAAAAAAATATCACACTGGAAGCAGTCAACAAACTGACAGGGAGTGACTAATAGCTTTTTCTTTCTGGGTAGAAATCCAATTCATGCCAAACAAAAATCTTATTTTGTTTCTGTAATGGTATGACTGTATTACTGTGCATTTCATGAGATCCATTTAAAAGGTGGAGCCAGTCTTGCACATAGCCCCCTGCACAGCCCTAGCAGCTGCTGTGTTATGAAGTCGCACAACTCTGGCTATACTACCAGGAAATAACCACACAGATGCCTGCAAGGCACAAACAGGAGCTGGAGCATTTCATTCAATCATTTAATCCATACTTTTAAGTAAAGGACCTCCATTCTTATGTCCTTTTTTTATTACTTGAGTGAATGGTAGCACACAGTTTTTCCTGTCACCTGCCAATCTTTTGCACAGAGCCGTATCGCCGCTGTTTATTCAGGAAAAGGTTTTTCTAGCAGTGCAGCCAAGTAAGAACTTAGTCACTGTGTTCATTTTGAAAAACGGGTTTCACCACACTATTCACCTTGATGTACGTACTTCTTTTATTATCGTTAACATTTCTTGTCATATTATTCCTATACAGCTAAAGATTTACTCATAAAAAATCTGCTTCTAATGGGATTGTGTAATTCAGAATGTAATCAGAGGGAGTGCATTGGTGCATCTGAATTTATTGTAATGTTGAAAATCATATTTATTATTATTTATTATGTTGATTGAAAAATAGAATCATTCCATCACAGGTAGGATTTTTTTTTTTTTTTTTTGGCTTATGTCATGGCTAACATGCATAAACAGACAAGACTTTATTATAATGTACAAATCTATTTAGCAGTTGGTTTATTTTATTACAAAAAGGTAAAACAATAATAATGTTTGGCTAACCCAGAGCATGAGATAATGAAAGCAGGAGTGCAGATGGAATAAAACCACATAGTATTTATCCTGTTTTATATAGGGGATGCAAACAGCTCCATATGTATTTTGGTGTTGTGTAAATGCCAGGGAGACACAGCAGCATCCGTTGGAGTTAACGGTGCAGCACTTTTGTGTTCAGTAGCACAAATCATTAATCATGAGGCCGGCCATATTCTTGTAGTGCCTGTGCTTTCATTACTGGGCCTAATTAAACAGTTCTGTGAACTGGAATCTCAGATTCCTCTGTTACAGATTATCATTAATTATGGTGAAAGTGCTCAGAGATGTTGGACTCAATTATATTCTGCTCAACCCTGGCAGCGGGGTGATTCATTGTTCTGAGCACTCCACAGCCGTACTGTCTCTGCTTATCACCAACCTCCACTTTTGTAAATTGGGCTCTGCCAGCCAACAAACTAAGAATTATGTGCTGCTTTTTCATTACAAACATGTTGGAGGAGCACAGACCAATTAAGGGAGGGATATTTTGTGTGGAGTGATGAGGCAGGCATTGGTGCAGGGAGATGGGGGGTTGGGTGGAGGGGGCTCAAGTTGTGGCTTTATTACCATGTGCGGTGCAGCCCTCCACCAGGTCTGTTGACTGATTATGCTCCCTACACTCTCTCAATATCTCAAAGCCATCAGTACTGTAACAGTAAAATGAGAATTTGGACTGAATATATTGTTGATATCTCTCTGCATACTGTGTAGACACAGCTTTCCATTGTCCTCGTGGAGGGTTTAAATGGAGATTTCTATTGGACCTGGAGCTGAGTGTGTCTGGCTTTGAAAGAGAGCGATAACTTTTCAAAATATTTGTGTCTGACATGCATCTTTTTATGCAGCTGAACAATGTCAATATTACTTTTATGGTCTTATGTAGGGTATGTGGGGTCTGTGATGAAAACAGTGTGTGAATGAGATTATTGGCCACCTTTTTTAAGGGTCAGAGACGAGAGGAAAATCTAAATCAAAGGGAGGCAGAAGTTCCACTGGTAAGCTTCGGCCTTAGCGGTTTGCACAATTTCATATGCCACAGTAGGTAGTGATTTTAATATATATGAAAATCAGCTGGAGCTGTGTGCATGTGTCTCTTATAATATCACCTGTGGGAGATTTTCGCTGCCTTACAAAGCAGAACTGTTTACGTTCCCCCTCACTACAGTGTCGTCTCAGAGCGACTCTCCATAAGATGTCTGTCTCTGTTCCGCTGCTTTAAAGAATTAACACAGAGTGCAGTGACAGCGAGACGTGGGAGAGGAAAACAAAGACAAGAACTCAAGATTTCAAAATTAAATATAACAATATCTCTGGTTCTCTCGTAGTTCCTTAAACTACCGTTGGTCTAATCCCATAATTCCCCTGGCAGAGGAGTACGAAATGGGATTTTTCTTTCCTTCTGGTGACATAGCGGCAGCTCATTGAAAATGTAATACACTACTTCCAAGTCACAGGTCAGCTGGCAATCTGAATTCTAAAAGGACTGTGAATAATATTCTGTTTTATTTTGAAAATGAACTTTGTGGCCTCCATCATGAATCCAATATATGTCTTAATCTTGTGGGCTCTTGAAACCCACAGCTCAGGAAGACGGCCTGTGACTCCTGAACCTAATAAGGAAATCACTTGTTTTCTCATCCGTCTTCTCATTTTATGGGGGCTGACACAAAACAGTCCTTTATCCTAAAAGCAATTGATGAAGCATGAAATATATGTTAAACACTATTAAGGCTCTTTCTCGCGTTCCTTAAAAAAATGTTGTTATGTAACTGGTCTGAGGCACGACCACAACAGAAACACAAAAGAACATGAATTGTATTCGTCATTCTTCAGCATTTGCTTAAGTTAGTTTACGGCGTATTTTTCTGAGATGAAAAGATGAACACCCGAGCATCTATTGTTATTCTGAACTGAACACAGCTGACAGTGGCAGTGAATTTAAGCGTTAATTACACAATAACCTTTTCAGAATGGATATTTAGACACGCTGTGTCCTGTGACTCTGAATGTTCAGGAAATGAAAACATCCAACGACCAATCAGTATCTGCTCACATTAGCATAGTCTTTTAAAACCCAATGCCCCAAAACATGCCACCGAAATCCTCTCCTATTTATCTTAAAATAGCCACTTAACTTTGACTGACACTAATTCTTACTACATGCAACTGTAGGAACCCCTTCATTTCCCCCTTCTGTCTCTGTCAGAAAATTACAAAAGACAGAGTTTGTGATGTCCCCAGTGTGTGAATCCCTTTATTCTGTCAGATTACAGCATTTGATATGACGTAGTGCGGCATTCTGGCCTCGCATGCCTGCCAGAGACAAGGGACCTGTCAGCAGCAGAGGGGAGCAGTGCAGATCATCACTTTGACTGATCCGCAGACCCGGAGACTGTCATCTCCTCCGACTGTACAAGTCAACACAAATAAAAGTGAGGAAGCAGAAGCCATAATGGCTGGGAGAGATCCAGGCTCATCGTGGCCATTACTTTTATTCAAACCTTACAGATGACATGATGTGAAAAATGAGCCTGTGTCTAGTCGGGTGCCCATTAGTGAGTGAGCACATTATCTCCCCTTTTTCACATTGAATCTCCTCCCTGCATGCAATGGCAGATGCTCCAGAGGAGTCACTCACTTTTATGGGCTTTTGACTGCTGTACTCTTTTAAATACAGGGGCCTGCACCAGGCAGAGATGACGTATGGCTGTCAGCGCTCTTCACCTCACTGACAGATGCCTGCAGTGGATTCCTCCTTAAGCCTTCTGTCTCAAACTGAGGGGGACAGCTAACCTCTTCCCTCCCAGACAAAGATGCATCAAATTGATTATTACAGCAAAGGAGGTAATTTCTAAAAAAAAGAAGGAAAAATAATTCATCACCAGACAATTACAATGTAATTTGCTCTAGTATAGTCTGAAGGCAATAATGAAATACAATTCCCCCAAACATATGAGAGTGATATCACTAGTAGTGCAAATCCTCAGTTTGATCACAATACCATTGATTTTACAATAGGTGCCAATGTCAAAAAGTCTGATTCAAATCCACGATCGATTTCAGATTACCAAATACAATCGGCTACATTTCACCTAACGGAAAAAAAACATTTTTTTTTTTTTTTTAATTGATTTGACAATTTCATTTCTGAAACTTCATAAAAAAATGTAAAAAAAAAAAACCTTTCTCAACAAAAAGAACAAAGACCTGTGTTTCAGCCACACTCTTCAAGTTTCATTGCAATAAAATGTTTTTATTGTGAAATAATTATGGACGCTGGTGGTTACTGTACCTTTAAGAAGTTCACACATTTGTGTTTCACCACGCTGAATTTTTTAATTTAATCATTTCTTTTCCTGTACAGTGATCAGTATTACTGCGTAGTGCTGTGTAAACATAACGCAGTCTTACATGTGTCCTCTTCTGCTTATTTTGACACATGTTCTGTATCAATTCACCTCTTTTATCTAAGTAGCATGAGTTTGGCTTGAATAAAGTTTTTTCATGACAAAATGGGATTTACTTCATTTTCATTTATGCATTTTAATAATATATATATAAAAAAGATAATTCAAACACTATACAGAATTTAATGAAATCTGTGAAACACGGTGAGGTCACCTGGCTATTCTGTCATCACAGCATTTGATCCTCGAGTGAAGAGGATTGATACAGAAAGTAAAAATAAAACAGAGTGCACGACAACACCTGTAGTCTGCATGTCAGAAGCATTGTTTGAAAATTTCAAGACTTGAGCTTGACAGAAACTGTGTAACAGGCTGATGGTGGGAATTTCAAAACAAAAGGAATATCTTAAAGATGACTTCGATTGGTGTTTTTACTTTCCATTGATTTGATCTTTTTCTGATTAGATCAATGGATAGTTACTGAATGCTAAAACTTCATAACATCAGATTTTTTCTTTGATGAGGATGGGGAACAAAATCAGCAACAAAAGTTTGTATTTCGGGAAGTTTCTAAGCTGACAAACATTATGTGCGGGTCCACTGCCTGTCTCACCTCCTAATAGTCTTTAAAACACCTCCGATAACTGATGAAAGAAAATCAATGACTTTCTCAAATCACTGTGTTTCTGTCACATTGTCGTGGCTGGAATTGACAGGACAAACAAGCGCTGCCTCCATCTTTCCAGGCCGTGTGAATTTAACCAAAAAAACAAACACATACTAGCCTGGGCGCTCGTGTTTTAACACCCGGCCTCAGAGAATGACACAATCTTGAATTAATGATGCAAACCAAATTCACAAGCACTTAAGATTAGGTTTATCATCAGCTTCTCTCTCAAGTCTCCCTGAAAAGATACAAAGATTGGCAAGTTATCAAGCACATCAGGACAAGGTGATTCAAAGTGCTTCACACAAGATGTCAAAGGCGGCATGAGAAAGGGGAAGAAGACAGTGTTTTAAATCCTTGATAAAATGCTTTATTTTGAAAGAACGAGATAAATTACCCATTAACCAATCAATCAATCTGAAATGTAAGAGCCTGTGGATGCAGTTGAAAAAAACATCAAAGAACACTACAAGAAAGCTGGGGGACATGTATATGTATCATTTTCTTTATGGTGGGGAATTCACCAGTGCAGTGTGCTAGAGTAAACAATTCAATAGTATAGAAACCCCCAAGGGAGGTCGAGCATATTTGAAAATAACATACATTTTATTCTACAATGGGAAATAAATCTGGATGCAGTCTTACAGATCAAAGCTCAGAGGTTGTGGTCAGTGACAGAGAGTCCTGACTTCTTTCATGCAGTAGTATGAACCACAGCCGCTTGGTTCAATCTAATCTCTGACAAGAAACAACAAGCCTTTGGGACACCCCCGCGGCCCACCTCTACGCCAAACAACATCATAAGCAGCTCTACTCAGGGGGTAACATCTACTGCAGCTGTCACGGGAGAAATATGTTTCCATTTTACAACTTCAGTGGCAGAGAAGACCATACAAATGCTCCTCTATTTCCCTCGCTATTGCTCATTCGTTTGAATCTCTTTGCTCTCTCTCTCTCTCTCTGCTGCTCCCTGTCAGTTTTCCCTCAGTGCCCACACTCAAAAGGGTTCCCTGGTGACTGCGTCCCATTACTGTCCTGAGACTGCTGCACAACAGAGCTGCACCCCCCCCCCCCCCCCCCCAGTGTCCTTGGTGATACCAGTCAAGATTCCCACAGTGCCAAGTCAAGCATTACACCAGACGAACAAGATGCAAAAGTCGGTACAGTTTTAGTTCAACCTGCACGACACGTCTGTCTTTTAAGACTAAGAAATATGACGTCATATGTCAAATCATTAAAAAAAAAAACATAGTCCCAGAATTAAAAGAGACTTAATGACCAAATTACAGATGTTTCCATTATTTCATAATACTGATTAAAAAACACCCAATTTTGATTAAAAAAAAAAAAGTTATCACAATTATGCACTTTGTTTCAGCAACAATTCCACATTTTCTTGTAGGCCAAAGCTGAACTATTATTTTTTTGAAGCAAAATAAATTATAGACAGGCGGTTGGTGTAGGTTCCACCCCCCTTCCCTTTCTTTACATGTAAATGTCACTGGAAAAATGACAACAATGCATTTATAAATCAGCTGACATTCCCTTATTGATGCTTTGAAACCTTTTGCAATTATTTTTTTTTAAATCAACCAGCAGGTAAGATACTTTAAATCCTACGATAAACAAACTGAAGATGAAAAAAAAACAAAGAGTGATGAAATAAATCCCAATCACTACTTTGATTTAATTCATGCAAGTCAAAGTGATTAATGTCTCCCGTGTTGATGGCAGTAAGGTGACGCTTGGATCTAACCTGCACTCAAACGCTCACTATAGTGTTCCCATGATGTCTTCTACAAACTGTCTGCACTCTCACTGTTGATCCAAATACACCAAGTTCCTCTAATTCTACAAGGATCTCAGGCGTGGCTGTGCTAATCACCTGACACACCTGATTTTCCAATTCATTTTCTCCATTCATCTTGAGCAAATGTAGCGACAGCTTGCAATCTGTTTGTTTTGACTTGTCAAAAAGGAACCAAAGGCATGTATCAACATGGAATAAATGCTACTGCAAGATGTCACCAGCTGTACACGATATGATGAATTACAATCATATGTTAATCAGCCGGGGTTGTAGTAATGGGATGCTGACGTGGTGTTCCAGCGTGAGCCTTCTTGCTATGTTTGTTTTTGTATACAGATACGGATTCTTGAACAGACAGGAGCATGCTGCTGTTTGAAATACTAATGAACAGATTTCAGTATTTGTTTTTATGCTTTTCGGATTTTTCTTTTTTTGCTGTTTGTTTGCAGCAGAGAATAACTAAAAACGCATTTATGAAATAGGATCTGCCTTTAATGAAATATTAACTGAGTTTGTTCATGCATTAATAATTACTGCTGCCCACCTTTTTGTTGTTGTTGTTGTTGTTTTATCACAGCTTTGTTAGACATGTGCTACCATAATTGCATGAAAAGACTGGAAACTCGTCACTCTCTGTATTTGTCTCTGACATGCATGCTAAATCGTGAGATGTAAACAGGAATTGAGTGTGTATCTGTGGTTGAAGACCGGCTACAGAGCAGACTACATGGGTCCAGCAACAATGTCAATACTGCCATGAGTAGCTTTTCATTCCCCGGTTACCAACACAGTGAGATCATGCGGTTTGTCCAGCAAACTCACCACTGACTGAAAGAGCCTCAATGCTTCACTGTGGTTTTACTTCTCCATCAGTGGGTCCATCTGTAGATGAACCGGATTAATTTTTCATTCAAAACAAAGGCAAATGTTGAGACGGACTAAAGTTTTTATCCAATTTTTCATATGAACGAAACTTAAGCAGGCGGATTCAGCGTGAAGAAAAACATGGTGCAACACTAACTCCCCCTGTCGTCTCATACATGCCATCATTTTAACTTGAACAACAATGCTAATGGATTTTTTTTTTTTTAAGTTGGAGCCGACTTTCTGTTAAAGGAGCAATCTGTAACTCTGACCCCTAGTGTTTAAAATAGGTACCGCAATCCAAATAAGCCCCCCCCCCCCCCGACTACCTATCCGAGTTTTAATCTCCCTCCATTTTTCAAAACCATCTCCAATATTAATTGTAGTTTTACCATGTTTATGTAGTAGTATGTAGAGCGCATTTCATCGCTACAACACCTGTAGGTTTGACGTGATAACTGGTCTCATATCCGGCAAACCGAGGGGTGTCCAAAACGGCCGTGTGGGGGGTGCCTTAAAACTGTCCACCTTCTCTGGTCAAAACTAAATCAAACCATCCCGGACAAGAATCAAAAGCTGCCTGGCTGCATGTTTCCTTCATGTCTGATGATACTGTATCATCAGGTCATTGTAGGATTCAGTTCAGTAGATATCTTACATTATGGTCCCCTAACAAAAACAGTTTCATGCTCGGAAGGGATTCATTTAATAAGTGAAACTGCAAACAAGGATTTTTTTTGTGGAAAACAGAAAATATTTAAGATATATAAGATAAGATGATATAAATAAAGTAATTATTACAGAATATGAAATCTGTGAAGGGAGGCTTCTGTGGGTAAACAAATGAAGCAAGAGTAAATAGAAACATCAAAAGCACACACCTATAAACTATGCTACAACTAAATTACTTCCACACTCCATGGGTGCAATATGTGATTTAAAAGAGCCTGGCGGTGGCAATATTCCTCTGATATGGTGTTTAGTTTTAATAGGAACTCTCAGCTCAAATATGAGCTGACAAACACAGCAAGACAAACACAGTCTCTCTCCGGCGATGAAATATACACTATCAAATAGACCTGTACCTTTTTGAATCCACTGTGTGGGTGAAACTAAAGCGCAGAACAAACAGCATTCTGATATGGCTTTGAGGGTGATAACAGCGTCTGACAGGGTGGAGAGAGCAGGCTTTGGGCTCCGTGCGAAAACACAACCTGTGATTGACATGATTCCCTGGCCTTAGAGAAGTTTACCTTTTAATAAGAGCTCAGAGAGCCCCTCTCAACAAGCTGGTCCGGGCTCCCGCCGACAGCAGGGGACAGCTGGGGATGTGTGTGTGTGTGTGTGTATTCATGTGCATGCACGTTTGTGTGTAATCGATGTGCCTGTGTGTGTGCGTGTGTGTGTGCGCCCACTTGTAGCAGATTTCAATCAAGGATTTCAGCCGTGCCCAAATATCCCTTCTCTTTTGGGCCAGGTTGTTTGAAGAAAATGAGTGGATTCAGGATCAAGAGCCTTTCTGGAGGAATTTAAGTCTGTTTGAGGATTATGACTTCTTCATCCTGTACAAAGCCTGCAGACGCTGCTATATGCTAGCCCTTGGAGGCCTGGCTTACCAATGCATTCCAGACGTCGATAGGAAAGTGATAAAAACCCAGTAAAGACATCATAGTTTTTTGCACAAATCTTCAAAATAAATAGTGGGGTGGAAAACTTTCTCGTTTTTCCTCTTAAGGAGATTTTTTTTTTTTTTTTTTTTTACAGAATAAGAATTTGCATCAACAAAAGGACATTATGGATTCGAAGTTATAAAAAAAAGGGCTTCTGAAGAAAGTCTTTCTGGCTAAGCGCACATCATGCCTGTGATCATCTTGCTCCAAACATAATCATGTTCTTGTTACTGCCTTTGGAAAATCCTGTCAACATTTTTCCACACTCCTCATTCATGCTTTGTAGTTCCCATCAGGCCTCTAATCTCTAAATTCAACAAACTGCAGCAAGAGCCACACCTCCTTTTTATCTCGCTAATGAATTATAATTAGCGCGCTAACACGTCCCATGCCGGCTCTGATCAGCGTCTTCAGGTTTCAACCTGCCTCTCTGCGGCAATCGACGGCGTGCCTGATCCGTTTGGGAGAGAAGTCTGACGTCGCCTTCGTCGAAAAAAGCTTCAATGACTGGAACAGCCTTTCTTCAAAACCTTCATCAGTCACACAGCTGATGAGTGGACTGCGTCTGCAGCACAGCCAGCGGCGAGTGAAGGGGGCTCTGATCGGATCTGTCATTATTTACCCTGTTTACAGCATAAGCTGAGAGCAAAACAAGAAATCAATAGAAAATGGGGACAAATGACTGTAAGTGTCAATATTTAAGACAGCTGAGATAAAGGGCGCTCAGTCTATAATAGATTCTTTCCATTTACCTTAAGTTTATCGAGCAGAGGCTTTGTCAGTCGCTGACAAAACCATTGGCTAGTTGTTGATGCAACTATGTAGTATCATTGGAACTTTAAGTATAACAAATGGAGGTTGTTATCAAGGGATATGATACACGTTCAGCAATTATATTGGCTGCTATTTCACTGTGTTCATTTTATTTATTTTTTTTATATACACTTTAGTGTAAGTCCTGTAGCCTCCAGTCAGAAAGCTTTTAGCCTCTACACAGTATGTATGACATACGGTGAAACCAGGCATGTGATGTCAGTGAGAATGTTGGCAAAGAACAATCGGATTTCAACAAGAAGAAGTTATCCAAAGCGATCTGCAGTCTTAAGATACCAACAAACCACTTGGCTGCATTTTTAAACCCTCCAAAGTGAAATCAACAAAGTCCGGAAATATTCCAAACTAATTGAATACAAAAAGACGTAGACAAACTGATCCTCCAACATTGAGTCTCCAGAGTGCTTGTTTTTTTTTTTGGAAAGGTTAGGAGACTTGGTTTGACCCGCAGAGAAGTGCGACTCTTAGAGCTGTACTTCTGACTTAAATATTTTTGTTCTCGATCAAACACTCCCACCTTCATACAGAGTGCAGCCCAACAGACCGAGCGAGGCGAGAGGAAGCCACGAACCACGAGCGAGCAGGAGAGGGAGGAAGAAGCGTCTCCTACAGACAGTCACAGCAGGGGATGGACTAACTATAGCCACATCAATGACTAACTCTCACAGCAAGGACACCTCCCTTCACTTTGAAAAGAAAATAAATTAAACAACAAAGGGGGACAGTGACATTCACAGCCTTTCAGTTTATTGCACCAAATACGGCCGGTCCTGCGTCCAGCGCGGGATCAGTGTGGATTTCAGCGGCCAGTAAAGACAACAACAAAATGAAAAAGCACTTTAGGGACGAACTCTGCTTCCCAGCAGGAATGATGATTGCTGTATGGATTCGTAGATGAAGCAGAAAAAAAAGTTCCCTCATCTGCTGGCCTAATATGGTCATTCCAACACAGGAGGAGACCCGTCTTTGTACTTCCTCATGCATTACATACACAATCAATAATGGAAAAATATACACTGGGAAAGGCCTTAGTCGCACTGCCTACAAGCGGCATTGATAAATGATTTTGTGCCAGTTATGACAGCAAGGTGCATGCAGTGAAGAGAGTGGAAGGCCTTTTTAATAGTGCAAGGAGAGAATTAAATCAAACCCAGGAGGGCCTCCTCTGGAAAGTCGAGATGCTGCATCTCTCTGCTCTAAATCACAGCTCTACTTAAGCCCGGCCCTCTCTTTCCCCATTTTTCTACATTATCAGAGGAAACCTGTCACTGCTGTCTATGGGAAAGTTTACAAATCATGATTTATCAGAGAGAGGATCTCTAAACACCTGTGTGAGAAAATAAGCATCCCCTGCATTATTATTTATAGGCCAAAAACTTTTTTCAGTCTGCCTGTAAGTTAAGAAAGTAACTTAAACACAGTGCAAACATTCCTGTTGAGTATGTTTGATTAGTCTGTAGTGCCTCTATGTTTATTGTCGACATTCAACAATTTTAAAAAAAAAGAGACAAAATGCTGATGATCCTCAATATAATTGCTGTTTTTTTTTTTTTTATGGCTGATGTGTATCTATGTAATTCACGTGCACACAATGTGCTCTTAGCAGTCGTCGTTGTAAAAGCCTGTACAGCAGCTCATTATTATCCAAGGGAAGGGAAAATATAAAAGGGGGCTTAAAAAGGAGTGAAAGTTTCCAAAGGTCAAAAATTAATCAAACTCATTACCTGAGGAAGCCAAGGATCCTGGTTGCTGCTAACTCCTTTAGCAGATTTTTAACCTCTATTTTCTTTTCAAAGAGGCGGAGACTCCCAGAGGAGCAGACGTCTATGACTTCTCATTTACAGCTGGATAGGAGGACCGGAATGATCCTCGAAGGCCTATTTCTGGAGACACAAACATCAACATTTAAATTCAGAAACAAAAAATATCCTCCTTTTATGAAAGGACTCGAAAACCTTAGACTGCATTCCTACAGAGCCCTAAACAACAACAACCCAGTTTTGAACCACTTTCTGCAGCACAAACAGGCAAAGCCACACCAGCTGGGGAGAGAAAATCCTTCTTACCGGCCACCAAGGCCAGTTGCAACCAGTTTATCCAGTAAATACTGCAGAAGAAAGCGACAGAGCCAAAGCCATAAGAGGAGGAAGAAGTGAACCCGGGCAATGGGCAGCCAGTTCGATGTCAGGTCTCTGTCTCTGCACAACTTTCTCCTCATCGAGGAACCAAACAAAGACAGATGGGCAGATACATTCGCCTAAATCACATACTGAAATATATTATTGTATCATTATGCATATGTATGGAAATCCCTTAGCTGTCGATAAGCAGCAGTAAAAAAAATGTTTTAAAAAAACACTAAATATGTATGTTAACTATTTAAAAGAAATCATATCTGTATACATATCTTCGATCATTTGCATGAAAATGTTTAATGTTGCAGGTATGTTTGTTATTTTTACTGTTTCAATTATAAACAGTTGTAATTTGTCAAAGGAAGTATTTAATGTATTCTAAAATCTGGATCAGTGTAAATTGTTTTCTCACAGGGAAAAAGATAGGAGACATCATTTAGGGAGATTTGTCACGCATAGACGGGTAGGAGCCTAATTTGAGCTGATTGAGGTTGTTACGTTTATGGCCTGAAGCTGCCCAAAGTTTGACGGTAACATGTTTGACTGGCCACAGAAATATCAAGACTCAATTCACTCCCCGTATGGTGCCAGTGTGATCCAGCCTTTGGATCGATTTAAAACAACCTCAAATTAATTACCTCCAACTCCATCCATGCGCACGTTTGTTTTTAAAAGCTCTTTTTAATTCTAATGTTTTCATTTAATAATAAAACAAATGTTCTCTGCTGAAAAACAGCTAAAAATGTGAACGTAAAAAATAAACATTTATGATGGTACGAAGCTTTAAAAAAAAAATGTTTAACTTGAGTTTTGTTTTTTCTCAGATGAAAAAAAAAAGATTTAAAAAAAGGGAAAGTGTTAATGCTCTAAGGGTAGTCCAGGCTGTAAATGTGCACAATATTCCACATTATATACATGTCATTTCAAATGCACTCCAAGTGACGCAGTGTCAAATCTGTGTGACAGATTTAGGTGAACGCTGGTGAAGGGAACCCTGCGTGGGGAGAGCGGCTTAGGGCTGACTCAAGCCGCCAGTACAAGATTTCCAGCAGGCAGAAAGGAGCTCTGCTCACCACGGAGCGGCTGCTCGTCCAGCCCACCAACACTGACAGCCAGGCAATAACCTGACACCATTGCCATCTTCTGACTACAGTCACACATGACTCTTTATGCAAGCTGCAAACTCAAGAACTTCACACAAATAAAGGCAGGAGATGCACTGGCTAAGGGACTGAAAAGAACAGCAGTTCAATTTAGAAGGAGAAAAAAAGCACAAGTCAAGTTCTGTCATTAAAAAAAAAAACGGATAAACAAAATAATCAGCAGACTGATTTGGTCAGAGCACTTAAATAGTTCACAGAGATGGAAGAGGAGAGAAGTGAGTCCTAGGATCAGACTTGTACAACAAAGCAGAGGTTTCACATGTGGAGCAGATGTTGTATCTTATTTATGATGTAACATCTCCCTCTTATGGCTGCTGCCTGAGGGGACAAGAGGACACATGGAATGGTGGAAATTTAGGAAAAAACAAACATCACCTCAATGGGAATTATTTGAAAATCAAAAAAATATATTTTCCAAATAACTCATCAGAATTCGTGTGAACTCTTGGAATGATCATTTCTACATCTTTTCAAGAGTAATATGCATCTACAAGTGTAACGTAAAATCCCTGAGAATAAAATTTTAATTTGAAAAATATTAAGATGTCGTAATTCTTCTTGAGTTTGATTAAATTTCCTTTAGCTTAAATTAAAGGTAGGATGAACAGAGACTGAAAAATCCAATCCAACTCTTCCAATAACTTCATAATGATATAATGTAATATCATCCCATCCTAAAATAAAAATAGTATTATCATATATATTATATGTTTTAGCTTATACTATGTGTCTATTTAATATTTAACTTTTTACATTGAGAGCACTGAAGACAAATCACTTGTGTGTGTAAGCACACATGGCCAATAATGAGATTCTGATTTTTAAATGCAGGAGCTCACTGACATCTAGTGGACAAACTCTAAACATGGAAAATGTAAGAGGAGCAGAAAGCAGCTGCAGATGGATGCCATTTAGACTATCAGAAAACATGTTTTTATGTTCTTGGTACATAAAAGCCTGATGTTCATTCTGCTCAGCAAGTCCTTGGTTAGT
The DNA here is from genome assembly GCF_947650265.1 of Symphodus melops. Taxonomy (NCBI): domain Eukaryota; kingdom Metazoa; phylum Chordata; class Actinopteri; order Labriformes; family Labridae; genus Symphodus; species Symphodus melops. The sequence continues at coordinate 11,912,269 of NC_136702.1, forward strand.
CAGATCTGTTTTCTGCATGAGCTCAAAGCTTGTAGAATATTTTCATTCAGCCAATCTAATCTAATAAGTACACTGTCGAACAAAATCTTTGCTGTGGGGGAAGCTGCACACCTCAGGGTTCAGGAGGTGTACAGGTCGTGGACAGTTGGTAGATTGAAGCCGATCACCTCCTCTGCAGAGCGGATGATACGCTGCAGCGTACCAGACTGTGATGGAGGAGAAGATGATGGACTCGATGATGGCCGTTTGGGCGACAGTAGCTCAGTCCGTAGGGACTTGGGTTGGGAACCGGAGGATCGCCAATTCAAGTCCTGGTGCGGACCACCCGGGGTGCCCTTGAGCAAGGCATCAAATTCCCCTCCACCAGCTCCAGAGTGCCTGCTGGGGGTAGCTCCATCACTCTGAGTGCATGTCCATAGGATCCTGTTTGTGCACGAGTGTGTTGCATGTTCACCAGAGAGTAAACACCTAGTGCACTGTCATGAAAGAGCTCAGTGTATTTTGACATAAAAATAAAACGCACAAAAACTGACAAAACAACGCAAAACAACGCACACCAACACATCGGGGCGACCGTCCGTGGCGCAATCACGATTTTAAAGTGCGACAGTAAACCAGTTGCACATCCCCGGGTCAGCCTAAATGTTTTTGATTAAAACATTTTTAGGATTAGCACTCTTAAAAGAGCTCATAAAGTGTACCACATTTTGTTTCTGTAGATGGAATCAAAGATTTAAAACACTTCTTTTGTTATCTGAGAGAAGTTACACAAGCAAGGATCGAGAAAAGAGGAAACACGGTCCTGGAAGAGAAGCAATGCACAGGATGTAGGGTTGTAGTCCCAACCAAAAACAACATCAACAGCTGTCATCAACAACAGTATCTTTGGCTTATCTGGCTCCACTAACCCGAACATTAAGAGACCGTGATTACCAGTCATACGAAGCTGGTAATGAATCGGAAAAGTAAAGCCGGCGTTTCAAAGAGCGCCTTCACACAAAACGGCAGAGATTGCTTCATTTCACCCATCACACAAGCATCTGCCGTCTGCAGATCGTCATATCTAACAAACTTTGAGCAAACTATAAGAAAATCAAGATGTTAAAGATAGAGCTCAAAGTTCTAAAGCAACAAACGCAGGAAGGACAATTGGCAGATAAAAGAAAAATCAACGAGTATGTGCAGACTATGGGTTATTATATTTTCTTTCCGTCGTTAGTTTGCCTTCAAACTGACGATAATAAGTTCTGTTTCGTCTCAGAACTGAATGTGTTGCTCTGACTCTTTCTTGTGGCGTGTATAACAGAGCAAGAAGTTATATTTCAGCTGCAGCTCTGACGATAAAACGACAGAGCGGCATGGTGACATTAAACATTCATCTGAAAATATCAGTCAAAGCCATAAGAACTTTTTAATTGTACATCTTAAAAACACAACTGAAATGCTCTGATGCTTTTTCAGTCTCTGCTGGAGGATTAACGATATCTATAAAAAATAATAATCGTGTACTTAATGGACACTCTCAATTAACCCCGGAAGCTCCACAATCAAAAGATCTGATTGGTCAGTGGGGAGATTTTCACAGTTTGATCTCTTATCTCCAACATAACCTACTTTGCAGCAGGTTAAGTGTGCGTGTGCAGCGTCAGTTACCGTGGCGATATACCCAGTTAAGAATGAACGACCTACGTTAGAATGAAAATCCAGGGTTAACTCGGAAGTTGTCGGCTTTGTAGTACAGGTCTCCTTCATCCAGAAAAAAGCAACAAAGAGGAAGTCAGCTGGTTTAAACCAGATATTTTTTAAAAGAAAGCTTTATACAAGGGGTCCTCTTCCAAAATGCCACACACTGCGGACCAATAAAACAAACACTTATTAAATAAATTGTAAAATATTCAATGCATCAAGCTATTCTGTCACATGCATGACATACCAGGCTCACAGGCTTCTGGCATTATTTCACAAATTCAAAAAACTTTAAAAAAAACAAGGTCAACATTCACTGAATTCCAATGACTGGTTAGAGACAACTAAAAGGGTTGGGCTTCAAGCACTTGTACACTTAGTTAAATCATTTCTTAAGGTTTACTTAAGACTATATTGAAAAATAAGCTAGTTTTAACTTTACAGTCAGTACACTTGACTTAACATTAAACAGAATTAAGTAGGAATTCTCCAACTATTACTTTTTCCTAATAATTCATTGATTAACTGTTGTTGGTATTATAATTATCCTTTAATGTGAAGAAGGGACTTTTTCCATCACTGATAATAATAGCTTACCCCGATCATCAACATCAGAACAAATTGCAGGAACCTGCCTCAAAGGACTTAGGCTTCATAAACGACAACACAAAACAACAGAAAATACCAAGAATGTGAAACAGTTTTTAAATCCTGTCGGACAAATCTCATTTTCATACACAATTGTTATCATCACTTGAAAAATATTTGCAGAGCTAATGCTCGTTTTATTCAATAACTAGCAGTAAGAGTCGCACACAGACTGTCACAATGCTGAACAGTGTAGTGACGTGAGCCGCCTGTGTACGTCACAGGTGACGAGTTCACCTGTTAGCGCATCTACCGGTAAGCTAATGTTCAATATAAACTACCTGTTCATCCTAATACTGATTAACTCTTGCACTGGGTCAGAGAGCGAAAAACACACGTGTCCTTTACAGAACTTACCTACAAAGTTGTTTGTTTATCTGAGATTTTTATCCACAGGTGCTCAACACGATTAACTGTCACTCCTGCCATTCAAATAGGATGACCGGAAGTGACGTCACACACCAGCCAGGTTCTAGTGAACTACGCCACGTTGCAGAAAAATAATAATAAAACAAAAAGTAATGTGAACTTTTTGACTTGTAGGATATTGACATATAAAATGATCAAATTAAGATGTTTAATCAAAATAACTTCCACCAGTCAGATACAGTATTCAAATTTCCCTGAGTAGGCATGATTTGGTCAGGGTCAGATTTAAACCAAAACTTATTGTTTAGTAAGAAAAAGAAGAGGGTAGCAATAAAGTAATTAACTTTAGGCTGTTGGGACTATAATCACACTGTACATAAAAGCTCTTCCTCTACTAATCAAGAGTCTTACAATGTTGAGAGAAGAGTAACACTATTATCAGTTTAAATTACATACAACCACTTAGACTGACTTTAAGTCACAAGCATAGTGTAAGCATAGTGTTGTTCAGATAGAATATATGAAATACTGGTGTGTTGATATTTCAAGAGTTTATTAAAAGCCTATAAGTCTATTAAAAGGATTTATTCAATCTGTGCATTTGGTTTATTTTCACATTATTTTTGAATAGTTACCACGTCATGTTTCTGCAGTAAAAGTGACAGTAATTCATCTTCTGGAAATTAAATCTATAAAAACATGCCATGGCTTACATACACATAAATAGGTTGGCCTTATATGTATAGAAATGTGTTCATCACATAGTTAGGACACGATTATTATCATAATAGGTTATCATGAGCTTACTGGGGGGTAGTTGATTGGTTATCTTAATTACCTATTTTGCCTATAACAGGCTGAGCGCAACTAGATCTTGTGTTCTCTCACATAAGTCCTGAGGCTGAAGTTGCACTTTAAAAATGATAAATAGACGTTGTTTTTTTTCCTACAAAGCTGCAGGCGCACTGAAGTTTCTGTAGAACTAACCAATGGGTAGGTATTACAGGAGTGTTGCAATAGCAGGGAAATGAGAAAGAAGAGGAAAACAGGGACCTGTTCAGGAACATACATACTGTTGTATGGAATTTGGAAATTGAAGAAGATTGAGCTGTAAACAGTGAAAAGCAGACTTAAGGAAATTAATTTAGCCTATGATGATGACCATTCAAATAAGAACAACTTTATTGCCTGGTCATTGATGTTCTATAAGGCCATCTATCACCATCTACTAAAATATTTTAAAACATTGAAATTGTATATGGATATATTTACAAGCTTCTTATACTCTATAAAGATGACTATTTTTTTATGTGGTCAGGAGACTATTTTGTTATTTCTGTCTATGGAGACAAATAATGAAGCTCTGGAGGTTCATGGAGGTCTGCAGGGAGCAGCACTCTGAGGTCACCAGCTGAGCATCTCCCACAGAACTGCCTGATTGCCAGAGAGAGATATGAAGAAGGAAAGTAAGGATGAAATGTGATGTTTCCTTCTCAAGGTGCAAACAAAGGTGCTATTACAAAGCTGGAATTCTCTAGAAAGCCGGAAGAAACCCTCAGCAAATACTTTACAACTTTGTAGACCTTTCTTGATTAAGGTTGGCTGACTAAGTAAAATAAAGGAAAGGCTAAATGGATGAAAGTTGTTGCTGCCCCAAATTTTAAGAAGCATTCCCAGAATAATAAAGAAAACACAATTTTCAATACGGTAAAATTCTTTGACCTTAAACGTTTCAACTCACTGGCAGTTCTCTGTCTGTGCACTAGATGGCACTGTTGTCTTAATAATGGTTAAATCTGCAATCCAGTTAAAAGATGCTCAAGTCAGCATTACTGAGATGAGCAAACAAGCATACATTATATCAACAAGTGGGAGATTGTTTCTGTTTTAATCTAACATATACTTTCTGTTGTGTACTATGATGTAATGTGGTTATAGACAAGGTGTCATTAAAACGTCTTCATATTTGATCAAAGCAGCGATGGTTGACATCTTGATATAATGACTCGACAGCAAAGCAGGAAAGAACACAATAAAAAACTAATTAGCTTTTGATTTGGAACATGAGTGTCATGGATTATTGAAATAATTAACATAGAAAGAACAGTTAAACCCCCTGTGAAGATAATGAAACTGATCAAAAATAAATAGTACTGTCATTTTGAAGTTGTACTTTTTTTTTTTCTGGTCATGCTTCCTGCCCTTTTAAAGGTTGTTTTGCTTTTTATTGCTAAATCTGAAATTACAAAAGCCTGTCACTTGAAATGAAGATTCATGATGCTAACAGGCTCACATCCTGCAGCCACTGTGCCTTCATGTGATCTTGCTGAATAAAATGATTACCTTGCAATCCCTTTTTTGTATTATGCCTGCTATAGGTTCCCAGTATTATGAAGAGCAGTATGTAAACAAGCAGAGTGTCCTGATTGTGTTTGTGAATGGTTTCATTTTATTTGATCACAGAGGAGAAGACGGATCAGGGTAATCCTTTTTGCTTGGAGATATCTGTGAAGGTAAATGAAAGTGTCAGAATGATGTTATTATGGATGATTCAGAAAACAGATGAAATATTTCTGTGCCAAAGCAATGTGGTACTTTCAACAGCATGAGCGTGGAGCATTACATCTAATATGCACCATTATTCAGGGTGTATAATATTAAATGTGAAATATTACTCATGGTGCAATAAAATGTACAATAATATCCATTTGAGGTGCAACTGCATCCATGAGCAACAACATTTAAGACTCGACTGAATGCTTTTGGTTTCCAATAATTCTTTATTTTTGATGTACCTATGTTAGTAACTACCAGGAATGCATGTGGGACTGTGATGAATGTGTTTTTTTGTTTGTTTGTTTGTTTTTTATGAACAGAGGCACATCAAATGTAATTAAACATTATGCAATGACAATAAAGTTATTCTGTTCAGTTCTTTTGTTAATAAACATCAGGTTATGTATGTGTGTTATACAGCAAATTGCACCAAAAAAAGAAAGCATTTGGAAGATTGACTTTACTACTGAAAAGCAAAAAAATGAATTTCCACTTGAATGTTTTTGAACTAATACCCTGTGAACCCTCCACCAAACCCACTCTGTTAGGCGTATAAAGTATCTCCAATATGACAAAAACACATATCGCCAGCTGTAATTGCAATATCTGATACTGTTAATCTTACATTAAACCAGCTGGCTGTGAAAATTCACAAATCTTACCTCAAGATAAATTTCATTTTGGTGCTCCAGATGTACAGCATGAACAGTATGGGGTCACCTATTGCACAGCAGAGAGAGACACGCTGTTTACCATCCCTAGAGATTAAGGACGTCTGCGCTCCACAACAAAATGTAAAAAAAAAATTAAAAAAAGTATTCTGCACCTGACAGGAGAGCTGTGTCTCACTAAAGGTGACTCATTATCTGCTCTACCTGGTGTGTTTTTGTGTCTATGATACAACATTCCCTTTGATCATACATGACAGCTGTGAAAGCATCACGTTTTATCCAAACACACCACAAAGGAAAGGCAGGTTTTTATAAATTGTGCATTAAGAAACAACAGGAAATAAGGGAGTCAGAGCTTTAATAAACAATCATCTAAACCTTTCCTGCATGTCCATTGTTGTGACTCACACATAATCTCTGAACATGTAACAACCTCTCTCGCTGCCTGCCTTAAACTCTCCTCCCTTGACGTGTAAAACTGCATCACCTGCTCTGCATCACTGAAGAAAACGGTTGTTACCTCACAGTTGTCTGATTTAAATTGTTGCACAAGATTGCCTGTAAGAATAATATTAATTATCATAACTGCAATGACCATGTGGACAGAGAATATTGTGTGCCTGCGAGGCTGCCTCTTCTATTGTAGCCCCTCTTACAGCCTGTGGATTGCTCATTGACTCACCCAGCAGTACGGTTACCTAGCAACGCCTCTTGAATGTACTGTACAGTACTTCCCCATCTCATGGGCGCCTTTAATAATCTGCTTTGCCATTTCCATGTAAGCTTTGTTAAAAGATTTATGGCGCATTTGAAATTGTTCCTGTTCGTCTTTTGTGTGGCAGTTAATGGTGTACATTCATATGATAAGATGTATTTAACAGTGGGGCTTTTGTATGCACGTCTTTCTACGACATGAGAATTAGCACGATACAAGAATGTGAAGATACAAAAATATGGGTAACATGCAAACATATGATCACAGCTTTGAATGGGTAGCAACAAACTGTTGACGTGGTTGATTACATTGAGTGTACCCACACTCTATGATAGACGTTTTAATAAGGCAAGGCAAGTTTACTTTTATACATCACATTTCAACAACAAAGCAATTCAAAGTGCTTCACACAAGCCATCAAAAGCATGAGGAGAGGAAAAAAGAGACTGAAAGATAAAAACAAATCATTTACAAACAGAGAATATGAGTGGATAATATCTATAAGTGACCCTGAGCCAGCTAAATGTATACATCATACTGTTGCATAATGCAGCTACTCTTTAGCCTCGGTTTAGAAATACTGCACATATCAGCTAATAACTAACTGCAATGGTGCAGGATCCCATTGCATTCTAGAAAAAAGCAGGAGTGCATTTACAAGCCACGAGCAGAGGCAAAGGTTGTCCGCAGGTGATCAATCTCAACGTTACATGTATTGTTGTTGTCCGAGTCCGGCTATGAAATTTATTGCCCATATAAAGGCTGCTCATCATGAGGCTGACAGAGTGTATATATTCTCCATGACAGGAGATCAGGACTCCTGATGCCTTGTGAAATTGCTCCAGAGATCTCGCTCTGAATCACCATGCAGCCAAACAGTCTGCACGTGGGCTGGTATGTAGACCTCTAAGCTTTAGTCTTTGCACAATATATGCCCTATGTGTTTCGGTGTTTTTGTTGTCTAACCCTAAGGTCCAGCATTTTAGCTTTATCTTAGGTGATAGCCGATATATGTACATTTATTCTAAAAGCCAATTCCCTGTGCCTCTCTGAACAAATATATTCTGTAGTACGAGCAGCTCCAGTCTAACTAACCCAACATGTATAAATATTAGGCTCTACAGCCTCTCCGCATGCAGCAGGGAGCCTCTCAGGAGCAAAACATGTTTTCCCTGCATCTAGTTCACCTTGCTACTCGTCCAACTCTTCACCATGTTTTGTTTTATTCATGTTCCTACACTAAACTCCTTCTCCCATCACCCAGAAGCCAACCTGGACCTGCGATTGCTGCTTGACTACAGCATCCAAACATCCGTGTGTCAGACCCAAAGTTAGCTCCTCTAATTCTGATTTACTTCTCTTTGTATTCCCTCTCTCTCTCTCTCTCTCGCTCTTTCTCTTCACCTGTTTCCGTCCACTGCTTTTCCCTGAGGAAAGGAAGATGTTGTCTCCCATCTGGCTGACTTCACAGCAGACTGACAGTCTGTTGCAGTCCTCTTGTGACTCCCTGCTGCATAGTGTTCATCCCACTGCCAGAAGCCTATAGCTGAATGAATCCAGGCACCTTTCTTAACTAACAGATATCTAGTTAAATTTGAGAATATTCTGCCTTTTTTTACTCATATTTCTAAAAGTGATCCTTCTTCATATAGAGCACATCACGTGCTGTCTGTATCTGAGAGGGCCATTTTATTAAATGTCCTGGATAATAAAAGATGTTAACAGAGAGTGCAGTGAAGTTTTTTTTTTCTCTCCTTGGAATCGACAGTCATCTTGCATGCTTAATCGCTCTTCAGCGTCAGTGGCTGCGGGGAAGAAATCTGACACCGATATTACCCCACTGAGATAAGATTCTCTACAAATCTGTGCTTTTATTTAATTTGGTTAGCCCCTCTCGACATCACATTTGGAGCCACCGTTTTACGACAGTTATTGTAATCCTGTAATTGAGAATATTATGGCATTAGGCATGAGTGAATATTGTCGGTCAAATATTCTCAAAACTGATTATCTTTTAATTTGTGTTCATGATGCCACAACTGGATATTTGTTGTGTTAAGCAGTCTCACATATGCGCCCTTTTATCTTGTTGTCTTTTTGTTGTGAACCAAATCTACTGTAACTGGTAAAAGATCAACTTTGACTGTTAAAAAATTATTTCTATAAATCCCCTTTGTACCCTCCTTCTCCCTTGTGGTACGACTAAATGTGGAACAAGTGTGTATTAATTTTGTTCATTTTGTCTCATTGACAATCCTTATCAATCTTCTTATTTATCACAATGTTTTGAGTATATTCGTATTTCCTACAATCTTACAATATGTGTCACAGCCTGGGAATATAGTTTTCTTGTGAGAAAAAGTCATTTTAACAGTCATTGCTGCTCACTTACAGCTACGGGTAAGTTTATGTAATATATTTTATCTTAGCTTAACCAACATGGAGGTTATGTTTCATGACACAATCCCTCATTACTATTTGATTTTATTCTATACTGTGATTTTTTTTCCCACTATCTCTGTTTTATACAATCCCAATGAGAAGAACATGTATGGGAAGAAGGTTCTGTTTCACCCCAGACCTTTTCAAACATTAAACTTGGATTATTTAGCAGTAGTACATTTTAGGACATTAAGGTCCTTAAATGTTTCTGGAATTTCCTTTCAAACATGCATCTCAAACCCTGAACTCGTCTGTGTATGGCTTTTGAATGACTCTTCCGTGGTGTTTTGATATTTTTTGTTACATTTTTGGACCATTATTGCTCTTAGATAGGACAGTTGAAGAGAAACAGGTACTGTTGGAAGGAGATAGTGGGAGATAACATCAACGAACAGCAAAGGGCTAAGGTTGAATTCCAACCCACAGAGTGCTGTGACGAGGTCTGTAGCCTCTATAGAAGGGGTGCACGGCATAACAATGCCATTTTCCTTAATGGTGACCCTGTGTGGGGTAATGCAGTAGAACAAATACATGAAAAAAACTTTAAGAGTTGAGTAGTGACTGGAAAGAAAAGAGTCAGGCTATTATGGTGTATGCTGACTGTGATCACACAGCCACACACCCCGCCTTCTTGAAGACTTAACTTGGGGGCTGACAGAAAAAAAAAGTCTGCATAAAGTTCTGGTGATTAGACTTGACAGTTTGCATATGCACCCCACCTTGATAATGTCAGGAAATTATCAGGAGTGCTGGAGTCCATAAATAGAACCTGAAGTCATGCAGTTTTTATTCTCTAAAAACACAGCTCAGAAGCCTTTAGGTTAAACTGATCCTATTAGAACAATTATGATAGAAGACATCTTTTAGAGTAGATTCTGTTACTTATAAGCAGCCAGCGAATGGGCAGTATAATACATTGCATTGTAAATCAGCATTATGTCTTGATTAAGCCATCTGGAGACATTTTTCCTGGACCTGGGCATGTCTCGTGTTAATGAACCACCTCAGCTGTCCACTGTGGTTACTTTCAAGGCTGTGTGCTTTTCTTTGGGCAAGGATGAAATGAAAAGGAGAAGCGTGAGTCAGCAGTGAGAATTCACAGCGAGGTGATTAGAGGTAGCTGCGAAGGCTCTTTCTGGGAGCAAAAGATTAAGACGATGCTACTCTCTCATCTTCCTCAAAGCCAGAGCCATTTGATGTGGCCCCTACAGGCCATGCGTCCTGAGCCAACGTTTCCTCGGCAGCAGATCATAAATGGAAAAAACACATATTCAAATATGTTTTGATATGAGTGGCTATCATTAGACGATAAATTGAAAGATTGGCTTGGCACATCATAGATATCATTTGAAATTCATCCCGCTGAGGGATTGGCGACAGAGAGGATTTTACGAGTCCACAGCCAAACATTTGTAAATATAGTATACGGCAGCATAGTTCCTCTGACACTGGGCAATCAAACATTATTGTTGCATTTATTTATTAAGTTACATTAAAGAGAGAAAGACTTGTTATTAAAGCTAAAGGACTATGATAAAAAAAAATTAAATAAAAAAAACAGAACAGATTGAGAATAAAATAATTGGAACCAATTCTGATGATTTTGTATGAGGAGGATTTCATGTGTTATGATCATTTTCTTTTTCTTTTTTTTCTCTGATTTTATTAAACAGAGTCACTTTGTTCCTGGAAAAAGTACACTTACCTCTAGCTGTTTGCATGTTTACAGATGATTCCCCTTTGTTGAAGACCTACATACAAAGACAATATAAAAAACTACAATGTACAGTATGACAAAACAAGTTGATAGAATTTCTGAGTATTCCAACTTCCAATATGACTGTTTGTAAAATGCAGTAACTGTACTACAACACTGTACATGATTAATGGTTATATAGGGTTAAAGCTCCTGTGAGGAATTTACAGCTATGTGGATTTGTGTGCCCCCTGGGGACAAAGGATTTCTGGATTTCTTTAAACATTTGACATGCAGGAATGAATCGTTGGGTGAAAAAAAGAAGAAAGAAATTGCTGTTAAAAAAGTATCTTTCTGCCACGTTGTGATTTCCTACTGAAATGGAATAGTACCATTCCAAAAACACTAGCCCCATAACTCGAAATCAAAAACAATTAGACACACCTTTTTAATTGGGCAAAAATGTGTATATGCCCCTGAACACATAATGAGTCAGATATTTTGATTTTCTAAATACTTAGATAATGTTTTTTAAATATATTTGGCAGATAATGTCAGATAAATAAACATTTAAGACAGAAATGTTGGATTTAAAATTGGAAAATGTGCTCTTTGACACTTGCCCCACAGCAGGTTTTTAGAATAATCGGCTTCCTAATGGTCTTGTTTGCTTTTATAGGTCACAAAGATGCATCAATATTATTTTCAGTTTGTTTCATTATCAGCTTAAAACTCTTCACAGGAGCTTTAATTGGTTCAGACAGGAAACTTAAGAGTTAAGGGAATGCTATGAAACAATTGTCCATGGAAGGACTCGAACGATTCTTTCTTATCTATACAATTAAAGGGAATGTATTTTTTTTAACTACTTCTCAGAGAAAACAATTGCTTTGAAATGGTTGTATTTGATGTCATTTAAGAGGGAATAGGTTGTAATTACACTTAGAGATTACAACTTCTGCTAAAATCTTCCCAAACCCCAAAACTTTTCGTAAGCTTCCAGTTTTTCCCTCATGACTTTGCTTACTTTATCTTTTAATTCACCCAGTGCCAGGGGTTACAGGCCTTTAGGACTTAAAATTCATAATCCGGCAGCTGAAAGCATTTATTTTTTTGCTTTGTGGTGATAATTTCATACAGAAAACTCAGATTCTGCTCGGGGAGGTACTCAAACAGCTTCTCCAGACAGCTTGTTTGTGAGATTCTGTTTGATTTATGATCATGTTTGTACAGTACAGTATGTGCATTGGCGTATGTGTGGAAGCATATATTAGTGAAAGTACAGTATGAGTAAATGTGACTTCCATATGTCCCTCATATATTTCCCAAGGGGATAATCATACATAGTAGAGTGAGTCAGTCTTGACCTCCAGTGGAGAAGATTTAAATAGATCATAAGCTGCCGCATGGTTAAATGACTTATATATTTCTAATTTTCACATGTATGTTTGAAAAACGACATTCGGATGGAAACTGCTGAAATTGTAATTCATTGTCTTTAATCCATGTAATACATTTCAGAAGGATAATTATTCACGTTCATTCTCAATTTGAGAGGCGACGGAGCAAATGATGCAGATAAAAGGTTGTTTTGAAAGCATTCATACAGCCAAGGTCTCCCTCCTTCACTGCTGATTTCCTGATGTGGACGCAGCCATTGTACTGTACATAGATGATGCCATTAGCACAGATACATTAAACATGAGGGAGCCAGCACTGGAATAAAATGGAACAGATGGTAAGCATATTTTGAGCTGGGCCAGGATGAATAATTCCCCCAACTGATGACACAGCAACAGCTTTGAAATGTCCCAGCTTGATTTGATCAAAGTTTTAGTTCGAGAGTATCCAAGTGTCACAACCTTTGAATGACACTTTTCAAGAGATGTTGCTTGGCGTTTTCAAAGAGTAAACATGTCAAACAAGTGCAATATTTCAAAAAGGAACACCTAAAATGACAGGCTAGTTCTTAAATCAACATCCAGTTTTCTCTCCCCTTGTTGTGCTGAGCTTTAGTTTCCTTTTGCAAACATGCTGCTGTTTGCTGCTGTGTGTGACATTTTGCTTTTACAGCAGCTTAGCTCTCCAGATTCCCATGCTGGATGTTTGTCCTTGAGGGGACAGTTACCCTCAGACCTACCTGTCAGTTTCAATAAGAGGTGGCAGAGAATTTTTCACTCAGTGTGTAATCCATTTTTAAAAAAGTAATGCAACTCAATAGTTTTTTTGTTGTTTTTTTTTGCTCTCCGCAGAGTATGGTTAATTCTTTCACGCAATATGCATATGCAAAGCCCTTGTATTTTTTTTAACGAAAGAGAAAAGGACAAAGTCAAGCACACCATGAGTTTTTAAAAACTTGCTTATATATTTTTGTCACTCGACTGATCTTTGAAAGAAGAATGTGTATGGCTTTCTTTTGTCAGCTCTTAGCTTAAAGAAGGTCCACACTCTCCATAAATTATTCTTTAGATCATAGACCTCTTACTATAATCCATCTTACTTCTATTGTTAAAGTCTTAGCGTGTTTGTTTGGGTGTCTCTTTTTCTTCCTCCCTCATGAAATACTTTGACATTTGATGATAAGGCAACACAGCCGAACCTCCATACTCATTAGTTCTAAAGCCTGGAAATATTTTTTTCACAGTAAAGTTTTGTATGACTGCATTATGCATTACAGTTGCTGAATGATTTATTCTATCTGACAAGTAGCCCATAATTGAATATAGCCTTCAAACGCGATGCTGCGAAAGCTATCACACTCACCCACGTTCGACTTCAGCGCCTGCAGGAAGCCTTCTCAACATTCGAGCCCAATTAAGATTGTTCCTCTGTGTTATTACTTTCAGTATAACTCTCGAATAATGAAACACAGAACAGATGTGTGTGTGTGTGTGTGTGTGTGGGGGGGGGGGGGGGGGGGGGGTAGATGGGCCGTATGTTAGTATGAGTTAAACCAATTAGGTGAAGTGTTTTTTTTTTAAAGGTGAACACTTTCTGTAAAAGATTTTGTTTTTAATGGATGGGGCATGCCAATTATTCATCCGTCTGGATTTGTGTTTGTTCCACTTCTGTGCATATCGAGATCTTCAACTCTTCTTTGACTTGAATAGAAGTGATTGGCTCATTAAACCGGAAAAAAATATTTGTGTATTTAAGTGACACAAAAGTGTGCGAGCTAAATTAAAACACTTCCCTTTTGCTGTGTCAAATGTTCAGAAACCCTCTGTTAAAAGGGACCTCACCTCCCTCAGCTAATCTTTTGCTTCATTATCCTGTCGCCTATCGATCCAACCACTCCTTCAAAATATTAGCACAAACACAAAATGATGTATTCCTTTGTGCCAACATGACCCAGACAACAAAAGTAAGACAGAGAGGGGAAAGAAAACAACCAGTGTTTCATTCATCCTGTTTACATTTAGTCCAATCAGCTCCCTGAGGCTGCTCGCCGTCGGGAGGCCTGACTCCTGCGGTGAAGGAAAGTGGGGGATGTAAGCTTGCTCTATTTTTCTATAGCATGAAAAATGCATGTGGGTGAAGTGCATTATGAATTACATGCAGTAGCAATATCCATAAAGCCACAAGGACATGGCTGTTGAGTACTATAGTTTGCTAGCATCTTTATCCAACAGAAGCCATTGCATTAATGTTGTACTTAGGAGCCAGTTTAGACTTATACTAAGGTGAAACAGACGTGTTTGTTCTATGTAAAAATTTCAGGGACATTTCCAGGAGATTGCAGATGACTCCACCAGAATTTTAATTGGCCATCCAGGTGCCACCTCATCATCCTAAATGAAGAGTGGCTACCCTGTTCCTATGGGTGGGGTTTAAGTTCAAACTAATTTATTTGGGCTGTGCTGCTGCTAGAACCTTTTGGGACATTTCAACGTTTTTCTTTTGTTTACACTTAAGAATCCACATATTTGGATCACTTTTTTTGAATGATCAAGGAGGAATGAAGTTTGAAATATTTACATGTTATCACTTATGTTGTTGTTTACATTAAAAATGTGTACATAGGTATGTAACAAGTGTGATACCTGAATATTATTACACATCTGTTTAAAATCGAGGCAATTACAGCATTACAAGTTCTGCTATTTCTTTCATAGCAGATCATTGCTAGAAAGGACAGGCTATAGTGGGCTTCCTCGGGATGCAGCTTTAGTCGCAGACTCTGGAGATCTATCTTAATTAATTTCAAGTGTGGTTAACTCTCGACAAAGTCCTGTTTACTGTTTAAAAGGAACAAAGATAATAGATGAAAACAGCAGAGATAAAGCCAGAGCGGTCTCACAAAACAAAAAATCTGTAACCGTCATCAGAAAAATCTACCAAACTAAAGATTTGATGTCAAGTAAATACTAAAGGGAACATGCTATGAGAGAAAACACTATTTAAAAACAGGTGAAAGGAGGAGAATGTTGACAGACTTTAACAAGGACGAAGCAGAAAACCTTATTTGGGTGCTGCAATATTTTCTTGAGCTGAAGAAAAATAGTAATTCTCATTGTAAATCAAAAAAATCATTACCCATTTTGATAGTTTGAGTCAAATTATTGTTGTTGTTTTTTAAATTAATTGCCATTTAATAAAATCAAATATCCCTCGGCTCTGCTCAGCCTGTTGCTGGGGTTTTTATCTGATATTGATATCTGAGCAAGCTGCATGAAAAACTAAAGGCATGAATTGTTGTCATTGCAGTGAAGGTGAAAAAAATGGGCACAGAATATGCTAGCTAACAGCCAAGTGTGTATGTACGGTGAACAGACTTTTGTTGGCAGCACTTAAACAGTTGACTACCTGGGGAAGAGCCCAACACTGTTTACAACCTGGTACAGTTACAAAAGAAACACAGTGTGTGACTGTGAGTGAGGCCTCTTGAAATATTCATCCCTCTGCCACAGTAGACACTGAAATGGCTGCAAAAAGACTATGATGAAGTGAATGACCAACAGCAGGAGAGAAAGCCCTTGCCCAGCCAAGTGAAACCAGTCCTGAATCTACTATCAGTCATTCTTCTGCTGCACTAAAATATAGAGTCATGAATCTAAACCTCCCCACCATAGAAGAGATACAGTACACACGAATACATCTACACTAGTTGTGGAGACAAGCGGATACAGTGTATTCTGGATGCAGTTGCTAGGTAACAAGGACTTCAGGGGGATTCCTCATTATGAAGTATCTTAAACGCATCATTAATTGCTAATTTGGAGACATAAGTATTTGAATACTTATCTTAAATACTTTTACATACATCAGTAACAGCATGTGTGCATATGACAATGTTTGAATTCAAAGCATGACAGGATTTTTCATCACGTTTCAGTAGGTTTCCATGTAATTATTTCATTTTTTCACATGATTGATGTGGAAGCAGTTTGCGTTCTACTGTATCTGGATCCAAAAAGCCTCCACGTACTGTATGTCACTCATGCAGAGACAAAAGAGCTGCACACAGTTGCAAACAATCTTTCTCATATAGCTCCACACTTATCAAACAGTTGCCTCCACAGCCCGAGCCGAGGTTGCAGCCGAGAATCCGCCACCCTTGTCTGAACAGGCTTATTTTTAGCATGCATGGATTGTGAGAGAGCACTTGTTTTATTTCAGTCCTACTGGCTCTGCCTGAAGTACCACAATTATTTGGTGCCCTTCGAGTATGCGGAGTCATTTTCCTTGAGCGTACATCCAGCACATGGATGAACAAAAGGTGGCAGGATTTATAATGGTTCACTACAGCTAGCAGAAATGTTCCTCGTGGCCACGGATGATCCCTTTTAGTCTCTTCCTGTAACTGTACATCAGTGAGTTAATGATGAGGTCAATTTTCATACCTACTGTAGAACTGGACAAATTTATAAACATTTACATTTTAAATGTTTTCTTTCTGTGCTAAAGCTTAAATGAACAGAGAATCAAAATCCCTGCATTCAGCATTATTTAATCTACATTGTAAATTATTTTCAGTGCCAAATAACTATTCTAAATTCAAATGATTTGCATCACATTTTAAACATTGGAGGGGCAGAAGTGAAAAAATAGATTTTGAACTCTCTCGTGCCCTCAGAGTGATATTTTTGTCAAAAGGAGGGCGACAGTTGCAAACTGATCTTAAGGCAAACATGAAATGGAAGCAAGTAGATAGAGGGAGCATCAGGCAAACAGGCTCATCACTCCAGAGAGAGAGAGTGGGCTCAGTGTGATGTGTCCTCCTCAGCTCCTTCTTTTTCCCTGCGCTGTTGGCGACTAAAGCAGAGAGAGAGATTTTGACTCAGGTGCAAACTGAGCTGTTTTGCAGACGCCCACGCCTGCCCCGTTATCTTACAAATACAATACACCAGAGACAAGGCATCTGTTGTGGCTGTGTGCGTGTGCCTGTGCGTGTGTGTTTGTGTGGGTGTGAGGATGCAGGGATGTGTTAGTGTGTCTGTGTAGATGTTTGAAACAGTGGAAGACAAACAGAGGATGAGTTTTTTTGGCATCATTTGTCCTTTGCACCTTTCTGTTTCCATTTTTAAAACAAACTTTCTAGATTACATTGTAAAAAAATATAATAGGAGGTATTGATCCCTGTTTTCTGTAGTAGCTGTTTTAAACACTCTATTATCAGTCCCATTTGTATGGCCAGGAGAGGAGCTGAGGGATAAAGAGGGGAAGTGCAAATGTAAAACAAGTCATGACAGAATCTGACAAGAGACAGAAATATCCCCTCTCCCTCTAGTGTTCTCTTTTACACTCTCTAAACCATTTTAATCTCCCCCTTAATATCATCCCTTCCCAACTCAACTTTGATCACTGTCATTTTGCTAACTTCCAGGATTGGAAGGATTGAGGGAAATGCATTATTCATCCCACACACCAATTTGAGTCTCCTCTGCTGTCTGTAATGCACTTCTCTCATCTTGCTGTCAGTTTCTGCTTTTGTTCCGTATGCTCCGTCGTACTGATCTTTCGGGGTCTGTAAAGTTTAAACGAAAGAAATTATAACATTTACACATGAAGGAGGAACTTAAAAAAGTAATAAATTAGAATTTCCCATTTTATTTAAAATGTATTGGCTGGTAGATTGCAGATGTGGAATATAAGATGTCCTTGTTCGCGAAGATTAGGCTACTTTGTTCATTGCAGCAAGTATAGCGCCCTTCTAAGCATAATGCTTGCGTTTATGCTCAATGTCGAAAAAGCATGTTGAACCACAAACTGTTATAGTCTTCAGCCCTCATATTTGTTTCATGGAGCAGATATTATCTAACCACTATTATCATTGCCTTGAGCAGAAACGAGCACTAAGCCTCCCGACTCGACCTGCCCAGCAGTAAATCACACCCAGTGCTCGGCAGTCAGGCGGTTCTGCAATAAAAACTGAATTGGAAATCACTACAGAGGCCTTCAGAATTTGATACACTCTTCAGTCAGATGGACTAAAGACTAATCTGTGGACCAGAAAAAGATGAGCATGTAAAAGCCCTCAACAAAACCCAAATATGCAGCAGGGACAAAATCAGTCAGTCCAACAAGGTTACATTTAGACTCAGCAGGCAAGCTCATGCTGAGAGATGACTCAGTATTATAGATCTACAGGAGTTTCAATATGTGACAAAAAAAAACAAAAACGCAAAGCATGCTGGTAAGTGTTTCTTTGTCCTGAAAGGTAAATGAAGAATTAATATAAGTATTAAAAAACCCATGGGTAGAGCATGGCATGAATACAAATATAACAGTAGTGATAATTCTGCTAAAAGGTGCATCGTAAAACTTGAAATCCTCATTTTTTTCTTTATTATAATTAAAGATAATTACAGACGTCCCACTTCACTGACTGATTTTGTCAGTTATAATAGAAAGAAAAAATGTGTAAAAAGGTATAAAGGTGATGATGTGCCAAAAGACCAGGACAAATGTGCCAGCAGACTGGTAGAATATTTTTTTTGTGGTCAAAATAGACAATTTACCTCCTAAACCCACTTCAGCATTGCACCAAAAAAACCTTTATATCACAATCTAACATTAAAGCTGCTTGACCACGGAGAAAGCCAGCAAACTAATAATCTGCTGATCCATGTGGTTAAAAAAGAAAGAGGGAAACATCATGGACATGAGCTGTTTTCCTGATGTTGTAGCTTGAGACAGTGAAAAACATAAGATTTGACTTTCATTTTAAATCCCTACAAAGATAAAAATCAAGGTTGGCTGCTTTGGTGTGTGTACCTTGACAATGGTTTGTATTTTCAAACAGTGTGTTTTACTGTTAAACAATAGAGGAGAAAATCCTTTTGGGAAGAGGACCGTGGTGGCAACACATCATTATTTAATGGAGTATGAACTTCCCAAAATCAAATAGAGCAGAACAGAGCTTCAGACGTTAGTTTGAAATGAAGACAGAGAGAAAAACACAAAGAAACCAACTTTTAAACTAGGTACTGTTTTTTAACATGTTAAGGAACTCCAAAAGCTTTTCCATATTTGTGGCCATGTTTTACTGGGTAGCTTTGATTAGACAAAGACTGTGCGGTCTTGTCCTTTACCAACACGTTACAAATTCACATTTTTCAAACCTACCATACTCACATCCATAATCCACTTGATAGCTCAGGATTAGATCCTATGGATTAAACGTGTACATCTCTTGTTCAGAATAATTTATACTGGAAGACAAAGCTGTTACAGAAGGGAAACAAAGAAAATCACTGAGATTGCGTGAGGACATTTGTCCTTTTAAGCAGTTTGCAACGCAGCGCAAAGTCAGCTACGCTTTTTTCTTACGTTGTATCATTCTTCGTATGTATTGACCCAATTTGACGCTGACACTTGGTGACGTAGTGCGAGAACTGAAAAGGAGTTCTTAGATAGCCAGTCGGTGTGGCATATTTAGTTTTGAATGTTACAGGAAGTTCCTTTCTTTCTTTTCTTTTTTTTTTTTTAACAACTCAGCAAACTGATTCTCTCAAAGTCACCAGATTTAATTGTGGGTTAAACCTAAGGGAACCATTTGGCTTCAAGAGAGCCTACAAGGAGAAATAGAAATGTGCCATTTCAGTGCAAAATTGTGTTTCATTTGTCCTGCAAGCATTGGCAGCTGTTCTCTTTGCCATAGGCTGAGTCTGACAGAGATTATTTCTCAAGAACCCTGATAACAGTAAGAATCAAAACAACTCTCTAAGAATTGCATTTTTTTTCTGGACAGCAAACAAGATTCCTAAGTCTGAGTAATCCTTTTCTTGCCTCCCACTAAAATCCTCCCACTTTTTCAAAATACATTGGAGTCAATTATTTTAGTATTGAAAGGCTATTTCTGTGGAGAGGCATTATTAGCACTGCCGGAGAGACCACACATGACTAGAGAATAAAACAATGAAGTGACATTGAGTAAAGATGTCGTTAGTCTTAAATGGCATATGTTTTTCGGAAGATCAAGTGCTGAGAGGTGCCCTTAAATGAAGTGCACCTTCATCACCACCGTCAAAGTGCAATAGCATGATCTGTTTTGAAATTGTGATCCATCCTTCAGGATTTTTCGTACTTTTCACAATAAACACTGGGTTATCGTGTGATGAAAACAGAATAAACCCACTGATACGGTCATACATTAGACTTTATATCCAGAAGCCTTCCAGGTATCAGTTATTATTTACCCAAACATTTGAAAACATGAACGAGTGCACAGTGAAGTGTGAACAGAAGGAGGGATTACACGTTGTATGATCAAAACTATGAAAATGCCAAAGTGAAGAACTTCTCACAGTGACACTGGGTCAGTGTCGATGATGGATACTTTATGTGACACAGATTTGGTGGAGATTTTAAAATGCATGTCATCAGTTTGCATTTGTCTTATAAAAGCGAAGTTGATTGGGCAAACATATTCAGAGCAATACTCATGAATGTTAAAAGGTCTGGGTTTTGAAAATGGTCTAAAGACTGGTCCAATGATTCTAAAAAGATACCATGATCTGTGCCCCTGAGATTTTTTGACAGTTTGCTCTTTTTTATACTTGAGCAAATGTTCAGCATACAAAACTGGAGTGACCATCAAAGTATATCCTTTTTTAGTGAGTCAATCTGTTTCAGCTCATTTAATGCATAGTATATGTGTCCAGAGACAGCTCTGAGTACAAAATAATACAGTTGAAAATGCTAAAGCTGTGTTATTATCTGGTATGCAGTGTCCAACAAAGAGAAGTACACATTTTGTCTTAAGTAAAATGAAAGCTCTGTCATGTATGTATGTTTATCTTTAGCTTGTTAGCGCAGAGCACAGACACTTAAAACAGTTATAAATAAAGCTAACTTTGCTATACATGTAATTATAAACCAACCTATCAGGATATTTTAACCATTATTTAATATATTACATAAAAAGGAGATTAAACAAACTGTAAGCTACAGCTAGCTATCTCTAATGTTTGTGCCAGGCAAAGATGACTAATTGTTTGCTGTGGCTTCATGTATCGATCTTTCCAAATGTCAAAATGTACAATTCCTTTTATATGTTTACACAGACATGATATACAGCCACTCACCTAGCTCTCTAAAGGTTGTCTATTTCCTTCAGGTGAAGCAACATTCATATTAGCTAATTAAGAAAAAAATGTTGTCCTACACATGAACAGAGGAATAAAAATGTTTAGCTTTAGACTTTTTTTAATACAGTGGCATATGTGAGGTAAGAGTGTTATATGCCTCCCGTCATTATAACCCCCCAATTTCTAATCATTTTTTGTTGATCTAATGGGTAAATCATGCATTAACACTAGTCAAATTAGCAAGGTCCTAAACAGGTATGTTAGATCTTTATTCCTGAATAGATTGAGTATCATACAATGTCTTTGAAGCGTTTCAAGAAAACCAGATTTCATGGCATTGAATCAGTAAACAGAATGAATATGGGGCTGTGGTAGACCCTGTGGCAATATAAAGATTATATTCATTGTAATATTATTGCTTTCATCACAGAGGAGGGAGATTATGGACCCTTAAGACAAAAGGTTATGGTTTCCTTACAGGCCTACCTCTAATCTAACTAGTAACACCTAAGTTGAAATCCTAATGGCGTGTTTTGTGTTACTACAAAGGCCTACTGTAGATTAAATTGTTTTTATTATGATATAAAGTGATTGCACAGTACTGAGCCCTAAGTAATTCATTAATGACAAAATGTCGATAAATACTTTCTAATATCACAGGGTATAATGAACAATGTTTGTGCTTATCAAGTACAAGTATTGACGCTTTCAACTTAAGTGTTACTTTAATAAGCAAGTGAAAATTGTGTAGCATTGCGCCCAGTTCAGACAGCTCATATGATGCTAATAATGCATTCTCAAAAAGACAAAATGCATCATATGCAACATATTCTGCAATTGATTATAACTAATAAAGTCATAAAATCCCACATGGTAAAATAGTCTATATATGAAATACCAAAAACCCAGCGGTGAACAAACGTGAAGATGGAAACAAGGTAATATAGTTAAGGCTAAACATCTTGTCTATTACCTTTGTATAGCTAAGTCAATAAGAGGAGCATGCAATCAACAGAACATTGCCACAATTTTACATTAAACAACAAAAGCTATCAACTCAAAACAAATGTATGTTGCTTTCCTCACCACAAATCAGAACCGTGTAATGTAGGTTTTCCACATTGTAAATCATATGGCTTTGTGCAATTTTTCCACTGTCAGTAAATCCGCTTATGAAATTGTTTTTTTGTTTTTTTTTGTAAAATAAGATATTGATAAATGTCATGCCAGAAATTATTGAGATTCTGCTCTACATGCGCTGTTTCTTACATGCCAGATTGTGCTAATTGTACATCATCCTAAAAAATATATCAGAGATCTTTCGCCGTAGCATGTATACACTTACAGCCAGGGACAAATGTGCTCATTTCCATCACCCTACTTTATATAAGGTATTTGTGCACTTACTCTACATTTCTTTTAATATAAGAATATTGTCCATTAATAAACGGGGAATAGTACAAGGACTTCAGGTAGGGAAGTAAAGGTGGATGGCATTAGTTAAAGTATGTCACCTATTTTATGTAAAGCGATCTGAATTCATCTTTCTGAGTTTTGGGGGCAGGTGTCCGTCCATCCTTCCCCCACCTCCCCCAGCAAGTCGCTGCAGTTTAGGAGGTAAGTCCGCCACTGACTTACTCATGGGCTCTGTGCTGATCTTGGAGGCCTTGCCAGCCATCTTATCATCAGAGACCCCGGGAACAGAACTGATTCGCTGCAGCTTCATTGGCAGGTCTCCAAAGCTGTAAGTCATCTCTGAGGTGGTCGAGCTCATCCGTAGCAGCTTCTTGGGCAGGCCTTCCCGCCCTGTGATCTTCTGGAGCTTGGTGGGCAGCTTGGTGGTGCTGTCATTGTCCTCCAGGGTCTCCAAGCAGTCCAGTGAGCTGTTCTTCTCCCCGCTGTTGCACAGGGACGGAGCCATTAGGGGCGAGGAGAGCAACAGGGCCTCTTCCTGCTCCTTCACACTGTGCGGAGTGGTAGGCACCTCGAACGTGGCATGGAACTGTGAGTAGTCCACCTTAAAGAAGCCTTCCTCCAGGGAGATGACTGGGAAGAAGCGATGTCCCCACAGAACCTCGTCCTCTGTATACGATGTCCTCGCCTGGCAGGTCATTCCTGTCCAAGAGGGGAAAAAAAGAAAACTTGATGAATTATTCCTGGAAAATTATTTAAGGCTTCAAAATTTAACAAATTGTGTCTTTTACTTTCCCCAACCCAACACACAAGAGGCTAACATTTTGACATGAAATATTTCCTGACTCCAGCGTTAAACAACAGAGCCCTGATTTAATTATATGCTTGGCACAGTTCCATCAACAAGATGGTATTCATCAGGATTCTTGCAATTCTCGGATCACAGAGCCAACAATAATGCAAACAAAAGTGCCTCAGTGAATGAGTGCTTACTGTATTACAGAAACAGCTGCCTAAATAAAAAGCTTAATGGATTATTCGGCTTCCAAACGTGATGTTTAGGAGCAATTTCCAGGCTAACTTGAAACATAATTAGAAGTGCAGCTGAGTTATTTGCTGTGTTTGTTTGGTTAATTAGTTAATCATAAAAGGCCTACTACATTCTGTAATTACCGTTCATAAAGAACTCCATATGCACTAATCATATCCAGTCACAAAGTAAACGCAGTACGACATCTTTATGATGTTTTTAGTCTATAAACCAGAGGCTCCACATTAATGCACAGAACAAGGAAAATAAATATAACTATGACACAAATGCATTGTGGAGGACAAGGTGATGCTCCATGTGGTATAATACACAGTTCCTCTTCACGTCCATATTTGTGCTACTAAAAAGGTTCAGTCAACATCTTAAGCTTGGCCAGAAGCTACAAAGATGGAGGATTAAGATAACAAAATTTCTGGAGAGGCAGACCCAGAGAAGTATCGGCTGCAGACGAAAGCTTCGGGCAGTCTAGCCGCGGGTGAAATGCTTCTGAAGCTCTCTGACACAATAAAGAGAATCTGGTTTAATCAGAAACAGAAAAGGAAACACGAAGCATTTGTTACACAACATTGTTCAGCTTGAGAGAAGCCAAAATGAGTGTGACAATTCAGTTTAAAGCATCCAATTGTGTCATTCTGAGATTGAAAATGAAAATCAAATATCCAGTTTAGCACATTCAGTCTTTGAGTGCATGAACATGTAACCATGCTGCACTAATTGCTTGGAAGATATCAGATTTTAATGAATTTAGAATAAAATCATCCTCAACAGTGACTTTGAATTAAATCAACACTTATATATCCACCTCACACCCTTGGAAACAAATTATTGCAATTTGTAAAACCTCTCACAACAACATTTCTTTCTATGCAAACTTATTGGATGCTTATTAGTGATTTTTTTCCCCCGTCACCATTATGCAACAGCTGCTGTGAAAGCTGCAGTGCATTATATCATTTTATGCTGCTTACAGCACAGCCCTATGATTCTGAGCACAGAGAACATTCGGATGAAAAAGAAATCATTTAATTTCACACTCAAACTAAGCATGGAAAATCTATGATTAGGTTTATGTCTTAAACAAAATTCTAATTTGGTAATATCAGTCCTAAAAGCTCTTATTTTAGCACAGACGATTGGCTTGGGGCACTCGTGCTAAGACTTGTTGAAATCCATTAGGAAATCAACAACTGCAGCGTGTTATTATCACATGTTTTAATTACCAGATTAATATTGTTTGAGCAGAGACAGCCGGGTCCAGACTCAGATGAAGCGCTCATTCACAGTGAGAGACCACGGCTGATTGTGAGGAAAGCCAACAATGAAACTGGAGGAATCTGTGACTCTGCCTGATTGCCAAGGTCATAAAATAATTCAATGACAACAGCAATGGCAGATGTGCAGGAGAGTGAACATCAAGTGTGTTTGGGGTATTCAAAGTATTACTTCTGCACTGATGCTTTGGAGTCCCAGAGCCTTTGGGGCATATGGAAGTGTGTGTGTGTGTGTGTGTGCTGCGGTGAATAAAGCGGCTAAAGCTAATGAGAACTTTGAGGCCAGAGCGATTGAGAGTTAAGTGTGAATGGAAAGCTTATTGTGTTGTGAGCTCTTTCAGATGCCTGCAGCCAAAACACAGTCAGCATTTGATCATCAGCAGGCTTACATATACTGATTCAGAGAAAACTGTAGTGTTAAACAC
This sequence comes from Symphodus melops, assembly GCF_947650265.1. Taxonomy (NCBI): domain Eukaryota; kingdom Metazoa; phylum Chordata; class Actinopteri; order Labriformes; family Labridae; genus Symphodus; species Symphodus melops. Next base: position 11,937,744 of record NC_136702.1, read on the forward strand.
TTTCTAACAGCTTGTTAATCACCTCCAGAAGTGAGCCATACCTGATTTATAGAATACAGCAGTCTGTGCTAAATGGATGTCTGTTTAGCAGGTACAGGACTAAAGAATCAATAGCAGCTTTATGGGAAAAAAGAAAGGTTGGAACAAGTGAAATGAAATTGTGCCCATGGCAAAAGACTGCTATAGTTATATACAAGACATATAGCTTTGTCTTTCATCTATTAATAATGCTCTTTTTCTTCCTGCAGATGCTGTATAAGTTCCTGTTTAGACCTCTGGATGCTTATGAACCATGCAGGCCCGGGGCTGAATCTCACCCTCCCCTTCACTCAACCCACACAAAAGAACAGTGAGCATCACCCATACAGACAGTCTAACAAACCGTACCCTCCTTCAAAACCTAACTAAAGACCTCAACTTGATCGTGGTCATTAATATAAATCTAATTTCAATGCATTATTCAAGGATTGCTGTCTGAGCCGAGCATAATTAGTAACACAGTTACATCACATACAGTTGTGTTGCTAAAGACCAGCTGTTCTCAAACATCCACGTCCCTACAGCACACCGTTTCACAGACACAGCAACAGGAATGAACTCTGTTCCCTGACTTTCACTGAGGCAAGGCCTTAAAATAGTCAGAATTTGTGATGGAAATGTACTTTTATGTAGAAGAATGTGTTTGAAAGAAAGCTCGAGATCACATCAGAATACAGCTAAAGAGCTAAAAATAACACGTGAAATAACAAAACAAGATATTTAATCTGTTTTTGAATATGATTCCTAAAAATAGGAAGACAAATAAGAATACCCGTGTCGGTGTGTATTTTGTACTACTGGCAAAGGCTTATGTAACTATAACACACACGCCTGCCTGAGACTCAGCGTTTCTATGGAAACAAAACTGTAGGAATGTGTGCATGTGACAGCCATAAACCTTTCCACTGTTGAGTTTGTGTAAAAAACACAAACACAAAACAGAAACAGGAGTCCCTCTTTAAAATTACAAGAGTAAAAAAAAAAAAGGCTCGAAATTGAGTTTGAATCGAGGGAAGGATCAAATTATCTGTCCGACTCCAGAGTTAGAACCGAATGGCTTCAACATCAGATAAAAACCTGACCTGTTATTATACAAACACCGCAGATTGGAGGCTTTTTAGTGGAGTGGGGAAATCATATATTTTGGTTACTTTTCATCTCGCCACATATAACAAATGTTCTCTTTATTAAAGTACAAGAGCAAGGGTCTCTTCCTCTTTCATCTATCACTGTAACAGTGCACTGCTGCTGTGTTTTATAACTTTGCCATCCTCATAGTCCTCTATCTGTACCACACGAGCACTGTTTTATAAACACACAGGCACACACAAACAGCACAAGGAGACATGGATCTCACTCCATCTCTATTGCTGTTCGCTGCTGGAAACATCTTTGACAAACACACACACGCATGACAACAGCATAGACAAACGCATCAGATGTATGCTTTGCACTGGTGTCAGGGCCAGTTTGTTGTATTGGTAACAAAAAAGTTTAACCATAAAAGCAACGACATGGTTCAAGACTAATCTTTGTTTTACAAACGTTTGTTGGTTTTTTGATAGAGCAAGGTCTGATTGGCTGTGACCTCTGTTGCAAGGAAAAACTTATCCTTGAACACCCTTTTTTAGGTCAAATGTGTCTTTCAATGCACGAAATAATGCACACCATTTCAGACTGAACGTGTTCTAGGTGTTCTCACACCCTGTTTACGACTTCTCTCTTTTTATTCTGCCTTCAGCTCATTGTTGCCTGGTAGTAATGAGCATCCCTGCACCGCCAGTTCACCAACAAGCTTTGCAATTTCATCAGCTTTATTATTTAACAGTCTCGGCTAAAAGCCATCTACCAAAACCTAAAGCCGTAGTGTCTGAGTGGAAATATTTGACTTCTGCCATTCAACTACACTATCTCCCTTTACAGTTTCAGTTCTAACACTGACTAACAAGACCACCATAACTAAATCATCTGTTACCTGACTGACCCCTTTACTATTTCCTGGTGTGAATCAATCAATCAATAAATCTATTTTGTTTTATAGAGAAAATAAAACTTCATGATTAAAAAGGTGTTTTCATTGTAACCTTACCAAAGCAAAAAGCAGATGCATTGATACTGCAACTCAACAACAATAAAATCAAAGTCCAACGACACTATGAATGAGATCAGGGACACCAGAGAAACCAGCAGGGAAAAACCATCACTGAAATTCATGATGAGTCTGTTTCTCATTATGTTCATTAAGAAAGACATTCCTTACTCTGAGGATCCATTACACGTCTAATTTCTCTCCATGTTTATCTATTTCATTTTGTGACTCTGTAGACGATAATCATAAAGATTTTTCATTCTCAAGGGAGGAGCTTTTCTTAGGAGTGTCCTGTAAAACAGATTCTGTTACAGAGAAAAACATATTGTGGGTACAACATCTACTAACACCATCATACTGCTCACTAAATGTATGACAAGAACATTTCCTCTTAGACAATGATACAGAATATATTTCTGCACCGGACAGTAACTCAGTGACATTTACGCTGGAAGCATTGTCAAGGTATCATTATTATTATCAATAGAAAATTACCATGGATGAGAGTAAAAAAGATACTAAAAGCTACAACAACAACATATTTTGAGAAAGTTAGTACAATATGAAAGGGATTGCTTTATTTGAAATACACATTAAAAAGAGTTTATATATTTGCTCTACAGGGTATCTTTTAGCTAAATGTTCTGGTTTTACTGCATACAACATGACAATGTCAATTTACTTCCACAACTTTCTTACAGCATCATGAGCAGCGGGAGAGAATAATTCGCCTAAATCAACAGAACAACATCTTATCATCATGCAGTAAAAAGCTAGCAACAAGCAGGTAAACACAGAACAGCCTTAAGCTGTGAGAGAAACATGTATTTCCCCTCTGGAGCTGAGTGAACAACGCAACATTCCCCAGATATTTAAAAACACGGCTTTGACTGAGTGCTAAAAGGGATTCAGTCGGCTGGAGATGTAACCATCGACTGTTTTCTGATGCATTTGCTATAATAAGCCCATTCTCACTTTCATGTCGTCAAAAAACAGCAGCTTGGTCAGCAGCCCAGTGCATCAAAATAGGATGCTGTAGCTACTGCTGCAGTCAAGACCACACAAACTAAGACGAGACCAGAGTGCTCAGAGAGCGAGACAAGACCAAGACATTAAGGGATCGAGATCAAGTCAAGACCAAGACAAAGGCAGGGCAAGACCAAGAAAAGACCAAGACCGTAAATATCAGTGAGAAATAATAATCTTGTGTGCAGCAGGCGTGTCATTTAATTAGAGTGTAACACCAGGAAGGTTGGTACCGTAACCAGGGAAACAAATCAAACTACAAATGATTTGTAGTTGTTTGTTATTTTTAGAAAGAGGCATTTTCTTTCTTATTACAGGAATGACTTGGAAAAAATTGCCTTTCAGTGGTGGTCTTGATTTAAAATCCGGAGTCAAGCCAGTCTGAGACTGAGACAAGAGTAAAAATGCTTTTGATTCCGAGACTAGCTGCTTTATTCACTGCAGCACACACACTTCCATTATGTCACACTTATGAAGTGGTCTTGAGACCAAGACCGATTTCAAGCACTATAACACTAGCTTCATTTCAAGATGCTGTCCTCAAACTCATTTGTTTTAAACTTGACATAAAGGTCAGATGGCATAGTAGGAAGAGCAAGACGGTCGGCTAACATTCGCTGTCAGTGGCAATGGACAGATTTTTTTCAGTACTTTACTTCTGTTTCAATAGTACTATAGTCACTTTGCTGGATACTGTGTATACGTTACACTTCCTGCGTTAGTTGCCTAACCAGTGTACATACCAGGCATTATCTATATATTATTAATACCATATCAAGCTTGCAAAAACTGACATAAATGCTCTACCTAGATGTTCATATTTGTATGAAAGTCAGTCAAAAAGAAATCAATGCAATGACACACTATTCATCTAAATATGTAAAAAATGAAGGAACGGATTCTTAAAAAATAACAAAAGTATGACAGCTTGGTGATAATCTCATAATATTCACTTGTAAGAGTTTCTTCATGATGTCACCTTGCCAACAGTGAATAGACTGCAGGATATATGATCTCTGCTGATTGGCTGATGCATACCTTAATCCAAAGTGTGAAATCCCTACAGATCCTGTCGCTGAAGTTCACCCGGCAGTTTACTGCTCTTACACAGCATGCAATATCCATGTGACAGCATGAGCGGCATTAGAATAATCCTCTGCTGAATCCACAAGTTTAAGACAGATGTTAAAAAAAAAATCATCTCATTTGAGGTGAATTTCAGAGAAGAGGAGATCGAAAATCAGAGAGGACACTTTGTCTTCATCAATGTGTACAGGTGGGTTTCACGCTGAGATTTTTTTTTCTGCCATCTCAGCAACAGATTTATTTTCAAATAAAATGTCCATACGTAATCCAAATGGAATTTTAGAAAGTGAGCTGAAGTGGAAGCAGCAGTGAGATGGGATGACTCCCATTTGATTCCATCACAGAGAATAAAAAAAAAAAACTTTGAGATTTAGATGCCCAAAAGCCATCTCAGCTTGAGACTAAATAAATGCACTTTTCCCTTGATAATACAGAGCTGGCTGCTCCTCTGGTCTAACAAAGTGAGGCAGCCGCACATTGAGTCGAGTGACAGTAGAGATAAAAAGCCTTCTTTGGGGGCTGGGAGAGAAAAAGCACAGCAAACTCAGAGGCAGCTTGCCATCTGCCTTGATAGAAACCAAAACCTAAGAAAGGAAAAGAAAAAAAACTAAGTGGTATTCAGAGACCAGGTCATCTAAAAGAAGCTAATCCAGGTTCATCCAGGATCATGTCTGTTTGATGCCTGCAAGGAAGGCACATTTTCCAGCTCTAGACTTGCTGTTAAAACACAGGAAGGAGAGGGCAGACCCGAGAGCAGCTCACACCACGAAGGCAGGGTCTCAATCTAGATTTGTGAAAAAAGAAATCACTGCTATTATATGATTCAGCAACCCGCAGGCAGTGAGCAAATGACACTCCAAATTGACAACTCTGTGAAAATGAAGGTTTATTCAAATGACTCCTCTGGATGAACTCTCACAAGGCAAGTCACCAGAAAAAAAGGAAGGTGGGTGTCGGAGACTTTTATACGCAAGCTCCTATTTAGTGACAAATTCTCAAATAACCTCCCTCTCCCTCCCCTTTTTTGTCTGGCTCTCTTTCACTCAGTCACTCAAATGGCCGGACACACACACACACACACACACACACACACACACACACACACACACACACACACACACACACACACACACACACACACACACACACACACACACACACACACACACACACACACACACACACACACACACACACACACACACACACACACACACACACACACACACACACACACACACACACACACACACACACACACACACACACACTCGTTCACCAGTGCAGTGCTGTCAGCAAAGTCCCCTGACAGTCTATCACGGCTGTGGAAACAGCTCAAGTGTTATGTATGAGAAAAAAATACAACCAAAAACACAAGCATTAGGATCTGGACACTGCACACACACACGCAGCAGCAACACAACCACACAACACGCTCCAAGATTCATCCTGATCTCATTGTCGAGGGTGCTGGCTCTGGCCGGGCATGAAAATGCCTTAGCTGCAGTGCTGGATTGTGGTGGAAAGACAATTACTTGGAGACAATTATCCTGTTGTTCGTTTGTGCAAAACAGGAAGCAGAATTCCCCTTTGTCTAATTTTGGGATTTGTGTTACAACAGATTAAGCTGCTGTGTTGAATATGCTAATGAGTGGCAGAATAGGAGGAGAATATAAGGATGCAGAGGTGAGTTTCAGCTTACTGAAGAGAGGAAAACTCAGTTAAAAGGTCTGGTTACTTAAGTGCTTTGACATTTCACAACTGACATGTTTCTCTTTTCCATAAGATGCAACACAGGTTAGAACAAATTGTGGCTACAGTAGCACAAAAAGAAATCTAATTTTGATACAGACACTGCTATTGTGGTCACAAGTCCTGTCTGATCATCTGTTTCTATGGTGACCACCATCAAGTGCTGAAGTGTAGAAACATCCACAAGCATCCAGCGACCTGTTTTTCACAGTTTTACTTTATGAAGACGGAAATCAGTCCCCACTCCCCGTGTTTTAATGCTGTTAAGTGTGAGATCCATTTATAAAGGTGGCTTCTACCCATACAGTGTACGATTGAGAAATGGAGGAAGGTGATGGAGGGGAAAAGGCAGACGGCTGTGGGGGAGGGGAGAGCCTGAATGCTGAGGCAATTGAGGCTGGAATGGAAGAGAAGGAAGGGAAGGGAATAAGAGCAAGAGCTGCCAACCATCTCCACATAAGGTGGAGTGTCATGCAGGCTGAAGGAACATATGGCTGCAGGCCATTAGCACAGCCAGGAGAGCACATATTACCAAGCAATGGCAATCCTGAATGCTGCTCTGAAAGGAACCAATTGAGCAAAGCATCAAACTATTGATTCCCCTGACACAAAACAACCAGCATCGGTCATAAAGCAGAATATGTCCAAACCCACTGAGGGTTCGACTTATTTCTTTTTATGATATATTGGGGACACAAGTGATCAGAAAACCTTTTACCCATGCTGAATTAGTGACAGCTGTAATCCCTTATTGATCTCAGCTATTACATGTACTTAAACCATGAAGAGGAGTCACAGCTGAAAGAGGAGGAGACAAAGGAGGGACCTTTAAACCCTCCTTTGTCGATTTCGGTGTTAAGGAATTGCTTTTTTGATTCTTTTTTTTGGTCACTCAAGCTGAAGAGCAGATTGTAGTGGGAGACCTAAGCATGCTCCAGTGAAGAGATAGAGAGAGACATCCCTGAGGAGTGTCTTTTTCTAGAAGACAAGCCTTAAGAACTTGTTCATGTGGCTTTACGTTTTGGCCACAGGATTGATTCACCTTCACTTCAGGGACAATCAAAGCTCCAACAATCAATGTTTGCCATCGAACAACATTGTGAGTGCATCACAGCCTTCCCGGTAACCTCTGACAGAAACAGTGTTCCTGAATGTCTATAACTCCAAAGACACAGGGGCTAATACGAGCTGCACTGTACAGTCGTCAAAAAAAACAAAGACGAAAATACACCATGACAAGTATTTCCAAGTCTTCATTGAGTGATCAGAAAACCTCTGCACTGATGGCACTTCTGTCACACAAGTTCATCTCAGGTCTCCCTCCTCTTCTCAACCGGTGATTTATTGGAATCCAACAGGGACTTGACAAATCCCTGAAGACACAATTACCGTGCTTCCCCTCGGGAGGCCAGCACAGTTCATCTGAAAGGAATAATGAATCCAGGATGTCATTGCTGGTTCGCTGCAATGCCCATAATGGGGAGTTAATCCCCAGTGCCATTACTGTATGCACAGTAGACATAAAAGGTGATCTGAGAATATCTTTGTGTATCTAAAATTTTCAATGCTAATTTCAGTGTCATGTGATACAAAATTCATGCTAAACCAGGCTACCTTTCTACAGAACATTATGAATAGTTATTTGGGAAATATGAAGATCCTCACATACTTTCAGAGATTTATATCACTATTATTCTCTAAAAGCCAATTTTAAAAAGTTGTTTTCTAAACATTGAACAGAAACAGGTGATTTCGGAAGGAGGTTCCTAAGTAAGGGAGCGAATACAACAAAGAAGCAATCACACTCAGACGTTTAGTACCTGGTATCACCATGAGGGTTGTAGTTGGATGACTGAAGATTTTTTTTTAATACAATCATGTACAACCCCACAATCAAGACACAAAGTTAAAACCCACCATTGTTGCACCACAAAAATCTAGTTGTACTGTTAATTTTACTCATTGTGATACATTTTTGCAATTGAATAACAAAAGTTTTTCCATTAAGATTTTATAAAGGGATAATAGACACTTGGGGGAGGCTTCTATTACTGAATTTGGAAATGCTGAAGGTGTTTCCCACAAGCCTCAGCTCCAACTCTTTAGTTGCAGTAGGATGGCCCTATTTTTTATTTCTGGAACTGCTATCCCAATAATAATAATCTTGGGCTTTAATGTTCCTTCTGTAACTGATGGGTTACATCATTGAGACTATGTTCAGATACATACAATGTATTATTACATTCAACCAAATGTTCTTAAAGTAAAGCTAAAGCTAATTTACAAATGAAATGATGCAGAATCATGTTTTATTTTTCCTACAATGAAAATGCATTTAATTTGATCAAATTTGCTTACTTTCTTTTTTCTTTTCTTTTTTTCATATGATTGACCTATGACTTAAATACAACTGTGAAGTCCTTTTAAATGACACGCATTGAAAGAAAGCTAAGTATATAATTTTATAAAGATCCACACTTTAATTTATCACTACACCTCTCTTGGACCCTGTAAACATTTCATTTCATGCTAAAATAATAAAGGCCATCAGCTGTAGAACGCATTCTTAATGAAGACAAAAGAACAAGAAGCATGAAAACCTATTTAACACGAGAGCTGTCCGGTATCAACACGTGGCTTATCACAGCACAGGTGGAGCTCAGCAGGGACAGCAGTGTCTCTCCAGAGTTCTCACCCCTAGCACATTAGATTTAATTGGCAACTCCTACTCAGGAGCCTTACCATCTTTAACCCTCTGACCTAAAGGTTGAGACACCAAGAGACTCATTTTCAGTGTAATGAATCATGGTCAGCTTCTTGCTCATACCTAAGGTTCACTCATACAACTGTTTGCTTAAACTAGGATTTTCCCGGCTTTGGATTACTCTTGATCTTGGGGGCTAAGGCCCCATATGATTGATACTAGATGGCCTCTGGTGGAACAAATATAAGGCTTTCTATTTTCTTTCAATTACATCTGCTGATGATAAAACAGATCAGGCTTTGACATTTGCTGCTCTGCTAATCACTGGCAATAGATGTTTGAAAATTAATTACGCTGGCTGCAGAGCCTGCATGGAAGCAATTATTGCTCATTTCATTTGCTAAATATACTCTTCATGTACATTTGTGTCACAACCGTTATAACTTAATTAAAGCTGATGATCATAGTATTATGTGTCATAATTATTATCTTTATTATTAACTTTATTATTCTCCACAACAAGGGGTGGTGAGTTGCTGTCTTGATTGGCAACAATGGCTCAGTGTCTTTACTGTCTTTTTGTTAGGGCTGAATATATTTTAAATCTTTAAATTCCATCTTTGTAGACATGTTTGTTTATTTTCTTAAAGCTTAAACCTGCAAAAGTCCAAATACAGATGTTTATTTAAAAGACATAATCTAAAATACGGAGCATCCAGGTAACAGAATTTAAAGCTGCTCTCTCTCCCGTCACATACAGTACTGCATTTATGCACGAAAACACATGAATAAACATAACCACTTGATCCTGTCTATATGCAACCAAGCCCCTGCCTCCCACACTCATTTTAAAACGAGCAGATAGCTGGGATACTCTATTTTTTATTCTGTTACAGTGAATCATAGGAAAAGCCTTGTAGCTGTATGAAAAAGAGGGGGCTGACAGCAATCTTTGAAAACAATCAACGCACGACTTTAGAAGAGAAAGGAGAAAGATTCTGATCTTTTTTTGCCATAATTTCCCTCCTAATCAAATCAAGAGATGAAATGTGACGCCGAGTTTCATGCACAACACATATTTAGTAGGATATAATTTTCAAATATGAGACTATTAGTTTGTTCAGTAAGCAGAGATTGTTTGCCTGCAGCATAAAGTGCTGTGTCACCAGAAGGGCAAGAAAAAGTCGAAATGACAAGTCTCATTTCGCAAACAAATACAAGCGTTTAAATGAACAGCAGGACAGCTTGGTTTATCATGAACAAAACTTTATGCCTCCTAATCCCTTAAACCTTGCCAACTTTGTTAGAAAACATTTCCAAAATATTTCTTATTTGCACCATTTTATGAATTTCATAGCAAGTGTAATGATCACACAGCACACATTTGCATGAAAGTCACATCCCTCTGAAAAGAAAAAAGGTTTATGCTGATGATAGAGTTCATGAATCATTGCTTTTCATAGCTGACGAACGAATTTAAAAGCACTTTGCAGCGCTTTGAGGATCTTAACACTGTGGTTTGCCTCCATGTTAGAACCCAAACAGTGTACACAAATTCAGGGCTGAACTGATGTGCTCCTTTCAAACCTCTTTCTGCTCTGAAATAAAAATGAGTTCCCCATTAAAAAAAATCATCAGCATGTTTATGCTAATTAATTATTATTCCTCTAATCTGAAAACTGCCTTCTTTTAAACTGCATTAATAAATATTCAATCATCAGCATGCAGGAGCTTCAGCATTCAGAGCATTGTGGAGCAACAGCATCCTGTACAAAGCCCGCAGTGAAAATAAGGAAATGAATTTAGTTACAATGCACTGATTAGTTTCATGGTTGGGGGAACATAAACGTCTGTTACTGGCAGCTACAGTTTATTTTGGGTCCTCGAGAATCAGCACCACTAATGAACAGATTGGCTCTGGCTTGGCGTTTAAGCCTTTGCAGTGCTGAGAAGCAGTACTGGTGCAGAAATGGGACACTTATCTAAACTTGTGATGTATTTTAAGAGGCCGCATGTAGTAGTTCTGAATCAGAGGATGAGTCAAAGTCAGGTCAGGATCAGCTTTGTAGAATAACCCCGTATTGCTATTAATACGACATTATTTCACTATTTGTTTTTGTGAACTTATAGATGATCAACTGTACACATTAGAAAGAAGAACACATTTTTACACATTCCAGAAGGCAAAGAATAAATACCATGTAGCTCAAACACTTTTTCATTGGTTTACAGGGAAACTCAAAAAGAAAGAAGCCATTGCTTATATTGTTAGTAAAAACCTGTGTTTGTCATACTTCATTTGACCAATCAATTGTCTGCTGAGGTAAATTTAGTAACACATTAAATTACGGTAAATGACTTGTGCATCCATTCACACAGCTGTTTTCAATCAACTTATCTAATTAGACCAGAGCAGGGTTTCCCAACCTTTTCGCTACACATCTGCCCTCCCAAACAAAAAAAGTGATACATTTCTGTCAAATAGTAACATAAACTGTGATTAATTTCATTAGAACCAGAAATAGTGTAGAAGACCTTGTAGCCTGATAATTTCAAATGGAGAAACATGCATTTAATACAAAGTTATCTACAGACCTGTGACTAAACCATACAGTAATTGTGGTCGATAGAGCTATCCGTCCGGGGCAGGGTCGCAGGGGCAGCAGTCTTAGCAGAGACGCCCAGACTTCCCTCACCCCAGACACTTCCTCCAGCTCTTCCGGTGGGACCCCGAGGCGTTCCCAGCAGAGAGACATAGTCTCTCCAGTGTGTCCTGGGTCTACCCCGAGGCCTGCTCCCGGAGGGACATGCCCGGAACACCTCCCTAGGGAGACATCCATGGGGCATCGGAACAGATACCCGAGTCACCTCAGCTGACTCCTCTCGATGTGGAGGAGTAGCGGCTCTACTCCAAGCTCCTCCCTGGTGGCTGAGCTCCTCACCCTATCTCTAAGGGTGCGCCCGGCCACCTTATGGAGGAAGCCCATTTCAGCTGCTTGTACCAGTGACAAAGGGCAACCCCGCCGGAGGCCAACGCGCACCAGGAACAGGTCCGACTTACTGCTGGCAATGCAAATCAACAAATGGAGTTTGACTGCTCCAGTCATACACGGACTGAAGCGCCCTTCGCACAGGGCCCCGAACCCCATACTCTCGGAGCACCCCCACAGGGTGCCATGGGGGACACGGTCGAAAGCCTTCTCCAGTCCACAAAGCACATGTGGACTGGTTGAGTGAACTCCCATGAACCCTCGAGCACCCGACGGAGAATGCAGAGCTGGTCCAGTGTTCCAGGACGAAACCGCATTGTTCCTCTTGGATCCAAAGTTTGACTAACAGTCGGATTCTCCTCTCCAGTACCCTGGAATAGACTTTCCCAGGAAGGCTGAGGACTGTGATTCCCTGATAATTAGAACACACACTCCGATCACCCTTCTTGAAAAAAGGGACCACCACTCCGGTCTGCCAGTCCAGAGGAACTCTCCCCAACCTCTGCGCGATGTTACAGAGATGTGTCAACCATGACAGCCCCTGCACATCCAGAGACTTAAGATATTCAGGGCGAATCTCATCCACCCCTGGTGCCTTGCCACCGATGAGCTTGCCAACCACCTCAGTGACTTTGGCTTGACGAGTCCACCTCTGAGGACTCAGCCTCTGCTTCCACAATGCAAGACGTGACGGTGGGATTGAGGAGATCCTCGAAGTATTCTTTCCACTACCCGACTACATCCCTAATTGAGGTCAGCAGCTCCCCACCTCCACTGTAAACAGTCGTGGTGAAGCACTGCTTCCCCCTACTGAGGCAACGGACAGTTTGCCAGAATTTCCTTGAGGCCGTCCGAAAGTCCTCCTCCATGGCCTCCCCGAACTCCTCCCATGTCCGAGTTTGGGCATCCACAACAGCTGAGGCTGCATCACACCTGGCCTGCCGGTACCCGTCAGCTGCCTGAGGAGTCCTATGAGCTAACAATGCCCAATAGGACTCCTTCTTCAGCTTGACGGCCACCCTTACTTTCGGTGTCCACCAACAGGTTCAGAGATTGCCGCCACGACAGGCACCAGAGACCCTGCGACCACAGCTCAGAGCAGCCTCTTCAACAATGGAGGTGGAGAACATGGTCCTCTCAGACTCAATGTCTCCAGCTTCCCCCGGAATCTGTGAGCAGCTCTCCCTGAGGTAGGAGTTGAAGACCTCACTAACAGAGAGTTCTGCCACACGTTCCTTACTACACGTTTGGGCCTGCCGAGTATGACTGGCTACCTCCCCTGCCAGCTCATCCAACTGACAGCACAGCCCCTTTCTTCACCCGAGGGAAGAAAGGGGCTGTGCTGACACACAGTGGGAGGTCAGATGACACAACCACAAAGTCTACCATCAACCTCCGGCCTAAGGTGTCCGGGTGCCACGTGCACTTATGGACATACCTGTGCTCGAACATGGTGTTAGTTATGGACATACTGTGACTAGCACAGAAGTCCAACAACAGAACACCACTCGGGTTCAGATCAGGGAGGCCGTTCATCCCAATCACCCCTCTTTAAGTCTCACTGTCGTTGCCCACATGGGCATTGAAGTCCCCCAGCAGAACAATGGAGTCCCCAGTCAAAGCACTGTCCAGCACCCCTCCCAGGGACTCCAAGAAGGCCGGGTACTCTCAACTGCTGTTCGGTCCGTAGACCGAGACAACAGTCAGAGACCTGTCCCCTTCCCAAAGGCGTAAGGATGCAACCCTCTCGATCACCGGGGTGAATTACAATGCTGAGCTGTGGGGCTATCTAGTCGGTACCTCTCTACTTCCCGCACAAGCTCAGGCTCCTTCCCCCCCAGTGAGGTGACACTCAATGTCCCAAAAGCCAGAAGTTGTGTCTGGGGATTGGCTCGCCGAGGCCCATGTCATGGACCTATGTCATAGAGCCAATGAAATAGGGGATGTAGAAACCATGATGGTTTTGGAACAGCAGGTGGCTACGAAACCCTCAAGAATTGGCATCATTTCAGGCACCATCTCAGTTTTATAGAGCTGCAAGTTACCACATTTGGATAACAAGGCAGAGGACAAGACAAGCCAGGCATTGACAAATGTAAAGTTATCAGTAGCCCAGTCTTAGCTCATGGCTACATCCATTAGCTTGCTAAGTAGCAAGCTAGACTAATAAGATAGCTAAGAGAGTTAAGTGGATGAATTAGCCTAGCTAAAGTGACACTTTATAGTAATAGAAATCCAGCAGAAACCACCTGTCACTGAACCTTATCATGCCCCAAAATTTGCATGACCTACAGCCCTAGAGGTATTGGGTTTATAATTTTATCCAGCATTCAGCATTACAACGTGACATCCATAAATGGCCAAAAAAGAGATGTCCTTTCCACCTGCTGAAATCCAAACTTTGACCTGTCACTGCTGTGAGGTCTGGTTGAAAAATACCAATTAAATGCCTCCCTGGATCCCTCAGCGTGATCAACCCTTGGCCTTTTAAGTATTGACATGTACAGTATGCCCAAGTTTTCTGAAAAAAACAAATGAGGTCAACAACCAACAACAATCACTAGCTTAACGTTAACATCACAGCCTGCTACAGTATCTATACAATTAACCAAACAAGCTCTATTACAGAGCCCTGTGTTCGGTCCAAAAACTGGAGGTATAGTTTCTTAATACATGCTCCCTGTTTGCAGCTACAAGAGATGCACAAACAGACATCTGAGTAATGAACATTGTGTATTTTACGTATATAACACTGTCAAAGTTCACACAAGAAATAAAAGATAACAACAAAGATTTTTGTAGATTACAGCAAACTTGTTATTGACAAAAATATTTCAAAGTTGTTTTCCCTTATGGGGGATTACAATTGAGATGATGCAGCTTTTTATATTAGGCTACAGTCCTTGTTCTCAGATATTTGAAGCAAATTATTATTTCTAAATAATAACTGAGATCAGGTTTATCTAACTGCTTGTTTTAACATTATTGGAAAAGCAGCAATGTGTAGGCCTATATAGTAAAATAAATTGAGGGTGAGATCATTAAGAATCATTGAGATGCATTTCTATTTGTAGGGCTGTGAAAATGCAAATTGGGTCATGGCTAGCTGAGGGGTAGGTTTGTTTGTCCTCAAAAAAAAAAAAAAAAACATGATACGAAACTATTAGATTAGTAATACACCAATGCACCAATATTCAGTTTGATAATGTTAGGTGTTTTTAGAATGAGACATACAGAAACAAATAAAGCTAAAGATGAAGTACTGTACATGTAACCTCCAAAGTATATTTAAACGACAAGCTCACGAGAATGATATGAGGGGAAGAATAAAAAACACTGGCAAGAAACTTCGGCGGCACTTTCATGAAAGCCAATCAGCATTGAGAGTTTGTATTTGTAGTGTAGGTAAATCAGACATGCTCACAATCAGGGAGCTGCATAAGGTAAACCAAAATGTATCCATGTTCTCCTCCATTTGTTGATTTTAAAACACAGCTGGAAAAATGTTCAATAGTGATACTGTGTAGATTTCGATGTGAGCGCACCTGTGTTACACCTGTGCTTATATCTGACAACAACAATGAAATATTGTGAATGAAGATATGGAGGACCCAGAAAGAGTAACTACTGTTTAACACAGAACCTAATTGGGATCTTAATAAATATACAAACAAACAAACAAACAAACAAACAGACAAAAGCCCTGGTTAATGTTATGAGACAAGTTTGTTATTTGACTAGAAATAAATTAAGAATAAAAAGGCCTACCTATGCCTTGTTTAATTTTAATACAACAGTCAAGTTTGTTGAATATCCGAAGGGGACCAGAATTAGAGGAACATAAATTCTTACATTATACTGCATGAACATTAACGGTAGAGCAACCAAATAAACTATGGTGTCAGTGAACATATTTTGCTGATTCATGTTTTGCCACTGGCCAGATCAGATGAGTAAACCGTTGTTGTTCTGAATAAAAGCGTACTTTTTGGGGGCAGCATACTTTTCTTAAAAAAATGTATGGTTCCTGTTGTACATGAGCAGCAGTTACATGTTCACAGATATGTGCACATTAACTAATAATTCAAAGAAGCAACATTGAGAACACAAACCGTGATCAGCTTGTTCAGCAGACTACCAGATTGCAGCTCAACAGATGCTACTGCATTGCGGACTTGTTCAACTGCAAATCAAACTGGAACATAGTTGTGTCACAGCTCAGTGGTAATAATAATAACAACAATAATGATAATAACTTGATATGTATGGCACTTTTAAAAAACTAGACTTTTTTTAGATTTAAGTGATGAAAGGAAAAACAATAAAAAAGAAAACATCAATACAAACAGATGAAAGCAATAACAACAACAAAAACAATGAAAATAAATAAATCCAAAAGAGTAACGACAGGTTTTGAGGATACTGAAGGGAAATAATGCTATTAAAAGAATAGCAAGAAATAAAATTTAAAAAGGTAAAAAGTAATAAATAAAATGATGTCATGTATTAAACGTGTAATCATTGTTACTCATTGGCATTAGCACTATTAATGATGACCAATACCACCTGTCTCCAGTCATTTCCTGTGATTAATATATTTTATTACATCTTCTTTGGTAATCCAAACACCTGAGATGTAACTCAGCTCAGTGTTATTGTGCTGTGATTCACATCAACACAATAATAACAGGGCCTGAAATTGCTCACACAGAGCCTGACATGCAGATCTTCTCTGTGGCCAATGACATATTAGCACCTCACAAGAAGATACTTGTTGTGGAGCAATGAGATCTGTTACATGTTTACGCTGTTATTGTGTCAGACGTTACCTTCATATTGTTAACTCAAACAAAACTTGTTACTACAGCCTTCTTGTTTATTTTATTTTCTTCCCTACAGTACAGCTAGCGTGTTTCAGACAGCATGTACACTACATTAATTGCAACGTGATGTAAACCCAATTTATCCTCAGCAGCACATCAACTTTGCACAGCCGTGTTAGAAAAGCAACTCGATACCACAGAGCCACAACTGGCACCACTCCAGGAGAAAATATGCTGCTACCAGACATCCTACATGTCTCATTTGGAACATGCATCGTACTGAGGTGGTGTTCAAAAACACCTTTGGACTCCTTTTCAAAAGGAATGAGGAATCGCTCAGGTCTGTTTATACAATGAAGAGGTAGTCAGAGGTTACAGCTTAATGGAACAAACCCGGGTTCCTACGTGATATCTTCCAGAATTCACTTAGTTGTTTTGTGTTGTGTGTAAAAAGAAACTTCTGTGAGACCAAAATAAAAGGTATGTGATCTAAGGTAACAATGCCAAGAATGTTACACCTTTGTATATTTTCTATTATCTGGTAGTAGGGAAAAAAGATTGTGCAAGCTTTAATCTGCGGCATGAGAGTTTTAACTCGTGTTCCAGACTTTTTTTTTCCATGCATAACAAATGAAAAAAAAAAATCTAGGGAGTTGTCATCATCCTCGGTAGTAAACAACAAGCTTCATAAATATTTCATCATATTCTTTCTGTGCTGTATCACCTGTTCTGGTCAACACTTCCTCGTACAGTAAGAACTCTTTGTGTTTCTATATCAGAGATCCTCTGTATTACCAGTGATGCTGTCAGTGAAAAGCAATTTGATTTCATGTTTGGCATCACATGTTTGCCTTGCTTTTATTGCAGAAAGGGTGTTATGATTGTGTTATGATCCCTATACCATAGGAATAAAAAAAAAAAAAAGAAAATCTAAGTTTAGGTGCAGTGCTGCAATCCTGAATACTCAAGGAGAGGTTGCCATGGAAACAGAGTTACATTGGCCAGAAATGAAAGCGTCTGAGGATTTAGACTTTCACTGTACATAAATTTTTAACCATAGATTGTTTCAACATCAGTCTTTTCAACTGGCTCCACATTAGCACAAGCGCTCCTAATACAGACAATTCTGTAAAGTGAAAACATGAGCAGGACAAACCCAAACTGAGATTTTGACTGTAGGGACACATGCTTGTATGGCAGCTGTTATATAATGCTATAAATACATTATATTATATCAGTCATATCCTAAACCAATCCCAAACCCATAAAATAATCTGCTCCAACAGTATGCTGGACAAATTTTAGGACAAATTTTGCCACACTAAACTGCTACTTCAAATTGTGATGCCAAACGTGCAATATGCTTTTAAACATGTTAAATACAATCCAAAGAACACAAAAAGAATTCTGCATGTCTCAACCTGCAGATATGCCGAATAGTCTTAGCTGCAAAGAGACATTCAAACACAGCACTAACTATCAGCTAATTGCTGATTGTCTACAGTGCAGCCTGTCACATCTCCATATGTTGTTTAGTCTCAGCCATCCTACTACAACTATTAAGCCCTGTAGCACTGAAAAAGAGCTCTCCCCTCACACTACATCAGCAGTGTCAAATAAACTGTTTGAATTTAAAATGACCACAGTGGAGAATTTTACTCGCTGCATTACACGTCTTGTAAAAATGGAATTCCCTAGAAAGAGGCCCTAGAAAGCAAATTCTTATCCCCCGTGAGAAAAGCAGCCCCGAAGTTAGTGCTGTGCGGGCCAAAGGCAGAGAATGGATTGTTTTTAGATAGGAAAAAGAAAATGTTTTTGTCCCAAAATTGAACTGCTGGATTTTTATGTGACACTTCTCAACTTCTCCAAAATCAAGAATACCTTCTAATGCATAAAATGTTTCTCCTAATACCTACAAGACAGAGTCGATCATCTATTATGGATAAATGTTAAGCACGGCTATTATTAGCTGCGCTGTAAGTTGCTTCAGAAGCAAAAATCAATGAGATGCAATCAAGAGGTCAACAGTGAGTCCTTAAATATGACAGCTGTTAACAGGAGATTTGTTTGAGAAAAAGACAATGCAACAACTTAAAAACACAGTAAAGACAATGCAACATCCTCGGCTAATGTACTTTGAGCCTCATGCAGTAAAACAAGCCCTCATTTCCAAAGGCAGGCCTCTAAAGGTGTACCTTGTGGTTACTCACCCGTCGTCTCCACTATTCCTTCAAGTATCACCACGATTTCAAACTGCTCTGTTTGCATGGACCTCTGGGAGAGTTCGTAGAAAGGGCTTTTGGTGTCAATCACATGGCAAATCGTGAGTGGTGAGACGAGGAAGAGCTGGTCTGCCCCGGTACTGAAACCCACGTCCAACTCCAACTGATCCAACGGAAGAAACTCGCCCTCGGGCGTTTGGCGAGACTAGGGAAGCGTACAGAAAGAGACAGAGACAGAGATGCTTGGTGGGGTGAAAAAAGGGGGGTAAGACAGACTTATGTGCAGCTCATGAAGAGGCTTTGTGGTGACTTTAAAAAAAAAATCATATGTTTTAGGTGCAATCAGGGTGGATGTCAAGCAATCTATTGGATTATTTCTGTTAGTTTCTTAAATTACATACAGAGGATTTATACTGTATTCAGCATATTCGGCCCACATTTGATTTAACTACCACCAAAAATTTAAGATGGTTTAAATGATTTGATACTGTTTGATTTTTCTGCCTAACACTATCAAGGGAGATTAGATTTACCTTACACCCTGTATTAAAGCTTACATTTAATTTCATTTGCCATTTGAAGATTGCTAAAGATGATGTGGAGAGACGTTGTCTAGGGAAAGGCCTCTTGGAAACTTAGAGTGGATTATAGTTCCTCTGTTATGGTTGCAAAATATGATTTTTTTATTTTATATTTTTTTAAAGGTAAAATGGACTTTCTGTGCCCAAGCTATGGCCAAGAATTGCTGATAGTGTTATGATTATTATTGGTCTTTTTAGAAATCTTTTTTAGTCTAGAATCTTTCAGAGGATTTATGTACAGTAATGGGGAGGCTTAAATGTCAGCGTGTGGGCATTTCCTCCAATCAAATTAACACATGATCCTAGTAAATAAAAAGAAAGTGTAGGACTCATATAACGGATCCCTTTTGACTAAAAGTAGCATCACTTACTTTGAGCAATTTGCAGCGGATCTGTGCAGACACCATATGGCTGTTACGCAGGTTGCCGACCCTGAACATGAGAGTTAGTTTTCCATCTCGCATAGAGATCACCGCATGTTCACTGAACATTAGAGTCTCGGCCCTTTTCTTAGGCTGAGACATCTTGATGAACATGCAGCCGATCAGAAAGGCATCGACGATCGATCCGAGGATCGACTGGAAAAGAAAGAGAATGATCCCCTCGGGGCATTTGTCTGTGATGTATCTGTAACCATAACCTATGGTGGCCTCGGTCTCTATGAAGAAGAGGAAGGCTGAAGGAAAGTTGTACACGTTGGCCACACATGGAGTGTACTTGTCGTTATGTGCTCTGTTGAGGTCTCCTCTGATATACGCGATTAACCACCACATAGAGGCCATGAAGAGCCAAGCCACCGTGTAGGTGAGGATGAAAATAAACAAATTCCAGCGCCATTTCAAATCTACGAGTGTTGTGAATAAGTCTGAGAGGTATCTGCTGGTTTCACCACCCAGGTTCCCATGCTGGACGTTACATCGTCCGTTCTTGTCCACGAAGCGCTGCCTCTTCCTCTTTTTCTCCGGGGGAGGCTGGTTGAATCCAGACCCGCTAGATGAGGTGGTCACTACCTGATAATCGTCCCCAAATTTCTTTCGAAGTGCAGACATACTACGATGACAGCAGCGAAGGGAATAACAAAGGATTCAATGATGAAAAAGAAAAACAGCGTGGCTTGTAGTTGCTGCAGTGCCCGTGCGCAATGTCTCCCCTTTTGGAAATAAGGCAATAAAAGTGTGCTGTCTTCGCCACCAGTTAGTCTTGCACTGTCCTCTTTCGCCACACACTACTATTGCTACACCTCACAGCCATGAAACATCAATAATGTATCAGTTCTTTACAAACCTCGATGATAGAAGCCATATGAATGAACAAGAAAGACGCACAGGATGAGGTATCCAAACGCGCCAGTAGCAGTCCAGGTTTTACAGGTTTATCAGTTGCTGCGTCGCGGATTACTCATCGCCCGTGAAGGTTGGGGCTGTATCGACCTGTTCAAAACTGTACTCGCACAGTAAGTTCTCATGCGAAAGTTCAAAATCCCTTAACACAAAAATCTCTGCGTAATAAGTCGCTGGAAACCGTTTCCAGGATGAAACGTGTCTGTGCGCGCTTGTGTTGGAGATGATCTGGCTTTCAGTCCTTCCTTTGTGATGTGTATACATAGGAGATGAGTTGCATCCGAGCATATGAGTGTTGAAAAATGACGAGCTGGAGAAAGAAATCACTGTCCCACTGTCGTCATTTTTGGATGCGCGCCTCGACGCTGATGGCCAGGCTCTTTTCAGGCATCTCTTAAAGAAATGTTGGCTTTGTTGTCATGTTTCAGCTGTAGAGATCCACCAGATGATCCTTTGTTTGTCTAATTGGATCCTTCTTTCCCGTCGAATTCTCTGCGCGGTTCCTGCGCACTTCCACTGTTCCAATGATGCACGCACTGTTGCCTAGTGGTACTACAAAGACAGACAATTTAGGAGGAGGAGGGAAGAGGATCGCCTGATTTGACAGTTTTTTTTTCTCCAACTGATCAAATGTTTGAGGCTGTAGCCAAGATGTTAAGATGACTTTCAAATAACAACTGGACGGCTCCTGTTGGCTTCCTAAAAAGAAACACGCTGCTGACTTTTTGCAATAATATAATATTATTGCAAAAAGGGGGGGGGGGGATTATCTAGTCGAAAATACAACATTTCACACCTTCATATCTACTTCCCATAAAACATCATCTTTTCAAACAATTAGTTTGACACATTATGTATTCTACATTTTATTTTAGATGGGCATTTACAAATGCTGTCTGTTTGCTGACTTTACCTCTGGGAGTGCACTAGCAGCCACCAATGACCGCACATCCATCCCATGGGTGACTGCACCCGCTTTATCCTGTGAATGCTGCACAGAGGAGATCTTAACAGAGTAACAAGTTCTGCAGGAAAGCTGCTGACTGACACTCACAACAAGCTGGATGAGATATGGGGAGGGGGGATACACTACCCAGAATTCACTCATATTACAGAGATCAGGGCCACAGAGGAATACACCCACACTATGGTTACCCAAGCTTTTACACGCTGCATGTCTCCCAAACACACATAAGGACGGATAAACAACATACCACCAGCTCTCTCACATATATACCTCCCCCCCCCCACCGTTGCCACTGCTACCCTCCCCACTTTCTCTTTACTTGTCCACTCAATATCAGGATGTTAACTAAATCAGGTCGTTGCTCCTGCAATATTTCTCCTACAATTATCACTACATCGTGAAATCAGAGATGTCTGCTGCCTTTCAATTCACAAGCTCGCCAGGAGATATGTTGTGACAAGATCAAAGCAGGTCTAGAGCTGTTCAACTTTGGCAATTTTAACGCCACCAAGAGCAAGATATAAGCCACTGTTTAATGCATGCTCACTTCTGAAATGTGACTACCATAAAATGAAATATCTTGTGAATATGTAACAAATCTTTTTTTATACCCTCATGAGAATTCAGGTGGTATATTCTGTTGATTTTATATGATCCCAAATATAGCACAAAAGACTTCTGGAGCTGTGTTGAGTTTGTTTAATCTGATCCTTTGGCAAGCTCACTGGGATCAATTTGTTGTGCTTCAAGGTGAAATCACCTCTCCTCTCATCCTGGACCTCGCTGTGTTTTATGGCACAATATCTCATGTTCAGTCTGAGCCCAGTCAGTGTGTCTTACTGTACAAGTGAAGGTTCTAAAAACAGCACTAAGGCCTGACATAACTGTTTCCAAATGAACGACTGCGTGGCAGCTCAGTGCAGCAATGATGTGCCTCCAAGTGTTGTCTGCGCAGCTCTGGGATTCAGCCCTCTTGAGGGGAGAAAGGACGGCATAAGATTTCCCCTATCAGTCACCGGGCCGTCATAATTGCCAGGTGAACATTAGTAACAGCTTCTGCAAGTGCTTTTATAATGAGTGCAGAGGGGACACAGGTCATCCACCATGCATCCTGGCCCTCATTAGGAGGAGAAGCCTATTCACATATTTGCAGAGCAAAAAATGAGGCTATTAGTTTGGACTGGTCAACAGCAAGTCAGCCAGCCAGCACCACGAGACAGAGATGTTTTAATTGCTGTTGCTGTTTTACTCAAAAGTTTTCCATAGCTCTTGTCAAAGTGTCTGCTGTGTATGTATGCTTTCAGAAAAGACAATTAAATATTACTGTCTAGTGTTCCTGGGTTATAAAGTGCCCAAAACGTCATATTAAAGTCATTTTCTACGTCTTAAATATTCACGCACCAGTCAATGCAAAACAAACATTTTCAAGAGTTTAAAGGTGTACTATGGAGTATTGGTAGATACAATAAAAGTTGGAGAAACTTACTGATTTTTTTCTCTATACAAAAACAGTCATCAGAAGAAAATGTAGTTCCTGGAACACTGTTTCAAGTTAAAATGCTACGCGAACAATTATGGTGGTCAAACTGTAACTTTCCTGGTGACGTTTTAGCTCCAAACTGTGTTGAATTCAAATTTGCAATCATCTATTTTTTTCTTTGCCTTTCAGGGATATTTTTAATCATTCAAATAATAATATCCTTGTGATCATTCCACAAACAGTGATGTAGCATGTGGGTTCAAACCACATCTATGTTTTTCAGCCATAAGGGTATCTGCATAAATAAAGTGTTTTTTGAAGCATCATTCAAACATCACTTACCCTGCAGAAATTCTCCTTTCAGTCTGCTCACCACAAAGGTTTTGTCTCTGACAGCTTAATACAAGAGAGAGGTGAAGGTCCAGGCTTGTTCTTGTCAAACTCCAGGAGGCAGCTGATGTGTAACACTGTGAAAAAAATTAGAATATATGTAGATGAGGTTCTGTCTGAAAACAGCCGAAATGTCTGCTCTTCATTGTCTGTACAAAGTAAAAAGATAGGCAAACATCTGCTTTTTCCCCCTCCATTCATTCAATCAACATCCATTTCAATCACCATCATTGAGCAGCACCTTGAATTTGTTTTTACATCTTGCAACAGTGCATGTCAAACTTCCATTAGTCAATAATCAGAAATACTTTTCATATCTTCAGTAACCCTATTCATAAAAATAGACCCAGCAGGAACCCGATGGGCTGGTGAGGATGAGGATTGATTTATTAATCTAATCAGCCCGATGTAGGACATGAGATGCATTCGTCCTGCTCTCTGAATGAGTCAGGATAGCACTTGAGGTCATTCTGCAAGAAGATCAGCCAATCACTTCAGACAATCTTCTCTAATTCTCCATCTTCCCTTCATAATCTCTACAATCAGGAGCCGAGCAGGGAAAACCGTCTAAGCTTTGATGTTGGCTTTGATGGATTTGTTCCCCCTTTCACAATTTTACAACGTCCTCACATACAAAAAAAAATGTCTCAAACCATAATTCACTGCAACAGTATTGATTTTCACATTTTGAACAAACAATCCTCTTCTTATGAGAGACATGCACGCAGATTTTCTCATCCTGCAAAGCTTTTAACGTGATCGGAGGCATGCTGGCTGGATGCTGGATGCACTAACAGCCTTTGCCTTCATGCTTGGCATGTCATGTGAAACCATGTGGTGGCTGAGTAGAGCAGCATCTCTAAAACCAGTGACTCCATGGGGGGTGCAGCAATTGGGTCAGAATCTGGAGCCTCTGAGGGACATATGAGGTTGTCAGCATCTTGTGGTAATCAAAGAACATTACAGCTGTTCGTGAGCGATTGTTAAAGAAGCTGCAGTGTTCAACCTCAGACTGAACCCTCAGTGGAGGCAAAAAGAGTCTAATAATGACGAAGATGCCTCTTATAGCCACATACTGTCTATGCATGTCAGATGATAAGGTATTATCTTAGGTACACTTAGAAAGCAAAAGCAAATGTTTTCAGGAGCAGTCTTTTGTTTTTTCTATCCTCCAGATCTTATTATTTGTCACTGTGGTCAAAAATAGCATCTGAGCAGGAGTGTTTTGCAGAGCAGCTCCTGGAGATTGATGATTGATTACTCCACAATTACAGCTGAAAGCAGCAGGGCCCCTCCTCCTAATCACTGCTTTCGTCGGTAAAAGGAGATTATCACATAGGAGAAGCTTGTTAGAGCCACTTCCTCCCTGTAAATCAATAAAAATTACTCAAGAGATTGCAAGCATACAACAGAAATGTCTAAGTTGAACCCCTATAGGCCAGCAGGATATGAACATTTCAAAACTGGTACTGTGCATTATTCTGTGTGTGTGTGTGTGTGTGTGTGTGTATGTGTGCGCCTCCTGTGGCAGTAGATCTGACTCCTGCTGAGAAACCAGCCTCGAACCATGTCTAATTAAAGCTGCTTTTCAATGCAGGCGCTCTGAAACTTCAGGTTCCCTTAACAATTAAGAGCAGGATTTTTCCTCTGGTCCCCTGCGAGAAGAAAAGGCACATCCACAGAGTTGATAACCCCCCTCCTTCCCCACACTGCTACCCATTATTGGATTCACTTAGTTGATGGATCCCCATATATTGAACAGGGGCAGACAGGAGAACAAGCATACAATCAGGCACACCAAACACTTTGGGAAAAATAGGACAGAACCTGATGTATAGCCTTGTATTTAAAAGTCGAGGCACGGAAAGTATTGAGAGCTACTTGTTATGATGGTCTAATGGAAATAGGTTAGCAAGACAATCCTATAACAAGGAGGTAAGAGGTTCAATTCCTGCTCATGTGTCCTTGAAAGCTGCCCTAGATAAGAGCATCAGCGGAAAAAAGCTACAATTGTGAGCCTTAAAACAGCGGGGTTAGAAAAACAAGACTGTGTGATTTCCCATCGCTGAGATTGAAGAAAAATCTTAACCTCCTGACATAACTCTGTATAGTCAATTATCTTTTATGTACATTTACATATTATACTGGAAACCAAATTCCACTGCTGCCGCTAAATAGCTGGCATTAACCAAACAAAAATTAGTCAGCACAGATTCAATTCATCATCTTGTATTGCTACACGGCTGCAAGTCCTGCATTAACAGGTCCCGGACGTATTATGGGTAGACTAACGTTGTGGTATTTGTGCTTCAAATCTCTTTTTAAACTAACAAAAATAAATGAGGCTGAACACAATTTTGCATAGCTTTGTTTCTCCATGTTATCAAATACTCACGAACTACGTATGTTTGTTTAATGTACCTTTTTCCAACACACTCCACTCCCCAGCAGCTTCTTTGAGGTGGTCGGCTACTGTCTTCTGCTTTGGGCCACTTGTCAGTAGCTACTGGCTGTCTGAACAGTGGTCTTCAGTTCTGAATGAAACAACAAATGATGGTAACGTGAATCTGGTGAGAGCTTACAAATCAGCCCTCATTCTGCTCAATTTCCTCATAAATCTTTTCCATTCTTGTAGTTGTTGTTCGCCATGACAGTTTCTTGGACTCTGGTTCGAGAAACGTGACCAACTCCTGGAAGTATTGCTTTTACTTTATTTAAATTGGAAGATGCAATTCAACAAACTGTTAATAAAGATTAGGAAACTGATGTGCCGCACAGAGTATATAGCTATAACTAATTACTAACCCTTGTGAGTTTCACAAAACTTAGGGGGGGCATATCGATAGTCACCATTTGTGTAATGAGCAGGCTGACCTTGTCTACCCTGTCATCATCACAATTATGTGTGCTAACAGGAATAGCGATTCGCCAATAATTGTAATACTCCCCATTGACAGTCTCTGCTGGTTTCCCCTTGTGCTTTAAGTGTATGTGCTTAACTATCTAAGCAGTCATTTTAATTCATGACTGACATGGTTCTTATAACGCTAGCTGAGCTGAACTACTGTAGCCTAATATAAAGCATGCACAGATGCTTGGAATATTGAAATGTTATTTAAATAATGGCGTCAATGAGGACTCAAGTAATCGTCCCCATCCCTACTTAAAGCTTCTGTGAAGAAACTGCCTCAGTCTCTGAAACCCTCGTGGATGCCTCTTACGTGACTGCTGACGTTATCCTGTATGTGTCTAAGTAATATTCCATATTTAAAAAAAGTATTCTTGCTGTTCATTAACATTAAACTCATTGTGAATCTTTACAGCTGAATATGTATACAAAAGCATTTTTTTTATTGGTGGCAATATACTGCAAGAGGCAATTATGAAGCACTATATAGAAACATTCAATCTGGTTCTTTATGAGCTCTTTAGCTTTTGTGGGTCATAATAGGTATTAGTATGAATCTTAGTTGAACTTTTTGTTATTATAGCCTTGTGTAGCCACAGTGACAGACTGAGGCTGAAAAAAATATTTAAAAATAAAACTTTCAATTTCCAAACAAGAGAAGAAACTATGTGACTCTCATTTTACCTCTGGCTTCTCAAGACCCTATGAACATTTTGAAGAAAAACAATTGAAACACTTGACTAACTTAAGGGCTTAACTGAAAAAAATAAGAGAATTATACAGCATGTAATAAGATCCCTGGGCACTGAGGATGCACAGTATGTCTTAAAAGGTTTAATACATAGCCGCAGTTCTATGTTTCCTGGGCTTAAACAAAAGCAGGCACTGTGCAGCCTACATGCGGAGAAGCTCTGATCATGTACAAGCTCCTAAAGCCACAGCAAGCCTCAGATAAGGCCTCCATTAGGGCTTTTATTTTAAAGCATCTCACACGTTAATGGACTCCTCTGGCCCGGCCACAGACCCACTATCTTATCCTCCCAGGCCCAGTTAACCAGTCTGGCTTGTGCTTACAATAGGTGTGAGACTGTCTGAAACCACAGCAAGGCTCCCTACTGAGAGTGTGGTGAGGCGCTGACGTATTCTCAGTTCCACAGCAACAACTAATACTTCTGCAACCTCTCAGATGTAAACTAATATTTATAAAGAGTTAGGGAACTTACAATATAAAGAACATGCAATATGAATACAAGTCATTAAAAAAAGGGAATACTCTTCCCTGAGTCCTGTAGAATGTACACGGCGTGACTGCATGTTTTTATGTTGTTTGTAAAATATTCAAATAAAATCAAAATAAAAAGGTGACATAATTTTTACTTAATGGCTAATGTATAGCTAAAATTATTAGACAGTTAAATGGGTAGCTTGAGGGAACTATGCAGGCATTGTTTCATTTTGTACAATTTATAAGTGGTTTTGTAGCTTTATCATATATTTAGCATACAGACTTTCAGAGTTTTCGTCATTGTTGTACAAGAACCAGTTTGTTAACCAAACATAGCATAAAGAATTGAAGTTTGGCAGCTAGCATGCTTTTATTCGTCACGTTTTATATGAAGATAGAAATAGGCTACTGATTCATTACGGAAGAGAGGTAGAATTTACACTGGATTTCTTTTAAGCTCTCATCACAAGCAAGCTAGCTGTTTCTAGTTTTTTAGCTAAGATATTCAGTTGTAATGTAATATATAACCATTTATCAAATTACTGTACTGTTAAAGCTGTATTCTTAGACCAAGTACCTCTCCTTTAATGCTCTAATTCTGAAGTACTGAGTTGACCATGTACTGGTTATTCTCATTTTGCAACATCTCAGGAACTGACACACGATCAACACGCCACCTCTGCTAAAACTTCTGCTGACACAGCACACAAACATTCTCTGGCACCTAACTGGTAACTATATAATCCTGTGACTTCTGACATTCATGGTCTATCCTCTGGGTTTGGTAGTTGACCTGTGAGTCAGCGAGCTGGACCTCTCAGCTGAGATAAACCCTCAGTATCTGCATTGTTTCCTTGCTTTATTAAACCTCCCGGTTTGTTCAATTTGACCCCGAGTCTCTTCCTTCTCTAAGAAAACCAACATGAACAAGGTGACTTAAAAAAAACCCCAAGCAGTAGAAAAAACATAATACATTGTTTTGGCTTTGCATAAGGGAAGAATGGGATTAAGTAGAATGCGTTTTATACACACTGCCATTTTTTTAAAGATTAAATTAAATGACTTTAGTTAAAGATGATAGTTTTTTATGCCTTTTAACATGACCTGGCTAACATATTCAAATCTTTATTTTCATCTTAGCTTAACAGCTGTGCATTATTTTATTTTTTCTTAAAGAAAATATGTTGTCACCTATTTTTTTTTTTTGACTTGATGAGATAGAGCAGCTTTTGGTGAACAAAAAAATAAGAGAGAAAGCGTTGGGGGTCACATACACCATACAGCACCAGGATGTCAACCCTGTGACCAGTTCAATAAGGAGCAGCTGCACACATGATGCCCACTCCACCCACTGAGCTAAACCCCCACCCCTGTCTTGGAGCTTTTAATAGCACCTTTAAGCTAATGAGCTGGGCGTTGAAGCTTTAAATTCATCATAGTGATACAGGTTGGGAAATCTTCCTGTAAATACTTTGACATTTTCCAAAATGTCAAACTTTTTGGTTGATCAATTATTCAATCAAGAGACATTAGTCTGTAACTTTGATAAATGAACAGCCAAAGTAAAAATATCACCTGCTGCAGCTATTTAAATTGCTGTATTACATATTGTTTTGACATTTTACAGAAGAAAGTATTAATGGCTTGATCAAAAATATTGACAAATTAATATGATAGAATTAGTTTAGGGCTATAATGTTCACCATTCATGTGTTAGTAATGAACTACCTTCTTTTCTTCATCGTGTTGTGCCAGATTTACCATCATCAGTAGACGATCCAGGGGCCTAAGGAGACGGGACAAAAAAAAAGCAGAAAACACCTAATACAACGTTTACCTTATGGCACTATGTTTTACATATACAGTATGTCCTTTGGTCACCATAAAGGAGCGACTGTCATTCGCCGCCTTTAGAGCCCACACACTGAGGCCTGGTAATGAGATGTACAGGGGTCTTAAAAGCTTCAAGAACAAGGTTTTATTAAACCACTGATGCATTGGTGTGATGTGCTAGTGTTCACATGTACATCAGTTGCTTTACACTGAAATGAATGCTAAATCTATGTTCAGTTTTCCTACAAAAAAAGGCAAAATGTACAAACAGGAAACATCACTTTGCAAACAGTACATTGAAACATTACATTCCTATTTAAACGCCATGCACTTTAAGATAATCAAAAACAAATGTGTGTACATAATAAGAAAGAGGTGATTGAATTTCTGTCTGAATGTCAAGCAAGCTCTTGGCAAGGATTCAGTATTCAAGCAGCATTGATAGTATTTCACCATTAGTTGCTCCCTTGTGTATGCTCGCCTAAGGTTCTTTAGGTAGTCTGTAAATTGGTTTCATGGGGCCGATGATGATTTCCGAAATACACCGCAATTTCAAAAAACCCGAGGTAAGCACTAGTTTTTATTAACACATTTCAAAATAAACCACTGCAATACCTTGTGATATTTTTACCATTCAATTTTTTTTCTCTACAAGCAGTGTTCAAGTTTTACAGAATCTTAAAAAAATAACTGGTTCTGTATGTACAACAACAACAACAACAGCGCTGATATAACAACATTGTGTACAATAACACACTGTTGGCTGATCCTGGTCAGCAATGTTGTGAAACCTGCCATGCCTACATGAATGACTGGTGAGTACTGATATACCAAAGGGAATAACCAAATGTTGGATCAAGGATAAAACGATGTTTGTATAGTCGTGAGATATGTCAATTATTTCATTGAATATGTTATGTTTTATATGTTTTTTATACTTAAAACAAACAGATGAAAATAAGCACTAACCAATTTCATGAACAAAATAAACAAATCTAAAAATCAACAACGGCATACAAAAAACTTTCTAAAGGCACAAGTAACTATGCAGCTCAAGATATGATTTCTCAACGTGTTAGAAGGATTGCACACATCTCAAAATCAGAAACCTGAACGCTTCAGTAACTGACAAAGGTGTTTTAAGTTATGTAGCTCACAGCTTGCCTTGATAACAGAGTTACACTAGATCAGGTTATGGTCATTTTGGAAACACTCTTTACATTCATTTAATATATTGTTCTATCTCCAACAGCCACAACGTTCATTTCTTCCACAATCAGTAATAAATACGACATATCCTAGAGCTGCCTCATGTTTTCATCTGTAACATACATTCGGTTTTGTTGACTCTCATGGATTTACATCATAAAAGGGAGGATGTTATAGCTGCACTCTTGCCTTGCGATCTAAACATTTACCCTCCCAAACATATGTAGAAATGTAACCGAACAGCTAGAGCCCAACCACTAAATAGGCTGATATTGGCTTATCAATAATGTTTCACTATCTGCTAACATGTCAGGCAATAATGAACAAAACATGTAAGGGAAAATATGTTGGATGTAATGTAAAGGTTTCGAGAAAACTTTATTTTACCAGTGAGCACTGATGAATAAACATTTTTAAACATTTGAAACTGAACTATACTGTATGTATGCAACAATGCTAACAAAGAGCGTTTATTTTTTCTCCTTAAAGTCAAACTGAAATGTTAAGCTAGTTTTTTTTTTTTTTTAAATCCTCTCTAATTACCAAAAACAATACATGCTTTTATTGATTATGTTTACATGTGATGTGAATTCTTTGTACTGGCCATAAACAGCCATTTGCACTGTCTTACATATGGACCACAGTGTTTCCCTAGGTTTACAGCTTTGGGGTGGGGGAGAGAGGACAAATGTAAACAATTGTTTACGTGCGGCCATGTATAGAAATGACATGCCATCGTAAATAACATAAGGCTATTTAGTTTGTTTAATAAAGAACTAGGTATTTACCTGTTCTATAGGAAAGGTATCCTAAATGACTTCTGTTGTGATCTGGCATTATATCTAAAAAACAAACAAAAAAACACCTTGACCTTTAAGGGTATGGGGTAAATAACAGTAGCTGAGACATGCAAGTGTTTTTGTTGCAAATGGCTGCAAATGTGAAGAAAGTGGTACCAAAAGCACATCACTGGTTATTGAAATATTTTTTGGAGGGACATTTTGGCCATCGTTTGGATTGCCACTTTTTTACCCTGGCTAACAGAAAATAAGTCAATAACTGTGGCAGCAAACTTTTCAGTAACCCTTAAGAACCTGCTTAATTGTTGATTTGATTTTTTTTCTGCCTCCTGTTGACATGTAGAAATAATGCAGGTTTAAGGCACTTCCACATTGGCTTCACTCT
Organism: Symphodus melops; assembly: GCF_947650265.1. Classification (NCBI taxonomy): domain Eukaryota; kingdom Metazoa; phylum Chordata; class Actinopteri; order Labriformes; family Labridae; genus Symphodus; species Symphodus melops. Next base: position 11,969,593 of record NC_136702.1, read on the forward strand.
TGAAACCAAGAGGCTACAGCAACCTTGTATACGAGTATAAGGTCTTCATCCGCACAATGTCCCTGGTGGACTACAGGGATGATAGAGTGCTCAGGTCTAAGGACTTTTCAATGCTCTGATTTTTGGCAGTCAAAAACAGCAAACCTAGACCCATACAAAAAAGGACAGCTAATGCGGGATAAAGGGCAAATTTAACTACAGTGTGGAATACAATGTGATGATTTGGCTAGAGAGGTTTCAAGTTGAGGAAAAACACACAACAGCTGTAGTATCATAATTAACAGTTTTTGCGTTAAAATGAATAAGAATTAAATTAATTCAATTTCAGTTTGACTTTAAATGGAAACATCAGCCTGCATAAACTATCATTTTATTTGGTCAGCCTCTAGATCACTTTCCTGTTGAATGACATCAGACACTGATATGGAAAGAAAAGAAGCAGCAGCTTTAATACAACAGTCCTGCTTTTAGATTGTATCGTGTACAGTGGATACAATGATGCACTGCATGTACACGGCACAAGGAGGTAATTTACAGACCATCTCAGAAACATGCCTTTTCAGTGATGCTCTTCTGTTAAACTGCGTCAGCTGAGCAGCAGTCTGAGCAGCATGGTGGATGCATGGCTAGCAGCTGGCTGACACCGTGCGAGTGCTTTGATTTTCATGTTCTCCATGCATAGACCTTGCAGATAGTTCTCCCTGCTTTGACACGATGTCCCAAAAGCCACGGCTCACCGTGCCACATGACGAGCAGGTGCAGCCTCTCGCAAACCTGTAAATGGAGACGCCTCCATCATGGAAGTTAAGCCACTGCTGCCTGGATCTCTGCATTGGCTGTTACAGGACGAGGCGGATGATGTGCGTGGTTAAGAGCCACCTGTTCAGGGTTTGGAGAGCCAGGACTGGTTAGGATGAGGACAGAGTGGTGTGGGGGGAGCAGAGAGGTGGGAGATCAGATGCTCAGAGTCATGTTACGGAGCAACCACTGCTGAGAGCGGCTGTCGTTGCAGTCTCTCAGGGTGGGGACCATCTTGTCCTCTTCAGATGGCATGTCCAAACACTGGTTGCTGTTCACGTGCAGCAGGGTGAGACGCTGCAGGGAGAGGGAAGAAGAAAATGACAAAGAAATAAACGTTAAAAGATAGATAACCCTTTTGTTTTTGGAAATTAATTCCTTCCTAGTGTTTCTTTTGAGATATGTAGTGTGAAGAGTTCTACTTTCCATCAGCCTGCCTAATTGACAGTGCTTCAGCTCTTTTTCCGAGAAACTTGAACCCACCTGGATGACTAAGATGAAACCTTCACAGACACACGCATCAACTTCTACTTCAACTATTGATTTCCCACATTTCACAAAAATACCTCTCAACACGGTAAATGGCCCGGGTTTGTTGCATTTGGTAACTGCAGCAGAAGCAAGAAAAAAACAAAACAATAGGAACATCAAGAGAGCAGGACTCTCTTGTTGTGGAAAAGTTAGAGTCTTGACCCTTGTACAACACAACATGCACTGAGGCTGCTGCGAGAATCGAGGCTCCTGTTTGTGTGAAGACTGTTGTCATCGCTCCTTTATAAAAAAAGGTTTCTCGGAGAATAAAAAGAGAGCTAAAAATCCATTTCTCTACCTCTGAAAGACTGAAACCAGCACCTACTGCTTTTGTTTACAGCTGTGTTCACTGGCACTTCAGACATTGTTGGACAATCAAATGAAATGCTCTCAAGTGAAAAAGTTTCTATTTGTATAACTACCACGCTAGTCTTTATCGGTGCCTTTTTCTGGAGATGAACAATACTCGTACTGATTTAGATATTTCTCTTATCATAGCTAAGAGTGTTATCCTTGTCGTAGGGTTAATGTGTGAGGCTACACAAAGCTAAAGTAAACCAGACATTCCTTATTCACAGAACAAAAAATAGTAATAAATAAAAATGCATAAAAATTAAACGTAGTCCAAATAAATCTATCTAAAATGTGTGCTGGATTCACATACAAACAGGAAGTAGCTTCAACTGTACGGTTTTCAAATTAAATCTTTTGTTGAAGAAAGTGTGCCTTTGATCACAAAGGAGGAGCTGTTCCGTCTCGTCTGAACGTCTTTGTGGCCACTTCAGTGTGATCGGATCGGTCCCATCTCTACCCTTGTCCACACCAGAAACAGTCATGGGACCGAAATGGTTAATAAACGTGTTTGAATCAAAACGTTTTCAACGAGACCATAGTGGGTTTAACCAGCGATAGAATTCCAGCAGACATTGGACAGAGAGGGTCAGGGAGAGGTTGGGGGTAGACGACTTGGGTAGGAAGAAACCCTTTGTCCTGTGAAAAAACCAAGGACCATGAATTATTAGCCTCTAAAAATTATATCTATTTATAAGACTGCATAAAACAAATTAAACTTAGATGATAAGGACTATTTAACTATTATCTTGTGATTTTAACCCTCAAACAACTGATGCTTTGGCTGCTACAGGGCAGCAGAAAAAAGCTGTACAGACAACACTGACAATTTATTATTAAAGCCCGACCAGTCTTTGGAGCTGACACTGATATTGGGGAGAAAAAAAATCTGATACCAATATATAGGCTGATACCCTAGTTAGATCAATCTTTGATCTGCAGAGATAGATATAGATATACATGTGTTGTGTTGATCCCTCATATTCAGTAATCAAACACTTGTGGAAAAGATAAATGACGCTGACAAGATGGAAATTAACTGCGCATATGTGTATCACACCTCGACACTCTGGAGAGTGAGAATGCTTGTTGTTTTCCATATAGCACTGCCGGTGAAACAGAATGCAAGTTTAAACAATGAAATGAAAATGAAAATGAATGAAAAGAAATGATATTTGACTGGTGAATAAATCTAGGAATATATCTGTAATCAAATTGCCGATACCGTTATTCACTGGATATGCTAACATCGGCCGATATTATCTGCTGGCTGATTAAACAGTGGGGCTCTAATTATGATCTTCTTAAGCAACTGCTTTGCTAATTCACACAGCAAAAAGACAAAGAGAAACATTATCATTCCATTTTTGTAGTGACTGGTGAATAATAAGATAATTTACTTTCATTCTGTTGTGGTTTTAGTCTCACCTGGAAACAAGACGAGTGGAAACTTTAGGTCCCCCTCACATTCAGGCAGATGCTCTCACCTGTTTGAGGTCTTTGAATCATAGTCGGGAAACTGCTCTGATCTTTTCGTTTCACTAACAACTAACTAGTGAAGCACCATTGACAGGCCCTGGAATGACAGCATAAAATTGGTTCTTAATCTGTCATTGCAGCGAAGAACAAACAGGAGTTATTTTTTAACCTTTAAACTGTTGACTACTGTAACTTAGCAACTCCTGGAAACGTGTCCCTCATTGAGTCCACTGCTAATACTCAATGTTTTTCATAACCCACACAAGAAAGACTCACTGCTCACGACAAATTTATGCCACACTACATCCACTGTGAGCATCAAGGCCACTGTTCTTAAGGGGAAGGTAATGGGAGTAACTCTACAACGGGATTTTAGCTTCTTGAAATCACATTATGATCCTTGTTTTGCTTCGTTTGATCCTCAAGCTTCATCGATATTCTTGATGACGTATGTACCATTGTTCAAAAATTAATATCAATTATGGAAGATTTCTGTTTAGGTAGTTTTAAGATCAGAACCATTCAGATGTGAATCCACCCGTGTCCCATTGGATTTGGCCGCTTTCCTCTCCTCCTCATTTGTTCCGTGTTTTGACGGTTTCCTCCCATAGAGCAGAATGAGCAGAACACAGAAAACTGGCTTTTAAAATGTCAAGGCGGCCGGTGGCGCAGCGGCAGTGCGCGCGACCCCATGTATTGAGGCTCAGCCCTCACGCGCGGGCGGCCCGGGTTCGCGTCTGGCCTGTGGCCCATTTCCCGCATGTCTCTCCCCACTCTCTCTCCCTGATTTCCGACCCTATCCACTGTCCTCCCTCTATCATTAAAGGCAAAAAGGCCAAAAAACAAAATCTTTAAAATGTCAAGGCGGCAAACAACACACCTGTTGAGATGAGCTTAATCCGAGCACTGCATGAGAGTGTACCGAAGAAATCTGTGGCTATCTGCCTCAGAGAATTCAGAGAACGAACACACACACACACACACACACACACACACACACACACACACACACACACACACACACACACACACACACACACACACACACACACACACACACACACACACACACACACACACACACACACACACACACACACACACACACACACACACACACACACACACACACACACACACACACACACACACACACACACACACACACACACACACAGAAGAAGAGAGCTCTCAATGGCCTTGATTAACCATTTATGCTCATTCGCTCAGAAGAAACACACTTCCGCAATTTGGATCCTCACTTGAGTTGCTTTTCTGGTGGTAATGACGACACGCAGAGAAGGAGACTCAGATGAAGTTGGTGCATAAGGAAAATGCTGAGACTCAGATGAGAAAAACAATGCCATGAAAAAACTAGGGGAAAATATATTAAGAATAAACATTCTGCTTTTATCTGTTGTAATTTACACATTGATTACTTCTATTGATCACAAATGAGTAATAACCTCAGTTTCACGGGTCTGCTCGCTGCTGTCATTGGGGTTCTTTTTTCAAAATAAACAGCATACATCAAAGAAATTAATGTAAACAAACTACAACACACACATAGGTATGATTTGTCCTGTGGTTATGGCACATGTTTTCATGACAAGACTGCTTTTACTGTTGGCAGAGGATAGTCAGCCTAATGAGCACACACAGACGCTCGGGCCATGTTTGATCTTAAGCTATTAAACACAAGGGCCTGATATCCCCTGACTGGATACAAAGAGGTACACACACACACACACTTTCACACACACCTTTTCTGAAGTACACATTGCAGACGGCCCTACAGGCACATTTGTTCAAACAAAACAAGAACAAAGAGAGCAGGTGGCGCTCGACCTTCCACACCTAAAAAACAAGTAAGAACAATAAAGTGGCTTTGTACTGGAGATGTTTTAAGAATACGAAAAAAATATTCTAAAAATCAGACACAGGAAGAGTCCTGCCTCCTTAGTTTCAAGGACAAGTAGAGATCATATTCAATGTTAAAAAAAACAACAACAAAAAAACAGCAGCATAATCAACAAATACCTTTGTCAAAGACTTATTCATGCATGGAGCTTCTCTTATCTGGAAGTAGATCTAATCTATAAATGATAACAACCTCACAGAGGCAGTAGTGAAAAAATACTATTTCATCTTTTCATTCAAGGATCCAAACCTGCTCTAGTAGCTGAGATGACAGAGATGGAGAAAAAAAATGCTCCACATTTAATGAAAATACTAGAAATGTGGAGGTCCTGTCCTTTGCTCATAATTATTTCACAGCTCCTCTGGGGCAGAGAAAACTCCTATCTAAGCCTCCCAGCAAACCAACCGCCGTCTCCGGAGCGAGTTGCTGAGTGTGTGCACAGCTGAGACCGGATAATTAAATGAGGACGGTTTCTAACCACGAGGCCAGGCTGATGAGCATTATCCTCTTTGTCACCAAGCAGCGTGCTGGACTTGCTGAAAGGCAAAAGAGTTCCCCGTTTGATGTGATCATGTGCTGACACTGTTGGAAGATCTAGAGGGCGAGGACGTCTTTTGTGGGAAATACAAAACCAGCGGATTCCTTTTGTCTCTTGGTGGAGTCAGGCAACAGTCTTATTTGCACTAATGGTTCGCCTGCTCCTGTGTACATGTTCTGCTCTGGAGCTGGCTATGCCACAAGGACCTCGGAGAGGGAACAACAAATCAGGCCATCTAACAGCAGGTCATTTTACTGTCACTGCTCTGAAACACACCAGCAGCCCTGGGAGTTTCTTGTCCAATTTAGCCTGCTTGGTCGCAAAAACTGAGATGTGCCACAGAGAAATTTCTCTTTCGCTTTTTTTCCCAATTGACACAATAGTACGAGACTCCAAGGTGCAAACTGGGTATAACTCAGCAAAAAAAAAAAAAAGAAAGTTGGCGACAGAAAAAAACGAGAGGCAGACAGAGAGGACTGAATAGCAGGAAAATAACAAACCTGAGTGACAGAAATGCTGAGCCAAAAAACATTCTTCACAAAAAGTATGTAAATAAGCAGACAGAGTGGTGGAAAGCTCTGATAATTGGAATGCATTGCTTCGACAATATGTACATGGCACTCAGTGTACACAGCTGCTTCAGGCCAAAAGGAGAGCAGCCTGAGAGGCCAGGGCCATGAAAGCTAGGTTCACAATGAAGGATCACTTCAAAAGAACTTGTACACAATGGCGAGCCTGTTTCAATCAGCCCTGCACGGAGATAATCAGCCGAAAATAAACACGTCCTCCAGCTCAGGCATCGTTCAGGAAATGCTGGCAGTGAATTAAAATAAAATATTTATGTTGGAAAACAAATGTCAAATGAGATCTAATTTAGTGTGAAGAACGGCTAAAGGTCTGGCAGATAGCATCTTAGACACAGAACCATCTTGATGAGACATCCGTCATTGCTTAATGTGGCTCTGCCCCGCTCTGCATAGGTTTCCACCCACTGAAAGGTCAACGGAATGAGCTACTTAATGCACCATAAAACTATTTTTATTCACATTCGGACTATTATCTGAAAGATCAACATCATAAGATTTGCATTCATCCTTAGAAAAAACAGGAAAATACTAAATTCTATTTAAGCTCCTGTGGGGAACTTTAAAGTTGAGTCGTTTCCCCTATAAACAAAGCCGTACCTATCTTGTCTTTGCTTTAAGAACGAATCCTGCTTTAACATCCTGCTTTTTGGGCCTGCAAGTAACAAAAAAAGACAACAAACACAACAAACCAGAAAAAAAATGAGTGATATTTTTGGCGACTCTGACGTGTTGATTACTGTGGATACGAGAGGATACTTAAATGGACTGGAGTACACAAAGAAAAAACTTTTGAGGATGTTGACTCAACCTGTCTGAAAAGAGAGACAGGAGGGAAACATTTGTCGAAACTGGAGGACACAACGGATTCTAAGTCACCTGGTGGTGCAGGTATATATAAACTACGATCGGTCTTAGTATAAACAGTAACTCAGGACCTTTCTGAATAAGAGCATAGAAAACTGCTCACATATTGTATATGCCTGCAGTCTGCATCAATCAACAGCTAGAGTTTCCTGCTGTACTGAACTCCGATGTTTTACAGATTTTACAGACCTTCTTCACATACTGGAAACGAGAAAAGCCTCAAGGAAATTTGTCATGAAAGTGAGTTTTCTGCCTGCACTGTTTTGGTACTGCATAGTGACACAATCCATGGCATGATATGTTCACCTTAACAAAATACAGTCTGTTTTTGAGAGTAAAGGGAAGCTGTATAATCTGGATAATATTTAAACATGTGTTGCTTAAAATGATCTCAAACTGGATGCCATAATATCAAATTCACAATAAAATGATCAGAGACACGAGTGGTGCACTGTAGACCCAGAGCGCTGTATGTGCAGAAAGATGCATGTGCTCCAAAATAGCGCTAAAACAAAATGTCTTGATGGCAGCAAAGTAAAGCACTGGAAACATTTTGCAAATTTAGGTTAAACTTACCTAGTTAATGTGTTTTAGGTCAATTTCTCCTAAAAAAAAAAAAAAAAAAAAAAAAGAGCTAAGTGATGTGGTTCAAATGGTGCTGTGTGCATAGGTGTAGAGCCTAGCTTCTGTGTAAGCACCTGCTTTCTCAATAAAATGGCCGAGCTGACTGGAATCACTTGTGGCTAATACACTTACGACTGACAAGTGCCTTACAATCCCACATTTCAGTCCGTTTCATGACAGGTTAACAACTCCCCGAAGAGGCAGTTTCGAACCCAAAGAGATTCTAATCTATTCTAAATTTAAAGAACGCTAATGCTAAAACTCCACACTACGTTACTAAAATGAGCACCAGCTTCTGCTCTAATCTCTACTAACGTGCTCACCTCAGTCCCCACAGTCCCGCAGAGCATCGGGAAGCTCAGAGAAAATAATCAGTGGGACTGTAGTAGAGGTGTCTAGCGACCTCCAGGTGGGTGTAGTTGTGGAGGATCCAGTTTTGTATGGGACTGTTGTTACAGTACTCCACCGTGGGGCCGTAGGTGCCATCCTCCAGGCGGCTGATGGTCAGACATGATTGGGTGATGATGTGGACGAAGGTGTGCTTCTGCGGTGAGCCAGGAGTGAGAGGGACAGATGGTAATGAAGGAAAGTCTTGTTAAACGAAATGGTCTGCTCTCTAAAGCCAACTGTTACGGCTTCATAAGATGATGATTTTTTTTTTGTAAAAGTACTGATTGTTCGTCTCTTTTTATTTCAAACTAAGACTCTATCTATTCTTCTTCTATACTTCCTAATAAAGTGTGATAAAGCTGTTGTGTCAATTATTTCAAAAACTCATCGTAGGCAATCATCAGAGATATGAGATGTAAGGTTGTTAAAGAAAAAGAAGCTTTGCTCAAACTGTCAGAACTTTCTTTTTTTTTTTAAGAGACATACTTAAACATACATTTACAGAAGAGGAATATTTCTTTTATCACTATGGCCGATGCAAAGCCAGTTTATTAAGTGAGCCTATTTTCTTATCGTCTCCCTACCCATTAATTTCACCAGATGACACAGCTGCTTTTTCATCATCCGGAACACCTCGAGCCTGATGTTTAAAATTGTGAATTTGATTCCTGATTAAAAAGGTCCCCACATAAAGAATTCATGCTCATTTAAACTGAATTCACAGTTTGTTATTGTATCTGCATGAGTGACTGTCAAGACGTTGCCGTATGAACACCAATAACTAGAGCAGGTGAAATGACCCATCATGCTTGTGAGTGAATTCAGCAGATATGTGAAAAAGTCAGGTATTCATGTGACAGTGAAACTGATGACCAGATGAAATGTTAATGGTACTGTAGTCGCAGAGGATTGGGTCCCTGCCTGTCACACTTGTTTCTATAAATAACCCCGGCCACCCGTAGCGGTGAAGCCCCAATGCTGTGTACAACGGAGACCGACCGTTTATGAATTATTCAACCTTTTTTTCCATATTAAGAATGCACCCAGAGAACAAAGTGTAATGAAAGGATTCCTCCTCGGGTTTGTTCAGCGCTTGACGGAAAGCCTCCGGGCTTCCTCACCTTGCCATCTTTCCGTGTCAGCGATATGACGTCTCAATCACTGACGGGTATCACTTTATTCAGAGGAGTCTTTTCTTAGCCTCTCCCAGTGGTTTGAAAAGTAAAAAAAACCCCATCAATAGTTAATATAAAGGACTCTTTGACTTGTATAATCCATAATGTAAAGTTCTGAGAGAACACAGCATAATAAGAATATTTCTCTGTTCTCTCAAAGTGAACACAGCTCACATAATATGAAATCATCATATAAAGCTCGGTTGTTTGATACACAGTTTTTTGGCATGGTCATTTATCCCATCTTTGTTCATTTATTCGTAGTAGCACCGAAATGAAAACAATGACTCACTCGTACATTTTGGTGTTGTACAATTTCAATATGGCTTGTGCGAGCGGGACTTGCAGGCCGCAAGGTCTCTAATGTACAGCGCAATAAGAAAGTGCATGAAGAGGATTTCTTTTACAGGCTCATTTATCTTTGTTGTTTTGATTTACAGGATTAAGTCAGCATTATTTTTAGCTGTGACATTTGGTTTGTAGACTTTGCTGTGCAGCTGAATATTTGTTCCATCATTAAGCCTGAAAGATTCGGCCACTCACTTTTTGATTTTAAATGTCTGATACTTTAGATAAACACATTTTTAAAAGCAACACCAACTGCAGCCTTTAAAACAGTCAAAAGGCTGCATCCACACATTTCTCCTTTGAGTTTAACAAACATGGTTGTACTACAGTGCGTTACATTATAAGCAGATCTAACATGATCTTCACATTTATTTTGATCGACTACAAAAAGTCTCTACTTTCAAACAAAGCTTGCTTCTTCTCGTCTAATAATCACTGACACGTCACAGTCCTCACAGAGCTCGAAGGTATCACAAAATTGGGTGCACGGGATTCAAACTACGAGGCCACATTCAGAACAATGATTTGAAAAGCTTACCTCAAAATCATATTCCCACTTGCCAACATACTACATGAAGGGGGAAAAAAAACACATGAGGAGGGAAACAGCTGCTGGTTGTGAAAAACAACTCAGCCGCCATACAACGATAAAAACTGACACACGGCGCCACCTGGTGGCACCAAACAAATACTACCCAAAACGAAGTTCACCCCACTACAACTTAATCTCCTCAAGCTACAATCAATCAGCATTTTGTCCAAGTCATTTTTTTTTAAATTATACGTCATCAGGAGGCAGGAGCGGCTGCTTGGATGTAAGGATTGTCACAAGATGCCTTGTGAGACATGGCTCTTACCTCAGCATCGTACTCGAACATCTGATTGCCCTTCATGTGGTGACACTTGAGCATGACCACAGGTCCGTTGAGACGGGAGACGTCCAGACAGAGGTCATCTGTCCTTATTTCTTTGTCTGCTGTGTATGAGAACACCTGGGAACAAAATATCTCAGTCAGTGAAAGATAAATCTGACAATGGTCTTTTTTTTTCTTCTTCTTTTCTTTCTGTCATTTGAATTTTTGTTTTACATTGATTGATGGTCTATACCTCAATGGTTTTGAGGAAGATTTGTATCATGTATCAATAACATTTATTACATTTAGTAACAACAATGCTTTTTAACCCCTTTTTTCTTTGTCACTGAAGAATTTGAGCTGATCTGAAGACAGAGGGAACAATTATTGGACAGAAATAAACACACTGGCCACTCTATCAGGCACACCTTGCCAGTACCGGGGTGGACCCCCCCCCTTTTGTCTTCACAGTTGCTTTAATTCTTTGTGGCATTGATTCAACAAGGTGCTGGAAATATTCCTGAAAGACTGAGGTCCATATTGACGTGATAGCGTCACACAGTTGATGCAGATTTGTCAGCTGCACATCCATGAGACGAACCTCCCATTCCACCACATCACAAAGGCGCTCTATTGGATTGAGATCTGGTTACTCTAGAGGCCATGAGAGTACATGAAGTCATTGTCACGTTCAAGAAACCAGTTTGACACTATCTGAGCATCGTGACACGGCACACTATACTGCTGGAAGTAGCCACAGAAGATGGATACGCTGTGGTCATCAAGGGATGAACATGGTCAGCAACAATACTCAGGTAGGATGTGGCGTCTAAACGATGCTCAGTTGGTACACAGGGGCCCAAAATGTGCCAAGAAACACCGACACCACCAGCCTGAATCATTGATTCACGAAAGAATGGATCCATGCTTTCTGCAGTGGAAATTGAAACGCATCAGATCAAAACCAGAGAACATTTTTCCATTCCTCTATTGTCCAATTTTGGTGAGCTTGTGCAAATCAGTATGCTGTTCCTCGCTGACAGGAGTGGCATGCAGTGTTGTCTTCTGCTGCAGTAGCCCATCTGCTTCAATGTTCGCCAAGTTGTGCTTTCAGAGATGCTCGTCTACATACCGAGGTTGTAAAGAGTGGTTATTTGTTACATTATAAGCATATCTATCTGTCTTTTAGCTCAAACCAGTCTGGCATCAACTAACCACTGCTGTGTCTAATTGGACATAGAGGCCCGGCAAGAGGTATAAAGACAGGGGTACGAGCAGCGCTGAGGTTCCCCTATCCAAGCGTCCTACAGAGTAGCAGCAGGGGGGGGGTTTAGAGGGAGGAGACGAGCGTGATAGTGAGAGGAGCGGATCGGGGGGCACAAGCTGGGGGGAAGCAAACCCAAGAGAGAGTAAATCCCCAGTTTAAAATGTAAATGTTGCTGAAAAGGAGGGAAATAGGAAGATATTAATGTCAATGTTGAAATTGTTTAGAATGCAGAGGCTGGGAATGTTGTATTTGTTTAATCATAGTGTTTCTCTTTGTTAACTATTAATGAATCGAAATAAAAATAAATAAAGTCACACCATTTATTTTTCTTTCATTCGAAACAAGTTAACATGTGGGTGGGGAAAATGATCTTTAAACCTTCTTTTACTGTGCCTATGTCTCCTCCTAACTACAATAACTGCAACCCGTTGTGCGTAACACCGGGCTCCTGGATTAGCACGTTCCTTTCAAAGGAGTTAAATTCAGACATCATCACGATCACCTCACTTTTTGCCTGACTTGGGAAATCGCAGTGTATGTCCTAACTCCTTACTAAATCCCAGTATTTTGCACGCTAGGGCAGAAACGGCCCATATTGCATATTCCTTAAGCCAAACTAAATGGACAACATGGGTTGTTTTGCTCATAAGAAAGAAGCAATCCTCACTGCGAGCCGTGAGCAGACCAGAGCAAGTTTGGGCACCTTTTAAGACGCGCAAGCCTTTAGTAAACCAGGCTCTTGGTGTCCAACCTAATTGAGCTAAAGACTTATTTAAGTCTTACTTTGTTTTGTATTCATTTAATAGAGATTACAGTTCATGCACGAGCACAAGCACAGGTTTACAACATGGGCGGCCTTCCATCATCGAAAAATCCCAGACTTTAATGTCTGTCTGGAATGACTCAAAGTAAGCCACAAAGTAATACGAGTCCATCTGTCTTGTAAACTATGCACACTTATTGATCACGTAAAGCAATGCATGTGTTTCAAGAGGAAACCCTGCTCAGGCCTGGTTAGTCCTGGAGCAGTGCGAGTACAGGCCAGCAGGGGAAAGTGGAAAAGGGGGGCAATGCAAAGTACGAGACAACGTGCGCCCTTGTTGTACATCTGTACATTGTACAGACCTTAATGCAATAATTCTAAAAGCATGTTTTGAGTGTTTTTATTTTTAAGTATCCACTTCAAAAACAATAAAAATATTTTTCGTCAATCACCTGGTTTCCGCCCATGCCATGGCAGTTGAAGAAGCCGACTTTCTCGTTCTCCTTTCTTCCCATATTGTCCACACACTGGTTGGTCTCAACATTTCGGATCTACACGAAGAAGCAAGAGGAAAATAATTAGAAGCATTCTTAATATAACTGGAGATTTTCTTTCTGCCTCGAGCTGTTTTGTTTTTCCCAGAGCCTTAACGATTACATTCTCATTGTTTAAAATCCATTCTTTAACCACGTCAACCAAGTGAGAATCTCACCTTTATGCTACAAATGTAAAACGCTCCCACTAAGACTTCACTTTCTGTTCAAACTTTTCTGCAACATTGTTTTGTTTATAAAGTGTAAAGAGACACTTTATTTATGCCAGGGCGGATCTTTATAATGAAGAAAGAAATCTGTTAAACCTTTTTAATTTATTGATAATTTTATTCATTACATTTATCTAAAACAGTACAATCAACAGAAACGTGTCATTTTAAAAGAGTAGCTAGTATGTTTCATCTACATATAGTGGTTGCAGCTTTTCTTGTTCCTTTATAATAGTAAACCTAATCCCTTAAGGAACACAAACTGATTAAAGAATGAAACGTTTTGAAACGTTCAAAGCTCATTTTTGATTTGATTGAAAGATTCACTGATCACAGAGAAAGCTTATTCTACACGGGCCGCAATCCGTCTTTGGCAGCTTTGACAAGTAATCATTTTCAAACAGTGACCTTTACTATGTTCATTGTTTCAGCTACATTAAGTGGATTTAAAGAATATTCATCAGCAACAATTCCTTTCACCATTTATTCAAAAACTTTTTCAGTTATTTAATTTAAAAAAAGCAAAGATTTGCCAATTCAGGTTACTTAAATTTGAGAAATTTCTTTGTTTATTCTCAGTGTAAACTGAATATCTTTCGGCACTGGGAGATATTAAGGAGACATTTTAAAGGTCAAATAGTCTACCAACAAAGTAATTATCACTTAATGCCTAAAAGTCATTTACTGTACGGTGCATAAAGTTAGATAAATCCAAAGTCCTCTCATTTCAGTACCTTTATAAGCTGAAATAAATGAGTGAACTCACGGCACAGCCTGACTCGTCCCTGCATTCACAGCTTCCACAGACTTTACACTCAACTTAGCTTTTCATTGAACTCGTGCATTTACGGAGCTAAAGCTGAGCTGGCTTTAAATGTTGCCATAGCAACTTTTATGCCCGTCATGCAGGGCCAGAACAGCGTTCATAATTAAGTGATATAAAACCTAATGGCTCCAGCTGTTAAAGAAGGGCTGACTGTGTGTTATGGAGGATGAGAGTCAGTCAGGAGAAGTCTGCTTTAGAGGAAGATGGAGAGAGTGAGTGAGAGAGAAAGAGAAAAGAGAGAGAGAGAGAGAGAGTGAGCGAGCACGTACTGCAGTACAGCCGAGCAGCACAGAAGAAAAAAAAAAAAATCCTGTCATCCTCAGCTGTATGACTGTCAGAGGATTACAAGCTCATTTCACCATGAGTTCTTAAACTGACATTACTTTTAAATGGCCCTCGTCTATCATGCAGACAGCAAAGTGCATATCAGCGCAGACTGAGCCCTGTGTTGCATGCGTTACTGTCCACACACAGACATGGGCCTTAAAAGGCAAATTCAGGTCACTTATAAAATACATTTCCCTATGTGACTAACTAATTAAAGAAACTGCTATTATCTCTGACACAATTAAAAATGCACTCTCACGCCTAATCAGGAAATTATCTCACAGTTCCCACATTCGCTTTTTAAATTTCTGAAGGAGCTACTTTCTTAGTTTCATTTCTGCATATTAGAGTAATCATGTAATTAAACATTTCCTCTATTTTTCAGATTTTTAGAAATTGGAATATATACTTATATTGAAGTACTTGCTATTTAATAATTAATAACTTTGAAAGAAATTCTGACTGATGTTTGCTTCCTGTGTTTTTAAGCGGGTTTTCACCTCCTGAGAATAACAAAAAATGTCCAACGATACTTTGCAGAATGCATCTATAAGCCTTATCCCACCTACACATACAGCAAAATATTAACATGTGACAAGGATCAATACTGACCGCACCAACAGTCCCCTTTTTTGTTTATTATAAGGAGTTTAATACCAACAGCTTTTTATCTGTATTTTTTAAACTTTTTGCCAGATCCTGAGATGTTGTGATTTATCCCAAAGTGACATTGTGTGTCTGAGAAAACAACCAAGAGGCTGAAAGGACATCTCCGACTGACTGCAGGGCGAGTGGCATGTCTGCTGCATTAAGGGAGATCAGAGTAGGAGAGAGGTCATACTTCACCAAGTGAGTAGTATCTTCTCGGGATCTGGGAGTCTGGGTAGACATTCTCTAGATACCAGGCAAACGGTTTGCAGTGCAGGGCCTCTCGGAGAGCTCTGCGAGAGGAAACGTCTCCGTAGTCAACACGCATCACACCTGCACACACAAAACCAAGGTGAGGATTCAGCCGTGTGCATCTATAGATCGTCTGTATTTGAGCATTTCCATTTTGTGTCGCAAGTACAAGAGGTAAAACGTGGCGGCGTGCGCTACCAAAAATAAACACAAGGGGGACCCTGACAGAAATAAATAAATAAATACAAACCTACTCGAAATGATGAGGTTGGTCATTGGGCATGTGAGTAAACTATGGCAAACCGATTGTATTCCTATGTGAATTTCTTAAAGCAGGACATTACATTCACAGAGGCAGAAATTATGTAACACAATACGATTAGGTAATATTGTGTGCCATATGTTTTTTTTTGCCAAATTAATAATGTGTGGTGCGTCAGCCTTGATTCAACCGAATACTGAGTAAGGATAACACACTGACTGGGCATGGACACATACAAATACATTAGGCAGATGGTTTCTCTCCAGAGTGCCTCTTGCAGACTCAGAGCTTGTGTGTTGAAACATCCACGGGGGTAATTTATCATGAAAGAGCGTGAATGCAATAAGGGAACCGGAATGCAACTTCCAAAAAAAACGGGCCAACACGTTTAACCTGAAGCATTGTGTAATAATCTATCAAAAAGAAGTCAGGCAATGCAAAGAGCACCTTCTGTCACACCAGCAACATTTTACACACGTCTGTGAAATAGAAATTTCATGTTGGCAGATAAAAGCTATTAGCAGGAGCCTGCTCTTCCTCCCTTGTTGCTCTTGTTCCCCCCTCTCTCTCTCTCTCCCTCTGTAGGGTCCACGGATCACATGTTGAAGATGATGAATAGCCTCTTTGATCTTGAAATCACCAGTGTAGAGGAGGGAGATGCACTTTTAATAGGATCACTTGATGCCCCTCCCAAATTCAGCCTGAGCAGCATACTGTGCTCCTGTGTGCCAATAAGTGAGGTCTGGCAGCAGCGTGGCCCAGATCATTCTCCCTAATGTCCTGGAGGAACAGGCATTCATTGTGGGGGCCACAATAGGCAGAAAGCTTCATCCATCACAACACCGCCTCTGTCTGCACACCTGCCCATGGAGAAGCTTCCCCGACTGAGAAGAGGAGAAGGTCACAATTTGTGCAGGGAGATCGGCAGATTATGGATGATCCCTTATAGGGTGGATGGCATCTAAAACACTTAACCAGAGATTTCCGGGACACTGCTGTCTTCTAAAGGGTAATCACATTACTAAATCGACAGATGGAGGGGTACTCATCTCTCAATCTGCACAGTCCTATTGTTCTTGTTTATCTGTGTGTGTTTGAGCTCTGTCTCAGACAAGCCCAAATTTAAAAAAAAAAAAAAAAAGTCTAAACCCAACTTCAGAAAGTTCCAACGATGGAGATGAAGGAGAAATGAAAATTCATGAGCCAGATAAAGTAGCATGAAAGACTAACTGAGAGCAGAGGAGTCTTTCTTTTCACTGAAATCAGCTAAATGTAATAACAGCCGACACATCAGAAGGGTCTGGTGGTGAGATTTCTTCACATTTGCCTCAGTGCACAATGAATAACCTATTCTTCAGACAGAACTATATATATTTCCATGAAATCTCAAACACGCAGAATTCTTCTTCTTTAATTATAGTCACCAATGTGTGAGTCTACCATTTGGGTTTTTAGAGAAAATCAGCGAGACAGACAGAGGCACCTGGAGATATGATGTAGAAGAATTCTTTGAAATCGTCCATCCACACTTCTGCCAGCCGCCTGTTGTTCTTGTTGATGACTTGGCCCGTTCCCCCGGGGAAGCTGTATGGGGTGGCCTTCCGAAAAACGTGGCCCACGTGTGAACAAGTTACGATTTCTAAAGACCCTCCACACTGCCAGATCTGCAGACACAGACGCACGTTGAGTATTTGGAGTAAGAGTTAATAGAAGTCATAATTACCTGAGGTCAAGTGATGTGAGTGAAGACTGCATGGTTATGATTTCTTTACTAAATCAACATATACATAAAATTATATGAACTTATTATATTCTTTTCTTTTTCCAGGAGGCCAGGCGGGTCTAAAGCATTGACTTAATGTCCCATTGTCCCTGCTGCCTGTTGTCTTCCTGCCTTAAACAATAGTTATAGTTCTGTCTAGTTTAGCTTCTGTCATGTGAAGCTGAAAACGAAAAGACTGTGACAGGCAGAAAGTTCCTTCCCTTTCTTTTACCCCGAACATAACAATATCTTAATGCCTTTAAAAAAGCTCTAATTGTTATTAGATGTAAATACATTTTTCTTTAAAAGCTCATGAGAAAAAAAAAAGACCTTGGCTGAGCAGTGAACTTAAAGGTACTCCTGCAGATCTCTAAGGTCTAAACAGCCCTTTATTTGTATGGCACAACGATGTATCTACGGTAATCTTTCACATTGCTTACTTCGTCATAACTCTTAAAGAAAATCTTATTAGGCAAGGCTAATACTTATATAACTGTTTCCCTTATTATATCATATGGTATGTATGAATATCATTTCTGAGAGAATTTTGCGCTGCATTTAAAGCCGATGAATCTGTTGCTTTAAATGGTATATTTGTGTTTACACTTATCTCATTTCACTTAACTTTTTCAGGATTCTGCTTTCTTTACATCTTTTCCTTAAATGTCTCTCTTAAGTCTGACTCAAGGAAAGACGCAGATGTTTTTCTATGGCTTATATGAACAGTCCTCTCCCTGCCGCCACTTACTCTAAAGGACATTTCCAGATTTTCTCCGCCCCAGATGTCCATCCCAGGATCGTAGTTTCCAATGTCTTCAAAGTAGGCTTTGTCTATAGAGAATAATCCTCCTGCCATTGTTGGAGTCCTGCAAGAGATGCAAAATAATCCCTTTGCATCATTAGATCTCGTTGTGCTGCATCTATTAGAAATGATGGTGATTCAGAGGAACATTTAGAAAGTAATAAAAGATCCATTTGTTAGACAATTCTGAACAAAGCCTCAGAGATGCTTTTACTTCAGGCTCTTAATTGAGGACATCGTTTGTTCCTGGGAGTGATTTGCATACAGATGACAAATTGTGCCTTGTTTTTATAACCCAGCCCCCCCCCACCCCCAAAAAATGGGAAAAACAAAAGCATCCAGAGTATTTCCTATTTTTACATTGAATAAGATCTTCGATTTTAATAGAGCACAATGACAGCCATGTCCTATTTAGGACTTTGCTTGCATAAGTTGGATATGCAGAGGAAACGAGTCTATTTCTATCTGCAGATAAAAATGGAACTCTTTCATAAGAGGAGTTTTTGAGAGGACAATTGACTATTCATGTTTGCCCTTACACATAAACCCATCAACTAATGCCTGTTTTAACTACTAACAGTGTCTTTTCACCTTTTTTGACCTTTTCTCCATTATCCATATTCAAAAGACACTACACTAGTGGAAAGTCAGTCTGCTATCCTTCGTAATTCATCCAGATTTAGCTCCAGAGGAGGTAGAAACATTTTCTCTCGTACCTGACAGGAAGTGTTCTATCCCCTTTGCGTCGATCCATCTCCCGCTGGGGAACTGGGTACCAGCGAAAGTTCAGCTTCCAGTTGAATCCTCCATAGGTCATATCTGAGCCTGCCATGTATTCAAACGTCTCGTCGCTGATGACGTCGATGATAGGGCACACGACGGCTGTCCTGAGAGACACAAAGAAGGAAAAGGGAAGATTCAATGTGGAGATAAGTAAGAGATTGAAGGGTCTAGTCAAAGAGGAGCAGAAACTGTTGTCATAACTCCAAGGAAGCAAAAGAAAGAATCCTGAAATGATTTTTTATCAGTCAGTCAGTCAGTCCCCAACCCAATCGCATTCAATTTTCAGGTGTAATATAACGAAGAAAGCTAATTATCTGAACATATCAGATGCTGGTACTGGCAAATAAGGGCTTATGGTAATTTAGTAATCTGATAAATCAATAGTCAAAATGTTGCTGATTCATCGGTTCTTGGACTTTTCATTAACTAATGAATCCCCATCTCTCTTTCTTAAGTTCAGCTGCTGTTTCACTGCTAAGACTAACATGAGGAACCAAAAGTGCTTCAAATACTCTGGCATTATTAAGAAAACTTTAATTATTTCTTGTCTATCAAAGACAAGAATCCAGGTAACAGTCAGTTTGCTTTGAGTTTACTACAACCAGTAGTGTAATTTCATCAAAAAGGGGCCAGCCTGCAGGTATACGTACATGAGGAAAGTGCATGACTGGCATTTTTGATCCAGTGTTTAACCATTGCAGTAATAAGTAATTGATCTAACCTTATAATTCACCTTCAAGTGAAGGAAATACTTAAAGTAGAAAAAAAACGTAATAAAATAAACTAATATGTAGGGATGTCCGATAATATCGGAGGGCTGATATTATCGGCCGATATTGACTTAAAAATGTAATATTTGGACATATCGGTATCGGATTTTTACAACCGATACTGGAACCGATATTGGAATTTCCGAGTCTCCATGAACGCAGCATGGGACGTTTGTGGGCGCGCGCTTGATGACGTTAAACAACAAATACAACATGCTGGACTCGTGGCTAACAAGTTAGCTCACCTGGTGAATGAGGTGTCCGTGGTTTGGAACTATTTCCAAGTGTCAACTACGGATAATAAATTTGCAATTTGCAATGACTGCAAAGCGTCGGTTATGCGAGGAGGAAACAAGGTGTCTTCCTTTAATACATCAATTTTAATAACCCATGTCAAGAAGAATCACGCGGAGTTGCATGCTACATTTGCGCAGCAAAGTGATGAAAAGAAGCAACAGCCGAAACCGAAGAAAACCACAGTTGGCCGGGAGGACAAGGACTGCCCACCTAAGAAGGCTCGAACTGGAAGCATGAACCTGCGGGACATGTATCAAGAAATCCTTGCATAGAATGAAGTTGCAGCTCAAGCACCTACAAGCGAGACAGCGCAGGTGAGTAATTGATTAACTTAATCATCAAACTAAATTTAATCTGCTGTGCTGAGTGCGTCACATTAAAAATATACATTACATGCAATGAATACAATAACCATTTGGCAGTCAGTGCTTCAAAGAAAAATTAATAATAGAAATTCTATTAAAGAAATGGAGGAATTCTATTATACATTTATTCCCTGTCTTTTTTATTCTTTCTTTAGGTACATGCATACCTAGGAGAAGCCATCCCCTCGAAAGGATGCCCTTTGGAGTACTGGAGGCATCAGGAGAGAGGATGTTGTTACTCTCAAAAGAGATTGGCCATAACTTGTCAAATAATATACTCAAACTGGGCTCAGTCATTCATTGACTATGTTTGTTTACAACTAATGGACTGAAGATATGCCTCTTCCTTTTTTTTAATATTGTCTGTGGTGTTGTTTGAGGCTGTTTGTTGTTGAGGTTTCTCTCTAACACTAAATAAATATGGCACTTTTTTCCATAATTTAAGTTGTTCTCTTATTTTTCTCAGTGTGTACATTTGGAAAGCCATGTTTCATTCACATATGCATCCAGTGGGGCATCACAATAAAATTAGGCATAATGTGTTAATTCCACAGGAGATATTTTATGTTGTTGTTACCTAACAGTTTTGATGTAAAAAGCCTGCATATATCGGTATCGGTGATATCGGTATCGGTGATATCGGTATCGGAAATTAAGAGTTGGACAATATCAGAATATCGGATATCGGTAGAAATATCGAGCATCCCTACTAATATGTATGCTGTACGGTGAACTAGAACAACTAGTTATAAATGTCAACATGCACTACAGCAGATCTGACTCTAATCGACATCCATTTGTTTTTGTTTTTTTAAATACTTTATTAATCTGCGAGGGGATGTTCAGGTTGACGTTTTTATTTTTGTTTTATTTTTTATTTTCTGTGCTGTTGGAGGTTCACTACCTTAATCGACGTCACCTTGGCAGTATTCAGGAAGTGAGCCTGTCACACCTCTCCAGCAAGCAGACCAACTTCCATTCTTATTAGTCAGTACAGACACTTGAACAGGGGAACACTGTAGACTGAGCTAATTCTCCATCTAAACATACTGGCCTCACAGACTTGATGCCCCTTTTTGCCCTCTGCCTGACTAATCATGGGAATTGAAAATTAACATACTTAACATTTTCTGGACTTTCTCATCAACCTAAACTGATTGAAAAATGCATTAATACATCAGTGCAGTAGCATTTAGTGAAAATGTATGGCTGAATAATATTCAGTTCACATGGTAGTGATTTATTCCCGATGGAAAATGATGGAACATTAAATGTGTCTGACCACAGAGGAGAGAGATCACAGGAGAAACATTATTATTGTCAAACAAAATGCAAGATACTGTGAAAAAAAAACCCCATAACATCTCATGAACATTTATCCCACTTTAATCTCGATTTTACCACGACAGCTAGCATCAACTGCAGCGTTGTAAAAACAAAGAGGAAACGGTAACTTGAGCTAGTTTTTCCTCTGAGCCAGCAGCAGATGATGCAGAATGATTATCTTCTGCTATCAGCAGTAGCAGGCTCAAACTGTGTATTCAGACCTGATAGTTTGCTGCCCCATCAATATTCAGATGGAGCTTTGGCTCAAGCAATCAATGATGCAACTTAAGTGAAATTGGATAATCGCAGTATTAATAAAACATGTCTCAGGCCTGAATAGGCAGAAGATTACAATGATTGACAAGGAACAAGCACAAAAACACTGGAGCGACTTGTCCTTAAAAAAAAAAGGTTGAATCTGGTCGTGTCATATCAGAAAGAACCTTCAGCGAGTCCGTTAAGTTTACCCTACCTGTCCTCTTTGATACGTGCCAGCAGGGGCTCCAGCCAGCCCACAGTGCACTCACAGTGAGCGTCCAGGAAGGTGATGACCTGACCTTTGGTGGCGGCTGCCCCCCGTAACCTGGCTCTGATGAGACCTGAACGTTGCTCCATCCTCAGAATCTTCACCGGCACCTCCAGAGTCCGCACATAGTTCTCCAGCTTCTTCTTCAGAAAGTCTGAAAAAAGAACAGACAGAAAAACAACATAATAGGCATCAACCACAATCTACATGTATTTAATGTGACAACCTAGTTTGATTAAATTACACTGTGCTTTTTTATGTCAAACTTAAGAAAGTGATTGGTCAGATTTGTTTGTCTATAATTTTAGAAACAAGTGCATTTTTATGTCTGTTTTAAACATACAAAAATGGTATTGTGTAGATTTCTGTGATATATATATTGTTGTTTAAATGTTTTTTTGTACATCATCATTTTAGTGGCCCACTGAGCCCTGTTCATAACCCGGAGGAAAAATTTTACATCTTTAACCCTTGATTCAGAATTTAAACTTTGTCAACATTTTATTAGCTCCTTTCTGCTCCTCATTAGCTTGAGCGTAGAGCACTAACCTCTCTCACTGGCATCGTCCACTAGCACCACCTCGGTGAGCAGGTGTTTGGGAGAGCGGTTGATGACACTGTGAACGGTCCGCAGCAGGGTGCTCCATGCCTCGTTGTGGAACACGATGACAATGCTGGTGTTTGGCAGGTCGTCTGGGTAAACTTTGGTCTTACAGCTAAAAAAAGACAATTGGACAGAGGGAAGTTCCTCAACAGATGATTTTTAATCAAACATTTTTTGTAGCCCTGTAAAGGTTGTTTTTAATATTCTCACTGGAAAATGCAAAGATAAAAAAAGATATCAAAACAGAAACATATTATATTAATTAAAAAAAAATTTTTTTTCTTATATATTTATCCCTTTATATTCTCATATGGCAAGACCTTTGTTCAGCTCAGCACTACTAGCTAATAAACTGTATGAGACTATACCTTATGGTTGTTACAACAACAACAACCAACTATGACTATAACCCTATCATGAATTATTAATGTGTTTTTAACAGTATATATGAATATATTGTTTCTTAATCTAGAAGAATCCCCAGTATTTGTTGCATAAAACTGCTCAGATATTATTATATATTTTAATGAAATATTGATGTTTGGCATTCTTTATCACTGTTTTGATTTTTAAATTCAACAGACTAAAAGACTTGGTTGTGATGTTTGAGTTGATCCAATCTATCATTGGGTGAGAGCACCAATGGAGCAACCAATTAACCTTAGATGCATGTCTTGGACTACGGTAGGGAACGTTAGGTTACCAGAGTAACCCAAGTTCTCTGAAAATTGTTGAGGTATGTAAGTATGGGAAGCGCTGTCTGATGTGACCGATCTCTGAAGCTCCACTATCTCCGGGGGTATACCAATCAACTTCATCGCACGTCAAAATTGGCTTGTAACCAGAACCCACATGGTTGGCTAAAAAGCCCAATAGACCTTAGCAGTGGAGAATGCTTTGCTATTTCCCAGTAACTCCTGCAGAAAAACACAACACATCTGGAACAGAGCAGTAAGAATAAATTTTGTCTCTAGACTCACACCATCTCTCAAACCAGTGCCACTTGCTGTCATATAATAAATATGTGGACACGCTCTTGGATTCTTAATAGTTTTAATCACCTTAAGAGGCAGGTCTATGCCATTCAAACAGAGCGTCTCCCATGCCAAGTCAAGAGCCAGCCAGGGTGTGGATGAAAAAGTCTGACCGTGCACCTGTCACACAAAATGGCCTTATCGTACGCTAGGCCAATCCATAGCCAGCCTATCTGCCGCATGCTAGCACACCTTCTGCAGATAGAGTTTGCAATGAAGGAAGGAGGGCTGCACAGCCTCAAGGCCTGGACAAGAGGGAGTATGGAAGCATCCTATGTCATCATCTTTGAGGAGATCTAAATTAACATCCTCCTCTTCAGCATCTCCTTCACCATGCTCTACACCTGAATCTAGAAGCTGGCTAAAAAGACGGGGAGAAATCCTCATCTGCTTCCTCCATCATATGCCCCCCCGAGTATGAGCTAAAGGCCAGCTTACCACTGGGTTTAACTGCAGAATTAAAGAGGGTTCGGCTCTAAGAGGCTGACGAAAACCAGCAAGTGACGTTCTAGTATCCTGGTTAATATAGTGCTGCAGTGCTCGCATGACGCTGTGTCCACAAGCCAAGGCTGGGCGTGACTGACACTCGTACGAACGATGCAGAGGGGATGGAGGTCCATTCCTTTGATGGTAAACCTATTTGCAGGCAGTCATGGCGTGAAGCAACATCCCTAACCCTATCCATTTTAGATCCCAGGAGCCATGTTAGCCATCACGTAAGAAGTGACCGCTAGATAGGCAACACACCCACAGGCTATTGACGTGTAAGCTTGTTTGGCAGAAAGATTGGGAACGGGTGCAGTGATGGCCTACCTTTATCAAAATCTGGGGTTGTTTACAAACTTTAATCACACTCCAGTTTTTTTTAGCCTGAAGCTGTATCAGTGCCTGAGAAAAGAATCTGTGTTCTCCTTTTAGGCAACACTGTTGTCAGAGCAAATGCATTGACATGTGAGATTTACGGACAAATAACCCCAGAGAAAGTGGAAAAGTAAACCCAGTGTTGACAGCAATGTCAGCAGCTCAATGGAATGATGGTCTGTCAGAGCCAAAGAGTGAGAATATGTCAAACTCAGGCGATCGCTGCAGGCGATGATGCAGAATACAGAATAAGCTGCATTATGAAAGTAGACTGCCCAAGCAGGAGGAGGGGTGGTAGGAGGTGACGGAGGGTGAAAGAAGCCATTGGAGCAGACAGCATCACTTGTTTTGTCCTGTCTATTCAAAGCGACAGGGCTGACTGACACATCTAGGCCAGGAGGTTGCCTTCAAGACAATCCTGCCTGCTCTGAATAATCTTCACCACAGAGCTGCTGAATTTTTGCTAGGCTAAGCTGTGTTCTGTGATAAAGCTGCTGTAATATTTATAGTCAAAAATGGTTGGAGGTATTATGGACAGAAAATCTGGGTTGCAATTAGCTGAGTGTTCACATTTTCTCAGTGAAATGGGTCTTCTTTTTCACTATGCAGGCGAAAGGATTTTTGTATTTGTATCCCTGCATTGTACAACGTCCAGGGAGTCTTTTCTTTTAAAAAGGAAACACTAGCAGACTTGAGCCATAGGATGAAAGTGTGAAAAACAGGGCATTTTTTGGTGGCCCTCTAACCTATGGTGTATTTTAATATTTATCAGAAATCGCTCTCGTGATGTCTCCAAGAGAGTGCTGGTACAGTTTCATTTCAGCAGCTGTCGAAAATATGTGCTCATGTTTTGCACAAATTGCTCCTTGGAATTTCATTAAAAGCTCAAGTGGATCTTGAGTGACAGTAAACAAAACCCAACTCCCATTCAAATGTCAGGCCTGATGTAAACACATGAGGGAGCTGATGGATTCTGCTTTAAACAGAGGTGGTAATTACACGTCTTTCTGCATTAAATGCAGTATTAAAACTAGTCTAAGCTAACCAACAAACAAAAAAATACTCTCATCAGCAGAATAAGGTTTTAGAGAGGAGTTCATTTGCACACTCACCGTCTGAAACCCTGTTGAGACTTTTTTGACTAAGAGGGAGAAACCCTGCTGCCTTGCTGAGCCATCAAACACATTTCTTCTACCGTAATGCTGCAACAGTTTTTTGTGAGCCTAGCATAACAGTCTGCCATGTTTAAAGATGAAAACAACCCAAAAATAAAAAGCTAAAAAACAACCAAAAGTGGACTGCATCAGCCAAGATGTCAAGCTTTTTTGAAACCATACAATGTGTGATGTGAATTAAAGGCAGGTGTTGAAGCGTACGCACCCATCTAACCGCACATCCGGCAAACTCCTGTTTAGCGCGATCATGTCACTGGCCATCAGATTGAACTGGTTGATCTTAAAGAGCTCCTTCATTTTCTCCTGGTCGTCCTTGGGAATGTTCACTGCTTTCCCCATCTCTCCCGGACCCTCGTGACTACGAGATATCACAGCTGCAACATGGGGTGGGGTGGGGGGGGGTGGGGTGGGGTGGGGGGGGAGAAAAAAGAAGAATATCTGATGAGGAATCCAGGTGAGAATCCAAACTGCACTCTAAAAGGAAACAGAGACTATAAAAGGTCGACTGTTAATAAGGAAACATTATAAGAAAACAAAGTTATTAAGGCCACACTTCTTGTCCTTAATGGGGACTGAGAGTACCAACTGACCCTGCTGACCCGAGTGTTGGCTCTGGGCCCTGTTCTCAACAGCAGGGGTGGAATTAAAGAGTTGTGGTTTTACAAGAACTTTACGAACCCAGCCAAAAGTACACCAATAAATCCAAAACAAAACAAGTATGTCCATAAATGAAGCTTCAAAGAAGTAAAACAATACACATCATACATACATGTTGGAAATGAATCTCTTTGGTCTGTACACCAATGTGTATTATCATGTTCTTAGAGCGTGTGGCTTTAATTGCATAAAAAAAAGGGGAAAATGACAAACAAAAGAGCTGCTCTCATCTTTGGGAGATGCATACATTCTGAAGCGGACACCACAGTTTTAGAGCTTATCTGTTTTTTTGTTGTTGTTTTTTTGCTTTTTTCTGGACAGTGTAGCTGAAGCATGCTGTATTTTTCCCTGCATGCTCTGTAGAGTGTTTTCCTCTATGATAGATAAAAGCCAGAGTGTAAATGCAGTTTTTCCCCAATACATTTGCTGTTATGTCTTTAAACAGTGGTTCACGCACTTGCATGTGAACATTACGCTGCATTCCCCTTTATTTAATAACACTGCACATTCTAAAAAAGACACTGTAAAAAGCTTTGAGAAAAATATGGTCCCTCGCACATCAGTGAACAGTGTAAGACATTTGATAGAGCGAGTGTAGCCGCTCTGCTTAAGCTCTCTCCTGGCTGCTGTGGTTTGGGCTGAGTGGGTATTAAAGCACTGCATAGTCCGTAAGCCATATTTAATTTTAATTTAATCTATTTGGAGGTTTTGAATTCAGAGATTTGGGGAAACATTTTAATAGATGAAATAGAAGTATGAAAGCAAAATCCTTTCTTCTCTGCTCCTCCAGTCAAAGGCCTGCATTCAGCAACACGGTTCCTTTTCCTGCTGCATAGAGCCAGCTCCCTTCATTAAAGGTAAATAACCTTCCCTGGATTTAAGACTCTCTCCTTCGCAATAATCTCTCGGAGCAGAAGCAGTGATTTCCTTGAAAGGGGGACATGCAGTTCACATTTGCAGCTTGGCCTCAGGTCAAGAGGATTCCCTGCAACCCCTCATGAAAAAGGCCATGTGTTTGCTGGATTGTTGACCTCAAACTGCTCCTGTTTTTTTATATGAGGTGCTGCTGACACTCCACGTGGACACTGGCTTAAATGTGATGGACGCACCTCGAGAGCTGAGCTTGATGTTCGCCAATGCATCAGTCTACATCTAAAGATCAACACAAAATATAAGGTATGTTGATTCAAATACAATATAAACCAATTCAATTCAGCCACAACAAAGATTACCAAGTTAAATTAGGAGGAATGCAATGAGTTGTGCACTGCATGGGCAGGATACATTGTGTAATTTGCAGGAAACAGTCCTCATGCTCAAGGACAGCATTCCCTGGCTCTGTGTTGGATCGTGTAAGTTGTGAAATATCAGACACATTTTTATTGTTCAAGCAAGGCTAAACCAATATGTGACACACGCAACAGTCAAACGTTATTGTGACTTCTTCAGGATAAATGGGATTCACTTTCATGATGTCGTGAAGGCTTTTTCCAATGATGCCAAATAACACTGCGGTTCTTGCTGCAGTTGCTACTGGACCTTTCTTATTAAATATAATTTGTTGTCAGTAGATCACTGTGTTTGTGTGTGTGTTTTTTTTCTGAGCTGCTCCAAACCAACTGCCCCAAGTTGAATCTTCAGTCAGCTCTTCAACTTCAAGAAACTAAATTTTGCACATAATTATATTCACATAAAAAAAATATCATCCATCTCCCTCAGCACTTTGCATAAATCCAAACAGTCAGATGAACCACGTAGCCTCAAACTAATAAATGTGTCGGTAACACACAGTCGAGAGGAGCCTAGGAAAATAACCTCTCCACGGCAGTTATTCCCAAACTGGTGCCCAAGGCCCCTGGGGGGGCTTGAGGCTATGACAGGCAGGGGGCTAATTAAAAACAAGGACTTCGTGGTGTATACCTATATATTTCTGTTTTGATGTATATGGGGAGAGTTGGGGGAGGGGCATTAATATGTTTTCTTCTGCCAAAGGGGGGCCCGGCAGATAGAGCATTGGTCCCCAAACTCTATGGTATTTTCTAGCCTAACATGTTCTTCTCCTGACACAGAGCATTCATTATAAAAGATGACCGACATCATCCAGGAAGGAACAGGGGCCCCTGTCCTACCTCCGGTCAATCAATCTAATTCAATGTCTCTGCCTGCAGCTTAATCCGAGCAATTACAGCGAAAAGGTTTCACTCGCGCTCACAGGTAATGAGTCTTCAGATACACAATAGGTCAATATTTCAGTGCTGGACAAAAATAAACTGTCATATGGCGCCATATACCTGTCCGTTGTGTGATTCATGAGCTCGCAATTCTGACAAAATGGAAATACACGAGCAATTCTTCACTCTCTTTGGTATATTTTGGCCTTCTCTGAACGATATGTCATAACTAAAAGGTCTCACGAGACTTCATCTGGACTCTTCCATTCCTGTTTGCAAATACAGTCACACTTACACCATTTAATTTAATATACCAGGTGAGTTGATGGCGCTCAGTTTGAAATATAATAAAAGGACATACAATCAGATGAACAACATTTCTTTCCCCTGCATCTCTCCAACAATCCTTCCTACTTTAACCACTGACATTAAAGTATCCTAAAGATGTTGTAATCCTGTCTATAGCTTGTTAGCTTTAAAAAGTTACATTTAACTATTCTAACAGGACTCACAATGAAGATGTTCTTTCAAAGTCACATTTTTAATCACAAAATGTATCAATGTATCACAACACAATGTTATGAGACACAGCCCTATACTTTTAATCAACACAAAGTCTTGCGTATTACATGGCAAACAAGTCAATTGTCATTTTTAAGCATGCAGATGGAAGATAAGGATTTCAACCTGCAAACTAATGTTGTCTCGAGGTCGTCTCCCAGGTTTGCACAGTGGTGCAGAGTTGTAGGCTGTATTAGAGCTTGATTCATTCTCTTTCCCACATATCTTACCTCCACCTCGTCCTTCTGCTGCCGTGCTCCAGATACTATTTGTGAGTGGAGCACAGCGAGCATTACATTTCCTATCAGAGAAGCTTTTGTTAAAACACGACATGCTGGCAACAAACACCCTGCAGAGCACTACACCGATCTGATGATCAGGCGAGTAGAGGCTCACAGAAAGAACAAGGATTTATGGTCTGGGGACGCTGGTTAAGGTTAGGTCAAACACTCAATGTACACTTTACTTTATTGCGGTGTATTTTGTAATCTTCCGTTAAGATTTCATGATGTATTAATGCAATGAATCAGTTATCGCAGCATCGTGATAATGGGGTTATTGTGGGTCATCATGCACAAGGTTTGAATTTACTTTTGCGCCTGCCTGCAACAGTAGCTGCTAGATTTAAAACTCAACCAGCTGTTCTATTTTTTTTTTTTTTTTACCAGCCTCTCAGCCTTTCACCGGCCGCATTGTGTAATGACCTCTAATATTATAATCAAGGCTTACAGTATATTATTCAAGTAACTGGCAATTCTATGAAGGAAAGTGTTTATAATGTTGAAGAAAGAACTGACGTGCTGTTACAAACAGGAAAAAAAAAAAGTTTGCTTCTGTCATTTTACTTCATCATTTTGAGGCAGTTTTACACAGTATACCCTCACTTCTTCCAATCTCCTTTGTCAAACGACTGTACAGAACTCTACCACTGAACTTACTGGGCATTTCCGTATTCCATTAAGAGCCCCACAAAGGGACGGACAACCTATCTTTGTCCCACGTTAAGTCCATCAGGCATCCCAAGGCTCACAAAAAGGTTTAAGAGTTAATCATTCAAGATAACGCAGCCATCATAAAGTGAGGACGTTAAGGGTAGCCAATGAGGTTATTATGTCATGATATGCCAGATGACACCTACAGTAAACAGAATTCAACTTAACAAGTTCAAACTGAAAACACAGAAAAAAATAGAGTCTCGAAAACTTTGATCATATATTTAGAAGACTATAATATCTTCTCGAAGCATAGTGACTCATGTACAGCAGTGTTGTGTATTGAGATGAGTCTCGGTAGCTGGCAGCTCTGCATCCTTCCAATTTTAAAAGCAGCTTAGCAAGCCTCTTAGACTCCTTCTTACTGCAGGTCATGTGAGGAAATGAACTCAGCTAATGAGGCACTGCAGTTTGATCTCAGAAAGGGTTACTAGAAAACACTAACACACACACACACACACTGTTTCAAGCCGTACAAAAGATCAATTAACTATTAACTGATTAACTATTAAACACTAGCTGAGAAGAAGACTGGACGCTGGACAGAGACACTTTAGAAAATAATTTTTCTTTACAAGTTTGAAGAGCATTAAACACTTTATTAAACGTTTTGCTTTATTACTTCGTTGGTGTGTCGCTGACCTTGCAGGGAAAGATATTCCACTGAGCGAGCTGCATGATAGGATCTTTGACTGATGATTAAGTTTAATTGTTAATGGAAATGTAGGAGCGTTTACAACCTATGGGCTACAAACATAGAACAGATTGAATGATGTCAAACAAGAGATGTACGACGCAAATGAATGATAAAAATCCTACAACTTCTGCACACACTGTACAGCTGTTTTCTAACGCTTTAACATGCATTCAGATCACTTATAGTCGAGATGTTTTCAAAGTCCGTTTGTGATCTTTGTGTAATATACGTGTATCAATCGAAAATCTTAAGCAACACACAGGCTCTTAGATGACCTTTGCTTTTGTTTTCCCTGTGTTTCACTGTATGTCACTGCAATAAAAAGTACTTACTTGTTTTATAATATACTAGATGAGTTATCCATTAAAGTGCCCATCATGTTTGTATTTACACTGGTCAGAAAACTAATGAGATGATGAAATTTGTTTCCACTGCAAAGTTTCAGGAATTGCACAGGATGTTAAATTTACCTTTTTTTTTAAACACACCACATCAATCATTCCTCTTTTGCAATCTGCTGATAGTTTGGAAATAAAAAAACAATTTAAACCTCCTGAGAAGTCTTACATTTATCAATGCAAACCCCTTTTTCTCCTAAATACTCTTTGTATAATGAGCTGTGGGGGAAAAAAACTACCTTAAAACAGGGGAGGGGAGGTTTTACGCTCCGTCAGCTCGATTTCTCGATTGAAATGAGTCGCAGCAGTGGCGTGGACTCACCTCGGAGGGCAGGGAGCAGCGAGCGGTCTTTCCTATCATCACATTTGTTACACTCGCTGAAGTAGAGCAGCAGGAACACGTCCACCAGCACCCACACTAAAGAGGTGGTCAGCACCACCTTACAGTAGACGAACCGTCGCATCACCTCCCCAGGACGTCTGCCAGGAAGCCAAACAGGGAGGGTTCAGGGCGAGGACTCAGTCTGCTGACGAAGTGAGTGAACTCTGGAGACCGAGTGAGGAACGAGGGAAGAGAGCGAGTAGGTTTGACCAGCAGTCGTCATCCTGCAAGAGAGGAAAGATATGTTGAGAAGATAGAGTTCATTATTGTAACAGTAAATAATAAAAAGCATCATGGGAATTTTGTTTGGTTTCACAGTAGCGGTTTCATCATCATGCCACATCCTGCCCCTTCCACTGACAAAAACATAATTAATTTTTACATAAAACATGTAAAATCTTTCCAATCACGATTCCCTAAACAGTCTGCAGCACAACAGATGCTTGTGTTGATTTTCAAATCGGTGCACCAAAAGATCAGCATGAGACGAGAGTCTGACCGTTTTCAGCCTGCTTGGCCCTGACTCGTGACTGGCCGGTCCTCTAAAGTAGCCAATTTTTTTTTTTTTTTTTTTTTTTTTTTTGCCAATCTCAGGCTCACCAGACACACGAGGAGTTTCAAGCTCTGTACACAACGACACAAACAGCCACACACACACACACAACAGACTAACATGTTGGCAGTGTAGACGTGAGGTGTCCATCAGCAGAGCAGGAAAAGTGTCTTTTAATGCAGAGAATGCAATCATGTTTTGTTTTGTAGGACGTTTAAAAAAAAAAAAAGATGTTATTTATAATGTATCTATAATCAGCCAAAAATCTGTATCGGCTGATGAGACCAGGTAAATTATTGGAAATCGGAATTGGTCAGAAAATTGTTTCAGCTCACAGGACTTGATGTTAATATCCCTAGTAATCAGCTCTCTCTAGTTGTTTTGAGGCACTCAGTAATTGAACGTTTTATCATGCCATTCCTCCTATACCATGATGCCACCCAATCACAGCCTATCATTGATGACATTTAACCCCATTCAATGTCATCAAATAAATCTGACTTCAGGATCTACACTGCAAGTCAGTCAGGGTTGCTTCACATGTTTTGGCTTCACTTTTTGAGTGATGTTATGTCATCCATCTTTGTATACAGCCTATGGTTAGCATGGTGAAACTTTTTTTTTTTTTTAAATGCATGAAGCAATAACTTTAGCTCTGTCTGCATTTTGCAGAGCCTCACAGCAGTGCCCATTTTTGATTTACTGTCAAGATATCAGCAACCACAGTGATCATTTGTAATCCTTCTAAAATCTCGCAACTGTCTGGAGAGTGAGATTACGAGGTGCATTTGGTCTTTTCAGTGACTCACTGGCCAAGGTGGCGGGTAGATGAAAAAATTCACCGGCCAAACAATGTATTGGCGTCTCAGTGTGTTCTGCGATTCTCACAGTCATGGCAGCAGAGAGAGGAGCAGGGGAAAGTAGATGCAGGCCGCTACAAAAAACATGCTTAATAGCCATAGCATAGTTTCGATGACCTTTTGGTTAAAAAAAAAAAAAAAAAAGTACCCGCTATATGGCGTATAGTTCTCTGAAATGTACTCACCAAATTAAGAAATCTACCTGTATTTGGCGCTTGGCGGGTGTTCATTTCGAACCCTGGGTGTTTCCATGAATAAAATGAAAGGAATCTTTCAGTCATCTCAGAATTTGTCTATAGTCTAGGGTTGTAACATAAGTCGTGAGAGAATCATATCCTGAACCCAGTACTGTATCGGGAGTTGAATCAATCATCTCTCGTAAGAATCATATCAGGAGGAGGAAAAGTTCAGATACTAAGTCAGGACAGTTGGAATGGCTCTCAGTCAAATGACATACATACATACATACATACATACATACATACATACATACATACATACATACATATCATCAGTCAAAATATACACAAAAATATATTAATACATAAAATATGGTGTGTTGGTCCAAATATGTAACAGTCGAGCTCCAAAGTGATATCCCGAATGGCAATAATATTATCACTTGAGTTTATATCAGAGAAGAATCCAATCAGACGCAGCCAGGAGAGAGGTCAGATTGTTTTTGCTTCTCTTGCAGAGCTGCTTATTTTTCTTTAATAAAACTGTACCTATCATTTCTATATTTTATATCGCTACACTTGCTGTGACTGGCATCAATCGCACACAGACCTGTACAGGAACAGTCCATTGCATGTCACCCTCAATGTCCTGTATAAAACTGACCCTTAGATCCTCCATTTTTCTACATCTGAAAGGATGCTAATAATGAAAGTAAATCAGAATGATGGAAAAAGATTCTTTCAGCCATAAGAAACCACTGAATACACCGCAGCCTTTTAGACATTCATACGAGAAAATACCATTTCAGATGTACCTCCAGTTAAATGTAAATGATGTTAAAACGTTAATAAATTATAAATCAAATGGATGATTGTGTAACTTAACCATTAACTCTTGCAAATAGTGGCAAATGCCTGCAGCACTTCCTGTTGGGAATCTGACAGAATTCCCTATCTTTCACTTGCAGCATGGTGATGATTTTGTACTCCACAACCCCCCACTCCACCCAATCCACACACAGACACAGTGTCCTCTCTGCTCCCTGTCTAAATGTCCATCACAGGCTCTGACACTGCTGCCCTGGGCTAATTCTTATCTCATTCGGAAAACTAGGCAGCCTCTGCCCAGCTGTATGAAGAGCTCCAGATTCAAATCACAGAGTGGCGAGTCACTTCAGAATTTCAACCACCATTTACTGACTTTTAACTTGAGCGCTATCTGGACTTCCAGGTAAAGAGTAAAATCAGCTAACTGGTCCTGGAAATACTTTGAAATTCAAATCTGTATGTCGCATAGCATCCCAAACTCCCATTGTAGACAGATCAATTATGATGCTGTCTGGTCTTGACTGTTTGCATCTCCAACCATCTGCTTCAATGCTCTGGTGGCAGAGAGGTGTTTGCCACTGGCGGCTTGCTGGAGTTTACGTCCGAAGAAGTCTGCGTCGATTAGCACAAGCATCTGCACAGATGAATATTCATTATCTGCTGCACAAAACTCTAAAGTCATGTCCCTTCTGTCTTTACGAGACACTTTTTCAGTCCTTTAGAGACAATTTTAAACCATCGGCATTACAAGCTGTTTCATGAAGTGGCGGTTCATTTAACACTCCTTCATGTGAGATATCTGCTGCAGAGTAAAGAGCAACATTAAGTGTTACTACTGTACTTTATTC
This sequence comes from Symphodus melops, assembly GCF_947650265.1. Classification (NCBI taxonomy): domain Eukaryota; kingdom Metazoa; phylum Chordata; class Actinopteri; order Labriformes; family Labridae; genus Symphodus; species Symphodus melops. Next base: position 12,004,592 of record NC_136702.1, read on the forward strand.
GGCGTGCTTTTACTATGTACGCTATTGCAAGACTAAGTCGTCATAATCTACACTGATACAACTGGACACAGCTCTGAGCAATACTGAACATGGGACAATGACAACAATAAGAGCAGCAAACAGCTCAAGAAAAACTGGAATGATGCAAAGGCTGAACTGATTTTGTCATTAACTGTTGATGTAAAGATCCCGACTGAAGTGATGTGCTCATGGGCTACACTTTGAAGACAAAAGGTTGGAGAATCCACATGTTAAGAACGACCTGTTGTGTATATTCAAAGGGATTCAAACCAGGGACCCTCTAGCAGGACTTTCAAGCAGACAGTGGAGCTGTTCAATAGAATATCAATGGATAATGAATTCAGAACAAACTGTATCAAGTGCTGATGAGACAGTGGGCCCTTCTTGATTGACGTTAGTGTTACTGTGAGTGTTAGTAGAGTTGTGTTTTATTGTATTGCATGTTAAATTGTGTTTCTAAAAACAACTGTATTGACTGAAGGATTTAAGATTTATAAACTACCAGTAATACAATATTAGCACTGCAACCACAATTTAATATTGCTAATCAACAACTACCAAGTGAAACAGGAGGTGATAAAGCTGATCCCAATAAACCCATTAGGCCAGTGGCTGTAGCTCCTCTATCACCCAAACAACAACAACAAAGATTACTTTTAGCCTTATGGTGGTTTAAAAGGTGTGGTGAAAGCACATACACGAGTCAAACCATGTCATGTGAATTTGCATTTCATAGCCTACACGTTTAGCAGATGATTTTGCAAATTGTGGGATGTGACAGGTTCAGGCTTTGTAAGTAGACTGAGGCAACGTGTGAAGCAGTCCTAAGGAACCAATAGGCTACTCACGCATTCATAATGTAAAGGCAATTTTAAAGCGTAAATGCTACAGCTGGAGACGTGTTGTGTACAGCAATAATCGCGACCATGTTTATCTCGTAAAAGGTCTGCACGCAAAAGAAAATAAGGATACTGTCTGCTTACCTAAATTACGGATGGAGTGAACCAGTGACCTGTTCCAGCGTCGCTCTCGGGCAACGTGTTGAACGCACACAACATGACCCAATATCCAGTCCTCTAGTGGATAAATACAAATACATCTGCTCCTAATAACACGCAACCTGTCGTGACGACAGTTAAGGAAAAGTCCATCTCACAGTATAGTCTACAATCCCGCGTGATACTGTACGTCCAGTAATAAACGCCACTCGTGGTACCTGTTTGGACTCCTTTGCAGGATTTGGTTCTTGGTCAGCCGCAGTACAACGCTTAACATCGACAGCCTCCATTCATTTTGCACATTCGTTTTTTTTTAATGCGACTGTGGTCAATGCTGGACCCGTCTTTGCACGCACCTGTTCTCCCTGCTGGATATTATTATAATGGTAAGAGTACAAGCCGAGATGATATTCCGCAGCACAATCTAACCTCTCAGCCCAGAACCAACGTGCTAATGTGTCGTTCCTGCTCTCCGATTGGTTCAAAGCGCTGTCACTCAGCACATCTTCTCGAAGTGAAGCGTCACGGACGTCTGGTAAATGTAGGCGTGTGAATCAACGCTGTCACCCCGACGGGCGAATTACGCACGGCATCTCACTGCCATTTAACATGAACATTAGGTATCTATTGTTAAACAATAATAAAAAAAAAATCCTTCAGACTTAACGCTGATAATTAGAGGAAACCTAATCCCTTTTATCGTTTGTATAGCCTATTTTATTGTTTATTAGAATAGTCTAAACTTCCATTAAAACTTATCAGGCTATTCTCAAAACTATTCTTTCAGAGGGTTAAGAGTCAGCAATGTTTGCTTTAGTTTTTTGATGATGAGATAAATGAACAAAACATAATGCACGTTGATACTTTTATGCATTTTGTGTTTGATCTATAGGATACTGACGTCATATCTGAGCCCTCTCGTATAGCTGGAGAAAAGCCTTGATGATGATGACTATGGGCATTTATCTGGCTTCCTAGGTATAAGAAAGTGTATTGTTATCTTTAAATCAGTCTTATACTTTTAATTACCTTGTTTGACTATCTTTGCATAAAGGAAAACTCAACAAATACCCTGCTGTTGTTGTTGGGTTTTTTTTGTTTTTTTACATACTCCACTTGACAGACATACATAAATATGTGCATGATTGCTTTATCCCTACACTTGTTTAAGTCCTATAAGTCCACTAGACAAGTGGGCCACAGTTAACTTTTGTTTTTTTAAGTTTAATTTTTAATTGTGTAAACTATCTGTCAGCTGGTAAAGCAACCGAGCTGTGAAACCAGAAAGAGGGCTACAATGGTAGAAATTGTAAAAGGATCAAAAGACAGAATTACATTTGGTTAGTCATCCCTCTCAGTAAGATCCATCAGAAATTAAGAAACTGGCAGAATTCAAGGTTTTTAAGACACAAGTAAAACAGGGCGGACACTGCAAGTCTGTGAACACCAGCTGGGTTTCCTCTTATAATCCTTATTTTACTGTTTGTCATTTTTTAGTCTCTTAATTGCATTATAATGTCTGGAGTTGTATAATATCACAATTTCTGTATCGTTTAATGTCTAATGCTTCTGTATAAATCCTAATAGCCTAGCCAGGGACATGGTTTGCAAATTAGCCATGACTAAATAGACTTACTACTACATCGGCTCCTGTTAAATGAAAAAAAAAAAATGGAAACAAAATAAAATTAAAAACTGGCGGATGATATTGACAGATTGGCAGTGTTAATATTACATCATGTGGCAAGCTTTGGTGAATCATGTTGAACAATACTGCCATCTGCTGCTACTCTTAAGGGATGTTCAGTGCGGCTTTTTTTTTTACTTCAGTGCTTTTACAAGCAAAAACACATGTTGCATGATAGAACTGAATCTCTGCCTTGGATCATATCTTTTTGTGTTTTCCTTTCAATCATGTAGCAACAGTGAGAAATAATAAGTAATTATGTTCCCACAAATGGGCTTTTCTGTCTCTTTTATAATCGTCTGCGTCTTCTCCTTTTTATTGATGAACTGGTTGATGAGTCTCACCACTTCTCAATGAAATGAGTTATCTGGTTATCTTTATGTGTTCCTACAGTAACGACTTATGTCTTTTTCCAGTTATTATTACATCCTCTCACTGAAAAAAAAATCATAAATATAATTTTCCAATGACAACTTACTAAAAAAAAAAAAAGATAATTTCATTTGTTTGAGTTCATTTGTTTTGAGCAGTACAATGTAGATGAATAATTTCTCTTTATTGTATCGCCTTTACAAAGAACCAAAAGGTTCAGGAGAGAAACAACGTATAAACCTGCTCTTTGTACAAGGAAAATATTTTGGGTTTTTTTTACAATACAATAATGTACTGAGGCCAAAATATGTACTTAAATACACTCACATTTGCATAAGCCACGTGTGATTACAATGCATCACATGCTTTACAGATACTGTAGCTGACATTGAAATTTTGTACAAAACCACATCTTCAAACTACAGTTGCTCCCTCCTGAACTGTTAGTGATTCACTTAAAGTGAACAATGAAAAGTAAAAAAAGAACGATAAATAAAGGATTATCAGCAATGAATAAAGAATTACCTTATCTTATCTCAACACCTGATATCATAAAGCACAACCAGAACATTCCCACTACCAGGTTAATAAGGTGATTCCTGCTATACTGTTTAATCACAATAATGACACCAAATGTGGACACAACATTTATGAACATTATTCGAAAAAGGTGGCATTTGTCCATTTATTACACTTAAATAACATTATGTGGAATCATTTGTCTGTTCATTTGATCAAGGCCAAGCAAGGTGCCACTGCAGATGCACAGGAATCACACATGCAGTGAGATACAGTTCAAAGATTTAATTTTTTATCAATAGTTCATAATAATATCTTTTGACATATTGCAGTTTTTACATCTTACAATTACAACACAGACTTAATTGATAAGTATACTTTTTGCCTTGCTCGGTGCCTTGCACTGCGGGCACCTCAGCACTTGGTGCATGATCTGGCACCTCTCCAGCAACCAGCCTATAGCTTCAATACTTTGATCTGAACTAGGACTTGAACTGGTGACCCTCCAGTTCCCAACCCAAGTCCTTAGATATGAGCTACTGCTGGCTTAAATACATGTTAAGCTATTGCTGGTTTAAATACACGTGTAAACATATTCTCACAAATACAGATATACAAGGGACAGTAAGGCAAGACCACCAGAGTTTTTAAAAGAAATAATGGGTATTGGTCTATTTGAACTATAGGAATAAAAGAGGTCAGCAAAATATTACTTTAATTATTATGACTAAAATGATAAAATGATCAAGTGCAAATACTCTAAATGTAAAAAAAACCCAAATCCTCTCATGACAACAGTGTACTCTGTAACTTCCAACACAAAAGTGTTCCAATCCCTGAGCTGCAACTTTTGCTTCAGCCAGGTAGTGCTATCCACCAACAACCAGGTGACTAAAAACTAAGATATAATGATTAATCCAACAGAATTATGCACTCCTATCAAGAGATGTGGCCATCAAACATGAGTTTACTTTAAGCGTTACCTTTCTTACAAAGTACCAATATCAAAGAAACTTGATAAACACAGACGTCATATCCATAACACCTTATGTCCCGCACTCCTAGCCCACTACAGTGTCCCAGCATTCTGAACAAACCAGCTTTTAAGGTTCAACAGATAAATAAAAAAAAGATAAAGAAGTAACCTGTAAAACTATCATATCTACCCATAGCTATACAAGCATATAAACATTTTCAAAGAAAAGTCACAAAGAGAGATGGACATTACAGCATTGGACCAATAATTGTATGTCCTTCATTTAAGCTACACATATTAATATGCAAACACACAACTATACATTACATACGGAACACAATGTACCTCATGCATGCTTTGGTGCACGTGGATATTGATGTCACGCGCGCACTCTGGCCGTATGGTGGCGCTCTTGAAGCTCCATCCTTCCTCTCGCGCGCGCTCTGAGGCAGGCAGGTGCTTCTGTGAGGCTACAGTATTTAACGCTGGGTGGTGGATTCATTCCCCTCTGAAGTTGGCGACTGAACACATGAAACCTCCAGTAATGCGATGCCAAAGCAGCTTGTTGAACTCTACAATAACTTCTTCAGTTCAGCACCTTATCCTTTCCACTTCTATGACTATTACTTCTGGATTGTGCCAGGCGCGTCTTTCCTCATCGCTTGCACTTTAAAGTTTGATTCTTTTATTTGGAAAAAAAAAAGTGGAAATGAACAACACCGGGCTAAATCAAACCGAGGCTGGACTCCTCAACAGGACGGAGGAGTTTTTCTGCTGCAACTTTTCGTCCGTGGTGACTGATAATGGCTTTGTGGCTGCAGCTCCGGATGAGAGGAGCCTCTTCATCATGAGGGTGGTCCAGATCGCCGTCATGTGCGTTTTGTCCCTCACTGTGGTGTTTGGCATATTTTTTCTCGGTTGCAACCTGCTTATAAAGTCAGAGGGAATGATTAACTTTTTGGTAACGGACAGAAGACCATCTAAAGAGACTGAGGCAGTTATTGTTGGAGCCTACTGATGGTGGGGATCTGTGCTATTGTTTGAATCAGATGGAGACATATGGGAGACATTGCAACTGCCTCACCAAACCCGTTTTCACATCTGTATTTAGAAAAATCGGAGAAAAAATAGCCCCCCTCCGGGAGGAAACTAAACCTTTCTGGACATTGAGCCTCACCTAATTTCTTGTGGCCTTTTAATGCCAACAAAGACCCTTTCATCTCCAAGAGGTATAGAGCGTTTTAAGCCTCTTTTGTTTGGAAAGTATTCAACCAGGCACTGATGTATTTCCAGTAGTTGGAGCACTGTTTGTACAATAAGTGGAAAAGTCTTCTTTTTTTGCCTCCTATATTGCAAATGCAATATAAAACGTAATGGTTAAACATGTACTGTATGTTGTATGTGTTTTTGCATACAATATGCAACATATTAATGAGTGTATTTCATGGGAGCTCCTTGTGATAACTGCATGACTGTCTGCATGGGCGTTGGGGAGTTTCTAACATGCCATGTATCTTGTTAATTGGAATAAATTCATTTCTGTACTTACGATTTCCCTTTTAATTAAGGTTTATTAGGAATATTGCCTTCATCGTGCCCTCTGCCAAAGTAATTTTAGAAATTTAAAAGACATGCTTTAAAGAGCATTTTCTAATTTATTGTATTTATGAGAGAATTACACTGATAATATGGAATTAGCGCTGTTAAATGTGGAAGGAAATTGGGTATTCTATGAGCATGCATTTGTATAAACAGTGAAATTCACACTACATTATTGTCTTCTCATTTTGATTTTCAGGCTATTGACAAAATCTAAATGTTATTCCCTTCCCTCATTATTTCATGAACCAAGAGAATTACATAAAACTAACATATAAATGATATTATACATTTGAGTATGTTTTGTAAAATGATGTTTCCTCTACATATACAATGTATATGATATTTCTCTCGATTCTGATCCACACATCCTTTCACAGCATTCCTCTTTCTGTCACAGCATCTGTTGTGCTCTGCTCCTGTCTCACCTGGATGTCAGCTCCCGAGGGTGACACCATGCAGCCTCAGAAATAACTTGTCATATGAACCCGGGGACGATGAAGCCACCAGGCAATATGCTGCCGCCTGATTGCCCACCTGTGCTCCACATAACACAGTTAAACACTTTGAATCTTGCTTTGTTTAAAATGCCCTTCCCCTCAGATTCTCTCCCTTCTCTACCATCTTTCTGATCTGCATGTCCGCCTTGTCAGGGCCATGTTTTGTGTGGATGGCTGTTGCTTGTTTGGAAACATTGACCGAAACTGTCTTAGACCTGGAACTTTATCTTCTCTTTTATTCATGCGGATCTAAAGACAGCTGTACAACCGTCGACATTGTAGACATTAATAAGAAACTTTTTGCAACTCAATTAACACTATTCTGTTTTCCAACCAAGCTCAGTATTAGAAATTTGAAAAACAGCATTAAATGTTTTTCCATTATTGTTGTGTGTAAAAGCTTTTTTTTCCTCTCACATGCACTCCTAAAAATGTAGCATTTCAGAACTGCCCCTGATCTGAATCTTCACACATTTACCTCACAGCAGGAGTCTATCCACGTCGGACAGGAGGAGGGGGCAGGGGGTCTTGAGACATGAAATTGGTGGACGAAGCATGAGTGTCCGCTATACAAAGCTATAATGACAATATTTGCCTTTATATCAATGCTATGTTTAGTTTAACAGAATCAAACATCAACAAAACAGCAGAGAAGAACAGACAGATCAACAAAACCAATTATGAAACTGTTACCTTACATGCACAGAAATGGAAACGGTTGTGAATTGTCCTGACTGGAGTTTGCCGACAAAATTCGAGTGGGCTGGCAGGAGAAACTCTTGATAAGGTCTGAGTGAAAAGTTTTGCTGTTTGCATTCACACACATATTTCACAGGACTTCTTATCTGTTATCGAGTCAACTCATTAAAAAAAATACTATAAATGTACAATCATTTTCTTGCCTTCTTCAAATCTCTAATAAGAAATGGCTGCATTACATAGAAGTGTCTGACTGGGAAGTTATATTTTTACCATTAAATCATGAACACATGAAGTACATTTTCAAGCATGTGAAGCACTGTTCAATGTGTTCGTCTCATTTTAACCTCATAGCTCATTTTGCATTGTTAGAATAACACATTGGCACTAACCTAGAATTACTTTATTTAAATTAGTAATTGATACAGGGAATGGATTCAGACTGAAGACACAAAAACTCAGTCCAAACCTAATAAACTGATTCTAAATTGCTACACAGAGCCAACAGTCTAAAAAAAATCCCAATTGACCTGATTCCATATGTTGTCTTGCAGAGAAGAAAATTAACAATCTCAAGCAGATGTAAAATGGAGAATTACTTTCCTTATGTCACAGCGAGTGTTTCGCTCTGCTTTGTGTGATTGCTTTCATTAGGGAGTGCTGGGAATAGCTCCCAGAAAAATGTTGTGGCAGTTTAATATCCAGCGGAGAACAATTTTCTGTCTGCAGCTGAAACATTGCTCGTTCATCCAGCTGTGTCTCACTCATACAAATTCAATCAGACCGGATTCTGACTGATTTTGGAAATCATGAAAGAGGTAGATTCAAAGTTGAAATGAAGATACAGTACAGAAAATTAGAACTTAACTGTAAAAGTATTTCTGTTTACATTTTCTGCAGAGAGTTGGTTCGTTGATCGACAATCTACACTGGCAGAAAGATTTTCAAGACCTCCCACACTTCAATACCTCTGGCAATACAGTCAAGAAACTAATAGTCATCTGCAGGGCTCATGTACTCCTTCCACTGTAAGGCTTTGACGCTGTGAAAAAAACCCAAAAACAAACCCATGAAGGACCTTAATAACACAATTACATTTATTACTTTCTCCTAGTGTTACAGTGTTTTCTCACATTTTCCCACAGACAGGGTGTTGTGAGTTAAAAAAAAAAAAGAACAACAAAATCCCATTTTCATGGCATAACTACACCGTATTCAGACACATTTACCGTGTATCACCAATGTAACACAGGTGAATACAGCCTCCGAGTCCTGTCTACTGTAGGGGCTGATTGTAGCTGTGATATATTCAGCAGGGTGTTGATTGTGAGCTAAAAGAGGCTTTAGAGTCTGGCTTGCTGTTATGTGATTGGCTGGTAGAGGTCTAGTCGATGAACTGGATAGTGACTAAAAGCTCCAAATAGCAGCAATCCAGCCACAATCATCTCCTTTGTTTACTTCCATCCCCCACACCCTCTCATCCACCTTAATCTGTGAGGTTCTTCCATTATTTCTTCTTCGTCTGTGATGGAATCTGTTAATGTGGCTTAAAACTATTAAATAATGATGTGCTTTATTAGAAATCGTACACTTTTGTAGGTATTATCATTTATATATAAAGTGATTTACATGATATCAGTTTTATAATGTGGTATTAGAACTTTTTACTCGGTGAAAACTACTTTGTGTTAAGAAGAAAGCTTGACAGATTTCTTTATTAAGTAAGCACATGGCAGGAAGTAAAGCTGTGACAAATCCATGCAGACAGGTTGTAAAGGACTATTCCATAAATTGACATCTCTGATTCAAGTTATGGAATGACTCATGGCTTTGTTGCACCGATGATTGTTTCACACTTAAACGTCACATAAATTTCAAATCTGAACATTACTGCTATTAACTCTTAGCCAGCCAAATATAATTCCAATGCAAGTGAAAGCTGCTCAATCAAATTATTATTTGAGTTAAGTTTTTTTTTTTTAAATCTTAAAACATTGTTGTATTTTCTCAATGCATGCAGTCAGGAATACATTCTGCTCAAATGTTTATTTAGAAACTTTTTTACATTTCCTAAACTGTCGTGCTACTGATTTCATTGGCTCTAGATACGGTCATGGGGGCACAGATGGAAAATTTCACGATTTTTTTTTAGTTTATGTTTGTGCTTTTTATGCCCTGATTTTAAAGACAAGACAGTGGATTGGGTCAGAAAACCGGGGACGGACATGCCAGAAAGGAGCCACAGTTAGGAGTTTAATCTTGGCCACCCACTTGGAGGACCACAGCCACTGCTCATCAGGTGCTCATAGGCTAATAAGGTATCATCAACCTTCTCTGCCATAGCAATCATTACCACCAAACTACGGTCTGTGGTTAACACAAGCTTAAGAGTTGTGGACGTTTTGTTAGACGAGATAAACTATGTTAGCTAAGACCCCCACTTGTGAATTTTAAAGTTGTTAGCGACCGCGGTTTTAAGTACACTAATGAGTAGTAGTAGAGACAATAAACTCTCTCACTCGTCCGCCTTACAGCCTCTAGTCATGTTTTTCCAGTGCTCTTGTAAATATTAGGTTAATAAAAAAACATTAAGCTCCAGTCGTTTCTTAAAACCGCTAATTAGATCGATGAAGCATAACGGTCATCAAAATCATGCATTAACTCTTCAAACTTCATATAAATGGCGTTCATCTGTAAAGATTATCCAGCTGTACTAAACAGCATCAGAAACGTGTGTTTTCCACAGAGCTTATTTTCTGCAATGATCCAAAATCCAATGCAAAAATCCCATAGTCACCGGCGTTGTCACTTCCGGGTTGTTACTACAAAAATACATCATCACTATCACAGTCTATTGCAAGTAACAAGAACACTTGTAGATATGTTATGGAGTCAAAAGTACAATGTTGTCTTTCAAACACAGGAGTAAAAGTAATAAGTTCCACAAAATTATTCTCAAAAAATGTACCGCAGTTCTGTAAGTAAATAACCTTTGTTGCTGTCCACTATACACAAAGAACTGGAGAACATGAGAGAGGACACAGGAGGTTTAAATAATCGGACAGTAACGAGGCAGGTGAATACAATTAGGATGAGGGAGCAAAAGGCGGGAAACACGAGCAGCAGGATGACCAGAACAAGGGTAAGTGTAAAATAATACAGGAGGCAACGATGACATAAAGATGATTAAACATGACCTTTTCTAACTTAATGGATCGTGTTAAGCTAATAGGTACAAAGAACATTTATCAGACTTGACACAAAAATAAAATAAAATAATAATTTACTAAAAGGTAGTAAAACCTGGTCAGGACGATTATATGAAACAGTTGGTGGAGCTATAAAAGAGATATGACTATAAAACAAAAAGAACAGAAGCAGTGAATCTTGCTTGTTTTATTGGCTGTAATAACTGCGAATAATACATTGGTAGGCTAATGTTCATGAAGTTAGCAAACAGTTGTGCCATTAGATCACTTTGAAATGTACTCTCATAGTTTGAGATAATAATTATATCTGTTCAAGAAGCACACATTCTCTTGTAATGATCGGATACAGCAGGTTGTTCTAAACTAAATAATACCCTGTTGAATCATCTTTCCTTTCTTTTCACACAATGCAGCATCATTAGACAATCAGCAGGAACTCATTAATCCTTGTAGTCAAGCAAATGTGTGATTGTTGGCTGTTTAACAAATATAATTGCCATGATGATGTGATATTGACCCTGAAATCCATTTCTTTTGTTGTGTGACCGTGTTTCAGGTTTTCTTGACCCTCTGATCATTAAGCTCTCTGGCAGATACAGTACATCAGCCTGAGCACAGTCTTGTCTCTGCTTTGAAAGTGAACCATTACTTTGCTTTTAGAGTAAGGTTTCACAATGCAATATTAACACAAAAGGTAATAACCTTTTCATGTTCTGAGCACAGATGAATTGTGTTTGTGTTTTTTTTTTACAATAATATAAACTTTTAAGGAAACTTGCATAAGAATGAGGGTTTTAAAATTGCAATTTAAATGATATAATGAGACACACAGAGTGCAGGAGATCAGTATGAATTATTCGGAGTAAAACCATACCTTGAGTATTCCCCCGTCACCTCATTTCAAAGAGCTTAAGCCGACTTATAGTACATTCTGTATAGTACACTCTGTAAGTGTACTCTGTCACTAATGTAATGCTTCTGGAGCTAAGTAAAGACACCATTAGCTGTCATTTTCTAAATCCACTTTGACTTTGCAAATCACATTTCCTAATGCATAGCAGCCTGCTGGCTTGTAAAGATCCATTAATCATGGATGGCAGGTGTGATGAGCAAAACCTTATCGTAGAGCAAGATGTAAAGAAGAAATGTGCATTATTTAGACAAAAGCTTGTCCATGCAAATACTACCAATGTCTGTCTTCTGGGTATATGTTATGTTGCAATCTTTTCCACTATATTTCTAACTTGTATTAGTATCTAGGGTAAGCACATCATGTTTTGGCTGTATGTAATACGCTGAAAGGACTAACTGTAGAATCTTGCACTGAATAAAATGTCACAACCGATACTCAGGAAAAAAAACCCCTACAAAGCCACATCACCTGATTCTATACGTTTCTCTCTGTGTATAACCTTTGGACATTTCATCTCCTCCTATATATATGTTTTCTTTCAATGATGTTTACAGCAGAACTCTTCAGACCCCCTGGCTTTCTTTTTCTTTTTATAGTTTTCAGCACCACATTTCTCGTGACCTGTCACCCTGACTCCAGTGTATTTGAACATGTACTGAACAGTATTTTTCATCTCGCTGTAGAAAAAGGTCTTCTCTCTCCTTCTCTGAGACAATGCCAGGAGCTCTTTGCGTTTAACTCTGACAGGTGGTTTCAGTGGAAATGAAGTGAGCTCAGCTCCTAACATAGTTTTATACCCTAGCTTAATGCCTGCATTAATCATTATCATTATCCTCACCGATAAATGCCTTCCTGAGCTCTGACTGAGACCCAGAAACTGTGTCTAACCATCACCACAGATGGAGAAACAACATTTTTGTATAATGAAAATGAGGACATACTTATTACAGTCAGAATCAATCATAATACATTTAGATTCACCACAAAATAAAACATTTGGACCATACATCTTTGTAGTTATTACATTTTCATAAGTGCAAAGCCCCTCCCTGTACTCTTGGCTGAGCAAAGATACGCTGATAAGAAGCATCCTCTTCAGACCTGACTGTAGAAATCAACAGTGACAGCTTGGACCTGCCTGCCAAGTAGCAGTGTCCTGCCTGCCTGTGTGGCGCACTCCCATGCCCCAGCTGTCAGCTGCACTCAGTCACTGCACCAGTAATGAAGCACCTTTGGCTAATTCATCCATTACCACTACGCACAGTATGTCTGATCTTCTTCTGACCACAACCTCATTTATTACCGACATAATGTATTCCAAGAGTAATTAAAATGTTTATAGTGTAAAATCAGACAGGATTTTTTTCAGGATAAAGTTTAGGGATATATGGTGTTTTATATGAAATCTGCACACAGGAGCTACAAGTTCACAAACTGTCCCCCCAATGTTTCTGATCGGATGCTCCTATATGCCTCGGGAATTCATGCCTAATGGTACACCTCCTGGTTCTGTCACAGCACATGAAAGGAAGTCACAGTGCTGTGTGATAAAACCTCTACAGGGTCATGACTTATTGAGCTCCCTCAAATTGCCTCTCACGGTGCTGCAAGCTCTTCCTCCCTCAGGCCTGAGGCCATTATCGCCCAGCTCCGTCTGCAGGTGCTTTCTCCGGTCACATAACCGACTTCCTCCGTTTAAGCTATGCTGCAGCTCAGCTCCAGGGAAAACTAGTTTAAAGCACTAATGGAGGAAGAAGTGTTAAGTTTTTCATTCATGCTTAAAAGTACTAATACAACAATAAACAGTACTCCATTTTAAGAAGAGCCCTTCATTTATAATCCTACTTGTGTGTACATTTCGATCAGGGGGTTACAATGAAAGACAGAGAAAGATCTAAGTACAACTTTCCAATTAAAAACATTATTAATTTAAAAAAAAGGCAATGTCTTTTCAGAGGAAATTTATGAGGCAAGATAAGTACATGCATTGACAGAAAAGATCTATCCTTAAGCAGAAGAGACAGAGAAGATGTCAGATTAGAAGAAAGACGTCAAAGCAAATGAGTCAGCAAAGGAGATGAAGATGGGGCGCTCTGTGTAAATGATGTTACCTCAGCACAGAAAAGGAAAGTCAATCACTCGCTGTCAGAATCATCCACTCCACTTCACAAGCTAGCTAGGTGTGACTTTACAGCTACTGAGCAGGATGACATTCAAAGAACGTCAAAGAACTTATTTAACACTGCGGGTCCCTGTGAAGAGCAGTGCAAGCCAACAGACAAGGAGCCAGGCTAAACCTCCTGCTCATATTTCACAACAAAAATCCCATCAGTTTTCAGTTTTAAATCTGATCATTACCTCAAAATATAGATCGTTCTTTTCAGGGTGCTCTAGCATCATTTTATCAGGAGTTCATTTCTTGTAGAGCTCCCTTCCTTTTTCTCATCGTTATCTCTGCGGTATTGTGCGCTGACCCTCCCCTACTCGGGGAGGGTCAGCATCACATGCTGGACCTCTGCAGCACTGTGTGTGTGCGTGTGTGCATATATGTGTGTGTGTTAAATGACATCCCAGCCTAGCAGAGCCACACCTTACAACACAACATGTCACAAAGGATCAGCCTCCAGCCCACTTCACTCCAGGAGCTGCTTTCTAAAAGACCTCTGCTGTTCTGTTGTCCTGTTTATTCTTACCAATGAAAGGTCAGCTGCATCACATGACCAATAAACTCCCGCCTGTTTGAAAGTGTCAGTTTGCATCAGCTCAGGATAGGAAAAAACTAAGAAGAATTTTGCAGCTTGTTTCTCAAGTTAGACTTTATTTTTGTATAATTAAAATGGCAACAATTATCTTTGGTTACACCCTCAAAAAATACCTTTTTATAATCATGCACTTTTACACATCTTCTGAAACCTTACATCAAATAATCAGTAATCAAAAACTAACTAATTAGCCTTTAAGGGGCTTCAATTAGGTGTTAAAAATTATGACTGTGACCTTTATTTAATCAGCAAAAATCAATTAAAAGAGTTGCAAAACCCCAGCTCCTCTAAAGCACCACTCATCATAAATAGACCGATTATATCCAAGTGACATCATTGAATTTGCATCTGAGCTGTGGAACTACCTTATTAAAAAAAACAAAGCCTGTTTTTAACATTGAGGTCATCTACGCAGCTGCCTGAGTCACCACATAAAAGCTTCGCTCTCACAGCTTTGCACCTGGCTGGTGTTAGAGATGCTTTGATCTGTGTCACTGCTCGTATTCGCCTCTTTGTAACAGTTAAACAGCCCCCTGCTTCCTTTGAGGGGAAATTGATTAGTGATTAAAAAAGGAAAGAGGAGGAGACATGTCTTTGTATCCACACAGACTCCACTTGTGTGGGTGGCTTTATTGAGAGCTGTGGACATGGCAAGGCTGATCAGCATTATTACATTGAGACGGCTTACAGTTTTATGCACTTAAAATCCAACAGGTGTCCACAATAACATCCAGCAGACAGTTATATTTTTTGGCACTTAGATGTTTAAATGTTCTAATTCTGTTACCTTGAAATCCTGATTCAATGATTTTTGTTTTTTCTTCATCTATCAAATTTTTTATGGGGGGGATGACTGCTGTCTTTATATTTTTTTCATTGAAAAGGCAGATTTCTTCAGGAATGAGACAGTTTACCACAAGAAATCAATCAGCGTTTTTCATGAGCCTGCTAAAGTTATGGAGAACTTAAAAATGAATGGATGGGTAAATTAATCACTCCTTATTTCAAAGAGGAGTTAGGATTCTTTTTCACTGGATGTGAAACAGACTGAAATGAATAATAATGCCTATATACAGCATGACCTACGAAAGCAATTACCATAATCACCAAAATATATTATTTATACTCCTATTCGTAATTCCAGAAACTGTCACTGGCTAGGTGTCAGATGACCTGATAAACAGCATGATGCTGAAGCAGTGTTTTATAATATTTTTAACAGCATAGATTCTCAATTAATTAAACAATTCAGTGTTAAAGAATGTAGGCCAGATTTTCAATTAAAAGAAGAAAAAAACCCCACTACTGACGCATGCACAGGACAAAAATCAGAAAAAGAGATAAGGTTAGCCCTCGGGGGGCTAAGGGAGCAATGCAGAAGTAAAACTTCTCACAGGAGATATAACCTTCAAGAACACTGTCATGATGAGGGGTCCTGCATATTATCTTAAAACAGAAAGAAATGCAATGTTTGCCTGAATTAGACAATGAGGGATACAGTCTGGTGCATAAACCATTCATTTGATATTCCTTAGAAATATTTAACATAAACAGTTGCTGCAGTTAAAGGTATAATATGGAGAATTTGGTTGCTAATGTTTGCATTAAAATATATAGATGAATGACAAATGGACTAAACCCATGTTTTATTGTCATAGTTCAATATTTGCGTAATGTGAAATATTTCCAACAGTTATCAAAGCCAGAGAAATCCATCATTTTTTAATTGAAGCGCTTTTGTCTTGTTGGCAGGCGCAATGATGAGTCGCAATGACAGACACAAAATGTTGGTCTTTACTATTGAGACACTGAATGTTACATCAAAGATTGTTGCATAAGCTAGCAAGAGCTGCTACTAAAAGCTGCCGACCTGTTGCTGTAGGTTCTGCTGTGATACAAACGTCATGTAAAGTATACTCAGATACATCGTCGCTAAACATACTCTCTCACTCAGGTCAGTTTCGCCCGTTCGTATTGCCTACGTTCAACACAAAGTTTGTTTTCAGCTGGGGGAGGAGCGGGGAGTAGCAGAAATAATCACTTCCATGATTCCCTGCCTGCCTCAACGTCACCGTTTGTTATTGGCGACCTATTTTACCTGCTGTGCCGTTTAACACACTGTCTATCAATACTGATGTGAAAAACATTGTACGTTTAATGTTCAATGTTCTCATTGAATTGGAATAGAAATGATTTAAGGAGATTTCTTCCTAATTTTTCCCGGAGGATCAACCAACCAGTAAGGTATGCAAAGTTTCTTATGAATGCTAATGCGTGTAATAGATTGAAAGGCTGCACAAACTAAGGCAATGAAGTAGTATAGTGTAGTGGAATATTTCAACTTGAGAGAAAATATGCATGTATTCAACAGATTTATATACCATCGTCTATAAATAAACATGGACCAAGCCTGAATGGTGTCATCCTGTGGTTACTGAATGGGTTTTAGAAGCCGCCATTGATGGAGTTCACCATGCTGGAAATGCTGTCTCAACCTAACTTTGGGTCAAGCAAAGGACTGGCTGAGAAAACTTGAACTGAGGCAGGTTTAAACCCGGTCACACACACGCCTGCTCGCCCGCATGCACGCGCACTCACACACACATGCAAACACACACACACACACACACACACAGTGTACATTGCTAGCTAGCTCAAATTTGTACAGCCAGTTGGTGGTGTAGGGTAAATAAACACAGGCCACATCAACAGTCCAGTGTTCATACACAAAAAGAATCACTCCGAGAATACAAAATGAGCAGTTTGTAACTTTCAGAACTTTCCACAATGTTTTTCCTTCTCATTTGAATATTCTAATTAAAACACAAAGCTTCAAGTTGGTCTAGTGTTGATGCAGGGCCAAAGTGGAAATAAATTAGCTCATTCTGTGATCATGATGGCTCAGCTCGTCTAGAATTGGCATCAATCAGACATGTCTCGGAATGTGATCAAGTTTGGTGTGAATGTCTCCCCCCCAAAAGTGGAAATAAAGCTGTTATGAGTGCTAACAGTCTGGCAGGCCACTGCTGCTATGAGAAAGGTGTGAGAGCGTCATAGCTGTCATTAATCTCAGCCCTGCAGTCACAGCACATTTCAACAGATACAGCTGGTCTGCACCATTTTAGGCTGACTTCCTGACTGTGACTCTGACCTCCTCCCTTCCATCACTTGCAGGACTGATCACCTCCTTTGACAACTCCTCAGGGCTGCACCTGACCGATGGTGCCTTTCACGACACCTTTCATCACACATTTAGCTGTCAATAGGAATTCTCCCTGTGCCTGACAGGAAACATCTGTCCTGTGTATGCCCTTTAATAACGTGCAAAAGTCAAGGCTGCTGAAGTTTTCATGTTGACAACGTTTTCAGAAAAGTCTGAGAGAAATCACATTTTCTTGGCATATTCCATGGATTCTTTATTTATTGAAATGTGTTTATTAATTTCTTTATTTAATACTTCCAGATGTTTTCCCAATTTTGAAATGGCTAGTCAGACTACCAACCTACCAACCAAGGGATTGTTCCACATTTTAGGAAACACTCTTTTTCCTTTAGAAAATTGGGTTTTTACACATACATCTACATAAGATTACTGATACAACTTTTATGGTTGCAAGCTCATCCCCCATATATTCTCTCGATATCCAGATCAAAGATCTATCAAGATGCAAAGCATTGTCTCAACATTAGTTACTAAGAAGAATTCAACTAGTCGAGCTTCAATGTCACAAAACAGTCTAATTAACCAAAAACATTGATGAGAAAAAAACCTGCACTGCTATGCATTAAAATAAAGGAAAGTGTTTTATCTTCCGGAGAGTAACATTTCCAAAATGTTTAAAGAACAACTGCTGCTTGTGATTTCTGGCTTCTGGGTACAAACTCTTTTCCATACGTCGCCTAAAGAAAGCTATATCCAACCGAAGCACAACCTCATACAGCCCAGTACTTCTCCTTCATGAGAATTAAAATCAATGTGTAAGAATCCATTTCGTTTTCCACTGTATAGTGACACGCAGCCTCGTCACATGTTTTGCACAGCTGTGAGCAGTAGGGAACAACACTGTTTCCCAGACCTTCCGAGACTGCGGACTGACAACAGCACAAAAGAGTCTTCCTCTCATAGAGACATTTATAAATCATCAACCACAGCATAGTGTTGTTTCCAGGGTTGACAAGTTCAGTATGAACTCTCTCAGCTGACACCCAATAAGGGCTGAACAGGTCCCTGTTGGAGTGACCCCAGGTTGGAAAAAGAGAAAATAGCCCCTTCCACCAACACAAACACAGACTTTTTTTTACACCATGCAGATCAGAGAACCTGAAACCAGGCAACCTCTGGGGCTCTTCGTCATATCTCAGAGGTGGGTCTTTGTGTTTCTGGGTATTTGAACGATTATATGGGGCAAATTGGTTTCCAAAGGTTTCTTCTAAAAATAGCCCACCAAATGGATTGAAGCTGACATGAAATTGGTGGATTTTATCACCTCCTTTCATCTTCCTAACCAAAGATGATAGCAGCACAGAGCAGTGGCTGAGGTGAAAAGAAACACACATCCCAGCATGTCATTGTATGTGTTTTTAGGATCAATGCTTCATGACAGCTAAGCGACAGCATCAGGCCCTAAGGACATTAAAGGGATATGGGAGCTCTGAACAACCCTCAATAAAACACAAACCTACAATACATATAACATGTACATAAGCAGGATTACCTTTTCTGAGGAGGTAATGGCTTTTGGAAAGGATCCTGGGAGTGTATGACAGCCTGTGTCCTGTTGATTGATGGCGGCTCTGAAAAATACAAGTGACATTCATGGCAAATAATGCATCAGGAAACATACAGAGAAAATAAGGAAACTATGCAGGGAAATATACATCATTCAAATAGCTTGTCCCCTGAACGGTTTACTTAAAAAGTATGTGCTGCTCATAAAACTGTTGGATGACGTCAATAAAATCAGTGTCACACAGAAGTTTGTGCTTTTGAAATTAATATTAGTCCATCTGTTATTTTGACTTAATCATAGCCGAACTGGTGCAGATGACAGAAGTCCTTTATGTGGTATATTGTTTAACTGATAAAATACTAGCAGATGCTGGATGGATTGACGGAAGTCAGACAGGGTTAAAAAGGAGTTTAAGCAGGAGAATATCAAAACTTCATCAAACCTCGTCGCTGCAATTTCCCAGCATCTAAGTCTACCCCTCCATCCACCCACAGTGGTCTCCTATCCTCCACTCTGTACCTTTTTTCTGTCCTTGTGTGTGTGTGTGTGGGTGCATGTGTATGTCACTCTCTCCAGGGTCCTCAATGTCCCTTTCCCTGCTTTCAGTCTGTGTTTTGGTGACAGCAATGTCAAAACACATCAGCTGTATCGAGAGCAGAGCAGGGTTCCAGTGGCACATTGGCTCTACCACCTGGCTCTGTGATGGCTGCATGAATAATCCCACATAGTGGCTACACACACCCTGATCTCTCTCTAAAACCATGGTATTAAGCTCTTGGCCCTACAGACCAAATAATAAAGCATTGTTTTTGACAGGTTCTCGGCAGACTGCTCTGGGCTAAGTGGAACATAAATTGAACTCTAATAATACCCATAAATGTGATAATGTGTTTACTGAAGAATGATGGAGCTGCAGATAGCAATGTACATAGCAACAAGCCCGTGGAGACAAGAACAGGAGAAGATGTAAAAGATAGAGTGGCCATAAGCTACAGGTACGGTGATTGACTTTACCATTAACAGGCTGCACATTTGTCTGGGTCATTCATCGGCGAACAACACAATCCTGTCTATTTAGCAAAACATTGGTAACGAAGATTGCTTTTGCAACCACACAGTGTCATTGTAAGGGATTACAAACTCCCTGGTCAGGTTTCTGCTGCTCACTGCAGTCGACTGTCTCAGAACTGTTAAGCCTTTTAATCCTCTTTTTATTTTGTGGTGTTCAATATCAAAGGTTCCTCTCAACATACTTTTAGATGGAGACCTCAAAGAGATCTATAAGAAGAGCTAGAGGGCAACTGCAGCTTTAAAGGTGACATCATCAATGTAAAAATAGAAACCAGCAATTGCATCTTGGTCTAATAAAAGTAAAAGGATCTAACAGTATAAACACAACCTTGATTGCACGTGCAATGATTGGAGGTGCAGACTCTAAAAACAATGTTGCAATCAAGGACTTGAGCTTTGAGTATTCACACATTATGCTTCTCATAGCCTGTATTACTCTCTCTCTCCATTATATGACAACTTGTAGCATTTAAAGCATTATCCACCTCTCCTGTACTTTTCTTTACATATTATCAAACCATGAAAACCTACGAGATGTTGTTCTTATGAACATGTAACCATCTCTGAACAGGGATCCCATATATACTGTAATTTTGAGCAGTATGCTTTTTTTCCTACACAGATGGAGAAGGGCTAACATGCTGCAAGGGAATAGTTAAACCCTGTACTTTCTGGTCTAAGCATCACTTGTCCAGACATCAAATTATAATGAAATTGTTCTTTCTATTTCGGTACTATATTAGGCCCCTAACCTTTACTTTCATATTTAACTTTAGAGACAAAAGGGGGTCTCATCCTTCCAAGATTCTATAAGCATGCCAGCTAACTGAAAGGGCCAATAGATTTGATAAAGATAATACATAAACTTGCTTTCACTCAAACTAGGACACTAAAAACACAATTTAAATGACATTTGAATTTATAAACCGTGAAGTTTTCTGAGCCCCAGTGAAAAGTTTTCCATGAAGCTGGGCTGAGCCAATATGTAAATGCAGCAAAATTACATTTTCAGGAAAATTCACTGTGAGACAGTGGAATGGACTGATGACAGTTGTATCCTGTAACCGCAGCGTGACCAGGTATGAGGCTGCTTCATTTGTTTTCCGCTTGCCAGCATGTGCTTTTCCACTACTGTGAATACTTCCAATTGCATTGTTAGCATCCTTATCAAAAAACTGTCATCACAGTCTTGTTGTTTGTTGCTTGGTCCAGCATTTAGGATATTTTGTGAACAGTGAACACCTAAATACTGTCAGTTTCATGCAGAATACTGATGCCCCTGTTACGTCTCATCTACAATGTGGAGTGGAAATAGGGAGAATGGTGGGGTGTACTTAATCTTTCCCTGAATTGCCAGTGGAGATAGTGTGTTAAGCATATCTGAAATAAGATGCAAAGCCACGTTCATTTACATACATGCTGTGATGTCACTGAATTTTGTTTTGCCGCATGTGCGCATGCGTGATAATAAAAACTGGTCTCCGTCAAGAGCTCCGACCAAAGAAGCAGGTGTGCTGTGTTTTCTTCCCTAACTAAATAAGCTAGTGATAGCTTGCCATCTCTGATGACTGTATCCACGCAAGACTGCTGCAAGGATGTCTAATGCTACATAGTGACACAGGTGTAACTGAGGGGACACATGTCAAACATCCACTATGAGTTTAAGAGCCATGCCTTGTGCCTCTTCAATGGTAAAACACAATGTAAAACAACACCCTGCAACGGCAATGTTACATAGTTCCAAATGCAATGTGCAAGAAAAAAGGCGCAATGATGGCGGAACATCCTTGCGGCACTGTTGTGTAATAGCAATGTGTTAACAGCTAATGACTTTGGTAGTGTTTTATGTACAACAGGGAAACTTCCCCACTGTGTGTGACGCATAAATAAACCACTCAGAAAGATTTCATTTCCGAATGTTTTTTCAAGAGTTTTCAGAGTTTAGGAATGCATAAATTGTAGACTCTAAAGGCCACACAATGGAGAGAAAAAGAAACCACATTATACCTCCATGAATAATGTATTCATGCACTATGCTTAATCAAATGCAACAGGTCATTGCTGATTTTTTCATTTGCCCAGCCACTCACATTGAAGAAAACATTACCAGTTGTACATACGCATCACTTACAGTGCAATGACATTTGCTTCCATGAACACTTGCGCAATCAACAGTATAGAAATTGTGAAAACCTATTTTAGCACAATGTTTAAAAAACAATGTCAACAATGCAGGGACAAGCATGTAGAAATGTTGAATATTAAGATAAACTCTGAAATATAGCATGTTGCAGAATAAAATGTAGAATATGAAATCAAATAAATAAAACGTAGACTTGTGTAAAACATTTGCAAACAGAGGTTAAGAGGTTTTATGATGACATAAGAAATGTTATTATTCAGTCTGATTATTTTTTTTGTCATTGTTCCTTTGCATTTCTTGCATTACTTTAACTACTTGTTAAGATTCAATCTATAGGTGCCTTTCAGATGTCAACAGTAAAAATAATTTAGCCTACATAACTGTTGCTTACTTCGCCTTAGATTCAAAATAACGTGTGTTTGCATGTTCTGTACACACATTTACATGCCTTACCCAAGTGCAAACATGTGAGAACCATGTGAGGTCAAATTTATCATACATGGAAGTATACATGTTAAATCCTTTTAAAGAGTTATTTAATGTCAGAAGCTTAAGACATTATATCATCCTCCTACAGCATATGTTTGTTGTAATGTTATATAGTTAATACATCATCATAGCTTAGCAGTGAGCTTGCATCCCCGTCAGGGTTTCAAGATGTGTGAGATGAGTGATCATATTTCAAATTGGGATCAACATCTGCATAATTTCAGAGAAGTGTGAATCAAAAAATGGCAGATGTACATCTGTAGATGTAGAATTACCCATGTAGCTATTAAGGACTTCAAACACAGCTTTAGAAATATGTTTTAGGACATCTGTTTGTATTTCAGTGTAATGACATTTTGAAAAGAAGACTTGAATGAAACAAAATGTCAAGGTTTCAGGTCAATTTGGCCCATGCAGAGAAACCAGTGTGTCTTTTAATTTTAATGATGCCAATGCCATGATAGAACACTACTTTAAACTTTTTATCATCACAGCTTGATTTAGAGAAAACTGATATCCCATTTAAAAAGAGGACCAGATTACACACCTCCACCATCTCGTCACCCAGTGATGTGACAGTGAAATGTTCCAAGACAAGAGAGGAAAAAACTACCCAGCAATCGTCTTTTAATTAAAAGCTTGTCTCGAGTCTGACAGGAGCACTCTGTGGTATCAGAGCCTCTGAGAAAACGACACAAAAGGATTCCTCCATGTGTGAAGTCAACAGGACTGCAGCAGCCTAAATGAGAGCCAGCAGAGAGATGGCCTCAGCCCAACTGTTTCACAGAGATAAGGAGGAATAGAGCATTTGGGATGGAGCGGAATGAAATGCGTCAAGCAAACAGACTGATAGTCTAACATAATATGTAATTAAAGAAAATAAAGGTTTGCTTGATGCACACATTCAGGAGTTATAGTTTGGCTGAAATGTAGCCCCGATAATTGTTAAGTTCCCCACTCCATTAGCAGCTATATTTTATTGCAAAATGAATCACAAACCAGGGAAAGTTTCAGCAGTTGTGAGAGAATCAGAATCAGCTTTATTGGCCAAGTGTGTATGAATGTAACTCTGCCTTACAAGGCTCTCTCTGTACAGACACTAAAAAGTCAATATTGAAGAGATAAAGATTGCAAAGGATTATAAATATTTAAAGCTGCTGTGAGAAACTCTCTGTTTGTGATGATTTTGGTGCCCCCTGTGGACAAAGCAATACCGCTTACCGTTTTGCTGATTTTTTCCTGCACTGCATAGGCAATCTTATCCCATTTTCTTGAGCAACCAATGGTTCTAGTCATCAAAAATGTTTGCCATGGAAAATGTTAAGACATTTATTTGGCAGCAACTCAAGACAGGAGCTTTAAGAAAATAAAAGTCTTCACATTCTTAAAAGAAAAGAGCAATAGTTGATAGTTGAATTCTCCACTATATTACATTACTAGTTACATTATGAACAACTCTGTCTCTACACATTAACATTACATTATGTACCTTCTTGATGATATTAATTTTTAATATTAAAAAAATATATTCCATTAACTATGGTCTAAAGTGTAATGCCAAGAGATGAACCACCACTAATTGCCTTACTTATTACACATGTGCCTGTTAAAGCTACACAAATCAAACCCTGTGCTGAGATTATTAAAAGATTTATACCTGAACATTTTTAATCCTTTCTTTGAGAGGTTACAAGATTCTGATAAAATATATATATTAAAGATCTCTTTCAACAAGGCGAGAAATTGCTTTCCAGGTTGGAACAAAAATGAACATAACCTTAGGAACAGAAGGAGAACAAGAACAATATGAGATCAGCCCATCCAGTCAGGAGCCAGTTTAAAGCATCAATTTTACATCCAATGTGTCAGAAAGTCAAAGTGGTGGTTAGAGGGAGTTTAAAATGGAGCCAGCCCACTGGCGCTTCAGACATAAGGTCATTATTTCTTTCCAACGCTCTCCGTTCCCATCAGGTTTTCACCATTTGATTCATGTGCAGCAAACTGTGCATACTCATTACAGATTGGGAGCAGGTGCTTTCAGCTAACTGGATATCATAATGCTGTGTCAGTCACCATATTTGGGAGGAAAATGGTTCTGACTGACGCTCAAGGGTCTCCTGGGTCCCAGGGAAGATTTTTAAATTGACTATTCAATGTAGGGCATCAACAAAACTCCCGGAAAGAAATCCAAAAAGAGTTACCATAAAGAAGGCTTCAATATAAAAAAAATAAATAAATATGAAGTTGACTTTTCTACCAAATTAATTAGACTAGGAAATGAGTTTCCAAAGCACATTATGTCTGCGAAGGAGCATCTAAAATAACAAGAGATGATGAAAAGATGTGAATACTTTTACAAGTGAAGTTTGACACTACTGTTGTCTTTTAGTCATTTGCTGAATTCATGCATATAGCCATTAATGTCAAAAACTGAATTTTAGGAGACTGAACTCGGAACAGAGGGTTAAGTAAATGTGTAGTTTGTAATCCGTGCAGAATAACTTTTGTCTTTGATGATTTTCTCCAAAAAATTTCACATTAATGCAACGTTGTTAGGTTCTAGCAAAATGTTATAATTGAAAAAGAAAACTGGACAAGAGTTTTTTGAAAAGCTTTCATGTCTGTGAGATTATGTGGTCAGATCAACATGCCAACATAAACAAACTACGGTAGTCTGCTTGGATGACAGTGGTAAAATGAGGTTAAGCATATTTAAAGTATGCAGAGTTCAACACCTTATTTTAGTATGTTAGCCTGCTATCGTTTGCTTGTTTGCATTTAATGTTGAATTAAGCAGAGACTGGTGGAACGTTCACTGTTTTCTATCGAAGGGATATTTTGCAATGTATTTATGGATATTCAAAAAGTGTTAGTAGTATAGTTCTTTTCATAAATTAAATCTTCAATGTATAATACTATAAATGCCCCAATTTCTTCAACCATATTTTGGCTCAAATCAAAATTACTAAATGTGCTCTGTAGATAAAATTCTCAAAGTATTTCCATCCATAACTTCCTCTGCACCCGCACTTACTTTTGGGACAAATCTTTTGCTAACATATAGTTTAGAAGGATTTGCCTCGAAAACCACACTGTAATCATTTGTAGTTCTTCCGGGACACCAACCATCTGAAATGATTGTGCTGGTGGCTGGTAGAAGGTCAGATTTTTCTTCCTTGCCAAACTGCCACACAACAGATAATTAAGGACAATGACTGCAAGTGTGTCCATACTAAACAAAGATAGGTATTGGTAAGGATGAAATCAGCAAAGATACCCTCTAGGATAGATCCGTTCAGTTCAAAGTGGTGGGCCAACTACAGGAACAATTCTATATCCCTTTCTAAATATTGCAGTTCATAACAAAAACTATTTTTATCCTCTAAGATTGAATCTAGTAAACGTTTTAAAGATTAACTTAAAAAACAAAAAGTTCTTTCCTCTTGTGGCCATATTGGTCAATCTTGCATGTCTAATTGGTATTGCCAGATGTTTGGAAGCGTTCCCATGTGTTACAAATTTAGCCCTCTTGCATAACTGATATCAAACCGTTTCTCTGAATGAACATTTTTAGGGTGGGATATTCATCTCCACTTTTTCAAGAGGGATTCAACAAGGTGTGATGAACCTGCCATCGCAGCCCCATTTTACGGTACACTTCCCACAGCAATCCCCTGTGGGATCCGTGTCTCATTCCACACCTGATGTTGGCTCCCCACCTGATCTCGGCAGTCGTTCAAAACAACTACGCTCAGCTTCACAAACATATGCCACATC
Organism: Symphodus melops; assembly: GCF_947650265.1. Classification (NCBI taxonomy): domain Eukaryota; kingdom Metazoa; phylum Chordata; class Actinopteri; order Labriformes; family Labridae; genus Symphodus; species Symphodus melops. The sequence goes on from NC_136702.1 coordinate 12,031,057, forward strand.
AGTCCAACAGATAGGTCTGATTGTGGACTTTTTTCCCCCCTCTGACTCATTTGCACTGTGCCAAGAGTTTACTGAGTATGATTATCCCAGTGAAGTCACTCTGTCTGATTGACAAGCAGGGTATTACACACAGACAAATGAGCACTGTAATAGCTAATTGACTGCTCATTCATGTCCTGAACACAATGTTCTGTGAGGAGAGGAGGGACTATATAACAGCAATTATATTTAGCAGTGAGTGTCAATGTGCTTATCGATTTGGCAAATTTCCTCCAGTGCTTTTTTGGTGAAAAGGTCAGATGCTGTTCCTTGGAGATAGGCGTAATATCAGATGGTTTTTAATGGGCTTCTCTCGTAAAAGCTGTCTATTATATCAAAGTAATCTTGCTGTGTGTGTGGTTGAAAGCCACAGTTGATCCAGAGATTACACCGCTCACCCACTTGCCCCTTTCATATTAACTGAAAAAAGTCCTAGGGCTAAAAATTCATCCTCAGTAAGTACGAGATCACATGACTATTAGTCAAAGTGATGTTGCACTTACACGTGGAGCTCATGATTTAATTAAACGTGGTGCTCAGTACAAAGCTGTGATATGTGACTGCATAATGCATACATTTTAAGTGCCATGCGTATGAAACACAGAGCTGCTGAAATGATTTAAAATGCTGCACAGGAGTTAATGATTCTGAAATGTATGTGTAGTTGACTATGTAATGTGATAAAAAAGAAAAGGGATCAACTAACCATTCTGCTTGACCAACATGACCCTTAATCATCATATACTGACAATCTTCAAATTAATCAGAGACAAAATATTGCTTCATTGATTGCAATGGGTCTCATTTTTGAGTCCTTTTATAAACCTCATATTTCAAACATGCGTTATAAGAATTTTTAAAGCATATCACAGGAGGCCTGTAATTACTTAAGGGGAATGCCTTCAATTGTAACAGCCATATATAATTCTGATAACACAAGGCAAAATCCTGAAAGGCAAAATCCTGATAAACTATCCACCAGAACAATCACAAAAGCACATTGGAGCAGCATAATTTCTTTTTAGGAAATTTGAAATGAAGGACATGAAGCATAAAAGCTTGTTTCATAGACTGCTATTACATATAAATCCCCTGGCATCCTCTTTGTGCTCCCACTGCTGCCCCCTTTTTCTACAGCCATTTCCTCTTATTATGGGCCATAGACTCAGCATCCAGTGAGTGCACACAGCTGGACTTCGTTCCTCAAATGAAATCTTCTCCCCACCTTCAGCATCAAAAAAGGAACTATAATTTATGTTATGTCCTAAATCAGAAGCAGAGAGACACATTGAAGGTACAACATTTGTACAGAAATAGTAAATGGGTACCATCTCAAATGTGCATTTTTAATATTGGGAGGTATTCTCTGCTTGTAAGTGCATTTCAGAAAGGCAAGAATAAGGGGTATTCTTATTTTGATAAAACCTCATGGTAAAGTGGTTAAGTCTGTTATATGAAGAATTGTTGGGTCAGGAACCAGTTAGCTCATTAGATCACTAAAACACAATTCATAACATCAAATATTTGGAGCAGTAAGCATGTTCATAAATCAGCCCTGGAATTGCAAATACTTTCTTAGTCTTTGCATGGAGCAAGGCAGCAATGTAAGGTAGACATGACAGTGGTCTCAATCTTCTAATTTCAATAAGTTATCAAAACAAATTGATAAAATATGCGTAGTACGCTTTTAGAGTTTAGAGTAAGTTTTTCATTTTTGGACTAAACCAGGCCTGCAGAAAAAAAAAATGCTTTGATAATCTTAAATGAAACTGTAAGTATAGAAATTTAAACAAACAAATCCCAACCATCCATTGACAATATAATGATGATATATTAGCTCCACTAGAGAAGGTCTTCCCGATTTGTAAATGATTAAAGGCGTGTCAAGGTACATTGCATCGACCAGGCAGACCCTGAAAGAAGGCTATATCTGTTTGTTTGTTTGTTTTCATTTTAGGCCTGAGAGAACTAATGTGTGTTTTTGTTGGGTTTTTTGGTGTCAGAGTGTATTGCACTCGGTCTTTCACGTCTATTTCTCCTAAACAGGAACACACAGTCTTCTCTGAGTGACAACCTGTCAGCGGAAGCCTGGCACATTTGCTTTGTGACAGATGACAAAGCATGCTCTCGTGTCCTCACAGGCCTCAGAAGAACACATTCAGAAAGAGCTCACAGAGTAAAATGTCAGGTTTATCAGACACGACAAACTCATATCTGAGGCAGGGGATCTCCTTGAGTTGTCATGTTGCAGTGAACAAATCTTTTCACAGATGTTCTATTTAAAGTGTAAAAAGAGTAAAAATGACTCATGTGTCTGACATTTAATACAACATTCAACAGGTATGTACTTTGCTGCTGTGCACTGACATCAGGCCTGTAGGCTTTCTGTTATCTTCTTAACAGTAAACATGGTATATTTAGTGCATGGATGTGTGTGGCATTGCAAAAGGGAAATACAGTAGACTGGCCTAAATTGCTGATATCCATGAAATCAGCGACTCTTTCAGAATCGGAGACTGTGAATAGCTGATTCTCTGCAATCAACAGCTTTGTGTGTTCTTGCGTGATAATTGCAACGCTGAGACGAATCTTACCAAAAATAGTTTCTCGATTCAAAATTCTCTGCGCAGAGCTCAGTGTGGCAGAGGTTTTGTCACATGTAAAGTCACAGATACTCCCGACCGCATGTTGCATGTTGTAAATGCACTGTCTGATTCTTTTTTTAGCTCAGAGGTCATGCTTCCATTGATCTTATGGCATGACGGTCAATAATCACTCAGAGGACAAATGTGCATTTAGACAAAACATATGATCCTCAACGAAGAATAACCAACACGTTGCAAATCATATCCAGAGGGCAGATTATTGTTTGCCACGTCAATGTCCATCATTTCAAAAATATACCACTATATTCTCCTTTTATATGTGCTACAATATCAGTGATCATCTTTACCATCTGATTCCTGGTATATATAAGCAATGTGGACACAAACATCTGTATCCCCTCACAATACAGTTTTTGAATGATAGAAAATCTAAACGCTTTAGTTGGTCAAAAGCTCTCTACTTGCATAAACAATATAAACCTGAGTTATATAACTGAACCCTGAGCTGTTCTGTCTCCTTTATTCTCAGAGGGGAAATTGAAAAGCTCCCTGCAAATGTAATAGTTTGTGTTGTTGATGGTTAATGTGAGCGTGTTTGACAGGAAGCCAATTGTTAGATGAGAGAACAGTGCCTGTAAGGCAGGTCAGCAGCTTGCTGGACTCTAAGCTCAGAGTAAAACTGCCAGTGGCAAACATTGACCAGCTCATATAATGTGAATCAATCACACAGAAAGCAATGAGGTACTGACAGCAAACTGTGCTAGGATGTACTAATAGAACATCAACACATATACATACTGAGTGTATATCTGCAGAGGGAATCAGTAGGGAAGCAGTTTAATAAGTGTAATAATTGACTAAACGAATGATGGGATGAGATCATTACAAGTATTCAAAGACTGAAGCCAAAGTGAAGTTTGGATTTGGTGGAGTGTCTTTTAGTGATTTCTGTCAGGACGTTTTGTCCCACTTGTACTCAAATCAGTGTGATCTGTAAGTCGGACAGAGAACAGCACCCCTGCTGGTTGTTGTTCTGTGCATTGCTACCTAAGTAATTGCTCCAGCTAATGCAGCACCATGGCAAGCAGCTTTGTAATGAACACTTTCTGCAATAAACCTTAACTTCATTAATTACAATAATTAATCTACAGCTGGTTGTATTTCTATTTGAACAACTCTTGAGGATAAAAGAGATCTTACTCTAACAAGTAAATAAGCCAGAAGACAGAATTTTATCAAGCAAATTGTCCTTTTTTATTCACAAATATATTTCATTTAAATAAAATTACATATATATGACATATGTTACTTTTAACGTATTCCAAGCCTACTGTAACTGTTTACTTGATAAGATTAATTAAGATAATAATCCTTACTTTACAAAGACATTTGATGTATAATTGTTCCTGTTCATTAGGATTTGTCGTTGATCATGCAGCATATTTCACAGAGTAAACTGATGTTAAAACAAGAAAAACAATGAATCTGTCACACTGACTGATTTAAATATGAAAGCCTTAAACAGCCAACCATATAATTGTTGAGAGCACAAAGGGGGAAGTAGGCCTTCTAAACACAAATTCAATTTCACCTTCTGTAACGCAAAACAAGTTTAAACAGTATTGATGAAATACTTGCTTTTAAAAAATATATCAATAATATTCAATCTGATGGAAACCATTTGCTGTTTTGGAATGACTGTTACTGTGTTTGTTTCTTTGTTTCCCAGAAGACAGATAGTGCATCTGGTTGACTGACTCTCTTCATTAAGTTGAAACGGGATCTATCACTGCCCCTGACTGTCGCCTTGTTGTCTGTTTGGCTTGTTAAGAGAATGGATAGGGAATTCTCCTTCACTTGTCAGTAAATTTATCACAGTTTATTGCAGTCTACCTCAAGTGTGGGTTCATCTGTTTCCCAACTCTTAGTTACATGCTTCACACTCTAATAGCACTCTAAATCCCAGAGACAATAGTATACAGCTCCAAAGTAAACAACAGCACTGAGCAGTATCGAGAGTTAAGCTGCAGATCACGCCTGGAAGGCACATTTTTATTTTCATTTGAAAAGATATAGAATTTCTTGATTATCAAAAAACAATTCAAGATGGTGGGCATGCTGTTGCCAGGTGACAAAAATGTGAAAAATTCAAATCAATATAATAATATGTCCACTTGATGATGATGAACAAATGTTTGAATAACCTCTATAATATGTAGCGATCTGCTTATATACAAACAGAATGCACAATTAAGATAAACAGTTCTAAGAAACCGATGGGGGCCAGACCACAACCATCTGATTGACATTTAAAAGTGTGCAGACTAAATACTTTCTGATTTCCCCTCATTGGGAATCATTCCAGAAACATACAGCCAGGAGAGATGTGTCACAGAATCCAATAATTGGAAAATCACAGCCAGCTCTCCAAATGATCCCCAATACACAGAGGTAATTTTGCTGTGTCTGAACACCAGCCACTCCAGCTTCTGAAATGGGCACCTGTTATAGCGTCAAAAGTAAAAGGGAGAAATAGTTCTTGTAACAGTAAAGAATAACCTCCAGCAATCATCAGATAAAATGCAGCAAGGGTCATAAATAAGTGAATTATTATTGTCAAAGTTTCCAGGTTTTTAAATATAGGGTCCTACTGCATACATACTGCATGCATACTTCATTCAGACTTGAAAACACATCTTACACGGTATGTCCCCCCTCACTCCTAACATTATTGATAAAAGTTGAGTACAAACAAACAAACATATATAAACACGCACATATATATATATATATATATATATATATATATGTTTAATATGGTTAGAAAAACAAAAGTAGTCTTATTACAATATTTGAATGTAATAATACTATTTTGGTTACCGTCGCCTTTCTTATTGCGCATTTTTGCGCAATCCCGACTCTCCAGAAACTGTACCTTTGACCTCGCAGCTTTTCGGGGGAGCTGCACCAATCGCTGTGCACGTTGTTGAGAGGTGCTCAATTGAGGTTTACAGCCTCTCGTCAACATGGTGAGTGAAACAATTGATATTAATAGATGATTTAGAGTAAGGTTGAAGTCTGTAACAGTTGAAGGTGTATCTGTAAGTGATTGTCAGGCGGTGAATGATCTGGTTTTAGTCTCTTTGATACTGTAATAAAGTTACCGTCCTGGATCATTGTCGGTTAGCTTGTCACGTTAGCACTGAGCTAATTTAGCGGTACTCATACAGACATGGATCCGACTAAGTCCTGAGCTGAAGCGTAGTGTGGGAGAAAATAGATTAAAAACATTGAAAGGATGTAGACTCATGTTAAAGGGTTGACTAGTAAATTCATGCCATGGTTTTTATTTAACAACTCGTAACACTTGAGCTATCTTCGTAGCTCGCTAATTATCTCTAGTATGGCTCGGTTAACGTTAAGCATACTTCTGTTCTAGGAATTAGATGGAGCCCAGAGTTATTCATCTCAAACGGTACTTACATGTTAGCAGAGTAGCACCAGTCACAGACAATGGTGAGAGTTATGGTGATTTATAGACATGTGGTCCATATTAAAGATAAACAGCTTTGAGATAGACATCCAGAGGTTATCGCTATCTTTACAAAGTGATCTTTAACTTTTGGGGTGTTTTTCCAACTTCTTAAATCAATTCGTAGTTTTGCACCAAACATCACGAACAAACTTGAATATTTAAACGCTCAGTAAAGTCAGTCCAGTCTGCTCTACAGCATGAAATATATGACCTTTAACCTTAAATCTGACCACATCCGGTGGTTTGGACGAAACGGTCTGACCCTGCTTCATGCGGGAATTTAAAAAAAAACTTTGGCTGGATTTCAGTCTAACGTACAGACAATCACCAATTATTCATGAACATTGTTTGCTAAAATAAAGGCAAACAGGAATTAAATATGTTTAAAGATATTGTGTTTAATCCCCACATGGACACAAAGAGGTCCCTGAAGAATAGCAGTGGTACTATGAAAGTGTACTGTGTGTTGTTTTCCATGATTGTTCCACCTTTAATGTTTATTCTTGCGCACCTGTGTTTCAGTCAAATGTGAAATATAAACTTTAGCCTTCTGATTGCATCCAACACATGAGGATATTTTGGATTTGCAGTCCACAGTGGATAACAAAAACTTAATAATGCAAACCTTTAAGCTTTGTCTTACCTAAATACAGCATTAACTGTCATGTTTTAGGTCATACTTTTAAAATAAGATTCAATAAACTTAAAGACTAATTAAGGGAAACAGCTGTGTTAGTGTCAGTGAAAAACAAACGTGCTGCTGACTGTGCGTCACACCACTGGCTGTTGTGAGTTCTCTAACTCTGTGTGGTGTTTCTTATTCATGACAGTCTTCATCGGAGGCTAATAATGGCCCGAGCCAAGCGCCACCTTATCCAGGTGTACCGCCCTCAGGGATACCTCCCCCCTTTGTAAGTCAGTGACAGATATATTTAAACAAAAAACAAAAAACAATTAGCTACCAAACAACTGTCACATAGGGCCACCGTGTGAGTGGTAAAAAAAATAAATGGTCTCTGATAATGTTTCATCTTATCTCACACATCCATTTCTGTTTCCCTGTATAATTGTCCAGATGGGACCACCAGGAATACCGCCTCATTTCCCTCCTATTGGGATGCCTCCCATGGGACAACGACCACCTACCATGACTCCTATGCCCCCTGGTATAATTCCCCCTGGTATCATGCCGCCAATGGGGGCCCCACCAATGGGACAGGTGAGTCTAGTAGATCTGTTCTGTTTAGTTTAATAGGCGTGTATTTCTGCTGCTTTTCTTTTTTTCATACAGCTCTGAATCTGAGTCAAACTCCTCAATCATTCACAGCATTTTTAGTTATTTAGCAACAAGTCTGTTAACAATGTATCTGATGACTTTTTCATATAAAGTATAGGGCAAGTCTTAATAGCATAATATTATTTACACCGCCCCAAGTAATAAGAATAACACTTGAAGCAGCAAGTGTGTTTCTGATAGAAAGATTGTTAAAAAAACATTTGAATACCAAGCAGGTCAAAGAGGGGGGGGGGGAACCATGAACAGCAGAAGCCTGTGTTGCAGGCTACAGATAAGTAACACGCATGAATGAGACATGAATTCATAGAGGAAGAAGATGAACTGCTTCAGCTGAGCCTGAAGCAGTTTATCAAGAGTTTGGTCCAAGGCACGTCAGAGCCAGCCCTCACTGTGGATTTATTAAACATGCTTTAAAGTGTTTACTTTGATGCTGCTCACTGCTGGCCATTTGAAGGCAGAATAAGGATTTATGTCCGCCAGTATTGACTGGCCTCTGGCTGGCATTAGGTGCAGTTGTCTGGAATGTAAAGATATCAACGGCCAAAATGTCAGGCAGGGAAATATGCCAAATAAACAAATAATTGAATAATGAATAATGGCATATTAAATATGGTTTTCATCTCACACATGTAGAAGACGTGCACCAACCCTCTAAATATCAGTACACTAATGGACCGTCCCCCCTCGTACGCTGATCACAGGGAGACAGGTGTCCGCTTGTACGTCCCTCCATTGAGCTGCGAGGTCTCGTATTAAAGACGATCCTTCTTGTGCTGTCCATGTCTCTTCATTCTGGACCTTTTTCTTTATGCTACGCCACAAAAAAAAAACGGATCACCCGACTTTTCTAAACAAGAGCGGGGTTAGGAGGAAGTTGTTCTAAAACATGCTGCTGGTGAAGAGGCTGAAAACAGAGAGAGAAGAAGTGTGTGAAGACGTGAAGGGAAAAGGTGATCAGATTCAAGCAGTTTGTGAACAAACCCTAAAATAAGTTGGAGAACAAAGCGTTCAGTCTGGTTGGACTGAAATACTCCGAGTTCAGATTGTGAGGTGCATGCCGCCTCGTACAGGGTTTGACTTTGACCACAGTGTTAGGGGTCCGTCTGGGTGGGCTTGACTCCCATGTGAGTTGATTACAGTAATTTTTGCTCATTTGACAAAACACAAAAACTAATAATCTTATTCAGTTATTTCTGCCAGAGCCATGATATGAAGAGATATCCTCAATAAAGACAAACACATAAATCACTGAAGTGCTGATTAGAACAGACAGTTTACAGACGTACTGCTGAACAAAACGGTCATACAGACGGATTAAATACTGTATTAAATCTGAAGTTGTAATAAACTGGAGTTTCCTTTAACTCAAGCTTGATTAGAAAAGAGAGGCTAACATTGATTCATGTCAGAGGATACCTATGTTGCTTTTATTTATTTTTATACAGTGCCTAAACTGTGAAAAGAGGTCACTTTACAATGATTTATTTTTTATTTTTAAATCATTTTGGACATTTATCGTCAGTTGTCACTATTTTTTATTTATTTATTTTTTCCCCCTTTTCTTTAAGCAAAAGTGGATGAAATTAAGCGAGCATATGTGAACTTGTCATGCATGTAAATAGGTGCGATATTTGGGGTGTTTGATTCAGGTGCCAGCAACACCAGAGTGAAAAGGTGGTGAAGTGTTGTTTTGGTATGATGTAGCTTCGCAGGTTTCAAGCTGTGACAACACACCATTAAAGCAGACTTGGTTGCTATCCTACCCCCCCCCCCCCTCATCACAGACAGTAACAGCCTCTCTCACTCTGTGTCCTGACTACCTCTGCCTGAACAGAGGTGGTAAAGGAAAAGCCAGATGAATAATTCATGATGCCTTTTTTCCCCCCTCTCTTGTTAGATGCCAGGCATGATGCCACCCATGATGCCAGGGATGATGATGCCCCCTCGCATGCCAGCTGCGGCTGTACAACCAACAGGACCGGTAACTTTCTCTCGCTCCTTTTTCCTCACTGCTCTGTTTCACACCTGTTAATTATACACTGCAATCTGTGAAACGCTGGATGAAGCATTCAGGCACTGAATCATCACAGCTGGATATCAAGTGATATCATACCCCTAAAAAAAACCCCAAACAAACGGACGTTTTCACTTTGATTTAGCCGTTAATCAGTGGAAAATATATTTTTTATTTTAATGAGTAGTGAGCAATTTATGCTAATAAGCAATGTAATGTATTTACTATGACAACATTAAAGATCCCATATTCTGCCCTGTTTGGGGTTCGTCTACTCAAGTACGTTCACAATCGCTAAATTCGTCTCTCATCTGCCCCCCCCCCCGATCAGGGTCCCCAGGTGGGCCCGGTCTGATCTGATCCGCTCTGTTGTAATTGGTCAGTTGCTCAGCACGGATGTCACATGGGCGTGCAGCACGAGCTTGGTCTTGCTACAAGGAGCCAGTGGGCTTGGATCAGTGATGTCACACCGGCAAGACGTCACACCGGCAAATTTCATTGGGAGGGGAGGGGGGCGGGGGGGGCTTGAAGCTGAGCTGAATTTGTGCACAGAGAGGCGTCTAATGATGCACAAAACGCCTGAAAAACTCTTCAGGATATAAAGTTTAAAAAAGCAGAATATGAGACCTTTAAGACATTCACTCATACGAGGTGTATCCACGTTGTTACTAATTAGCAGAGGTTTGTCACTTACTAAGTGGATGATCAGTCTGTGCTCCCTGCTCCATTAATCACTCACTGGACAAGAAGTGTGAACTATCTGGGATATAATTCACTAACATCTGTGTCTTTCGTCCACAGCCTGGTGTTGACTCCACGGGTAAGATCTTTAAGTTGTCACTTTGAAATTCCCTTTTTTTTTTTTTTTTGGTTTAAAAGTACAGCGTCTGACTGGTTTGTGTGTTTATCATCACAGCTGCTGCACCCGGAACAGCTGTAAGTGTCATTTCTTCTTTGCAGTAATTGCTATTGAAAATGTAGACAAATTTCAGTTGTTATCATCGTTCCCTCCTGCCTTTCTGTTTTCAGTTTGGCAGACTTTAATGTGTCCCTTTGTCCCCGCAGAGTGCCACGAATGGATCCCCACATGAAGAACAGACCAAGAAGGTTTGTGCACGTTTAGCCTTCAAAGATGGCAGTTCAAGACTTGACTTAACTCACAGGTCGCTCGTAGTTGGGTTTCTTTTTTCGGTACTGAAGAAGCTGATCCACGCGTTGTTTTTTGTCTGCCACAGAAGTCCCTGTGGACGGAGCACAAGTCTTTGGATGGGAAGACTTATTATTACAACACGGAGACCAAGCAGTCCACATGGGAGAAGCCTGATGACTTAAAATCTCCTGCAGAGGTAAAAGTTGTAACACCATTAAAACAGCACACACATACATGTTGACATACTCACGAGTTCTTCTACCATTGTTCTTGTGCATTGTATCCCAACTGAATTATTAAATGCTTTCTTTCCCCCTTTTCAGCAAATGCTTTCTAAATGCCCTTGGAAGGAGTACAAGTCAGACACAGGGAAGCCTTATTATTACAACTCTCAGACCAAGGAGTCCAGATGGACCAAACCCAAAGACCTGGAGGATCTGGAAGGTACAAAGCCGCTGTCTGATGACATCATACCTGTAGTAATGTGTCTCCCCCCCCCTCGCCCCCCATAGATGAGCCTTTACAGTGAACGATAGGCCACCTGGCTTGTTAGAAAAATAACATGAAGTTTTTTGGCAGCCTTGATGTACAAACACACCAAGTTAAAATGCAGGAGCAGCGAGTGGCTCTCTAATCTGCTGTGTGCTTTGAAATGATAACAACCATCTCCTTTCATTTATTTCAGCGATGATCAAAGCTGAGGAAAATGGGTAAGAGCTTCCTGTTTACCTTTTGCACTAGTTATTATGAACAACACTGAGCGGTTATTGGAAGTGATTTCTTCCCCCCCCTCGCCTGTTTAATCATTAATGACTGAGAACTTTTTTTTATTTTGATGGAGTAAGGCCTTTAGTTTCCAGCCGAGGGGAACTTTTCCCCCAGTATTTTTGTGCTGGGTTCTGACCTGTCACCGTGTGATTTCAGAACGTCAGATGTAGCGGCTCCTGGCACTGCAGCACCTCCTGCAGTGCTTGCAGAAAACCCAGCCACTATGGCAACAGTGATGGAGGTGGAAAGCAAGATGGCAGTCCCGGAGGAGCAACTGTCTCAGGCGGCCGTGCATCACACAGCTGAGGTGAAGATTGCAGACGCACCTGTGGTCTCCGCAGAGAGCCCTGCCCCCGCTGAGGTCACAGCCAGGTAAACTATGATCTCTCATACAGGGACCATGTCACTGCACTCCCTCCACTTAGTTTTTACTTATTAGTGTGTTCAGTTTACTTAGTCAATAGATGTTTTTGATGAACTGCTACGGCTCTGTAATGATCTATTATCCTTCATGCAAACACAGTTTATCCAATTACATCCATCTTTTCTTTAGCGTTGAGGTCGCAAAGGAAGACCGGCCAGAGCTTCAAAAGAAGACGTACAAGTGGAACACAAAAGAGGAGGCCAAGCAGGCCTTCAAAGAGCTGCTGAAAGAGAAGGTACGTCAGGCGCTTAAAAGAGCTCGAGTGAAAGCACAGACGACACTGTGTTGTCTCTGTTAGTGACATGACCTTTAGCAGAACAAACACAAAGATAAAACTCTCCTCTCCTGAACATTAGTATCCATTAGTCTGATTTTTTTATTTTTTTATTTTTTTTTACTGCCTCCAGCACCATAAAAACCTGAAACTGTTATGTTGGTCAATCTAAAACATTTTGGATGTGAAGTGGCACCCCCCAAAGGCGAGATTATTTATGAAGCACATTTTAACAAGGAAATCCAACGTGCTTCATCCATGACATCATCAGGACAAAGAGGACTTCTACAAATCATTAACACAGACTTTTAACAATCACAGAGGTGATTCTAAAGAAAAATGACATGAAGAAAAACAAACTATATTATGATCCTCACAGCCGTTAATGTTTCTTCTGCTCTGCAAGCCTTCCAGTGTTGTAGACACAGATTCACATACTCATTGAGATAGATCCTGTTTCTCAGTCCAACCTCTTGAGGCTCACAGTTTGTTCCCACAGTCTCCACAATTTTACACTGCAGCATTTTGTAATTGTGATTCTATAATAATTCATGAACTAAAGAAACAGGGCTTAAATACAAGAAGAGAGTTTGACAGTAAAAGTCTCCGGTGAAGGGTGGAGATGTGATGCCTCGTCACTTTGAGTGGCGCTGAGTCTGTGTCTGCGGCCCGTCTCAGTGCTGCCTTGTGTAAAATGTTTCAGCCCGGTCATTCACTGAGTCTCTGTTCCTCCATCAGCAACTTTAGTTGCAGGATGTCAGACAAAGGGCAGAGTATGCCTGATGGCAAATCAATACATTTAACATATTGTGCCTCTAAAAGTACAAGACGAACCATGCATACATGCACATGTCTGTAGTTATGGAGAAACCAAAAATCCCGGCGTGTTTCCTGTATTCATGCTGCAAGTAAAATCACTACCTGTTATTTCCTCACAGAAACAGTACACTCCTGCTCAGCAGCAGGCAGACAGACGTCCCCCTAAATTGGTCGATTTATGTCGAAGAAACTGACTGCAAGTTCTAAACTCTGCAGTGTTGCTCTTATGTGTTATTAAGTCAATGAGAATCACTCGGATCAAATGCAGAGTGCAGCCAGAAGGCAAATCTCTGAAGACAAAAAGGGGGTAAAAGGAGCAGAAATGCAACAATTGTTATTTCCCCCTCCCCCCCCAGCACAACATGTTATGGACATGTTATTCTGTCCAGCACAAAGCATGATGGGATGCAGTACTTCCATAGGCTGCTGCTTTAATATTATATCATGTGCTTTAATATTATATAATATGCTTTAATATTGAAGAGCGTTTGTGCATCTGAGAAACTGTCTTCATACGTGTTGAACCTCTGGGTACAGGAGTTTCTTTTTTTAGGGTAATCTAGCACATCAGTCTCTCCTAATGCCTGATGAGTTTACCATCACATGCTATGCATTTTGATCTGCACCTAATCCTCCCTCCTCCTGATGAGCCTCTGGGAGGTCTTAACATGAAGCTGCACCTCCTGTCGCTGTGCACAGTACGAGCGGAGCAGCACCCACCTTGAACGCAGCTATATTTAGGCTCCGTTTAAATGTTGTGCACAAAGCTCCCCTGAGATTGTTTGCCATTTCCAGCGCGATCTTAATGGCTCTGTCTTTATGATTAGCTTTATTGGATCAAAGGCACAGGGCTGGCGGGGGGGGATTAAGACACTGAGAGAACGAGGCATGCCTCAGTGAGTTAGAATAACTGTGACAAGTGACAAGACAGAGGCGCACGCTGGAATCAGTTCATAATGGATGATGGAGTCACTCCCTGAGAGATGCGAGCGGTGCAAAGGACACTTGAATAAGTCTACAACGGCACTCGTTTGAATTAGTGCCTCTTCACTCCACTAAAGCCGGCCTCCATTAAGAAACGTGTTGGCTGCTGAGAGTCGAGCTACGCTGCTCGTTGTCACCGTGGCGGTCTCATAAGCTATCTCTTCATGTGACTTTAAATCACTGAATTGTCCTTGATGTCTTTGAATATTTCAAAATATCATATTTGATTGAGTTTTGTCTGAACCTGTTTGTTTTGTTTTTTTTGTCTGTGTTTCAGGGCGTGTCCTCAAACTCCTCTTGGGAGCAGGCTATGAAAATGATCATCAATGATCCTCGCTACAGGTGCACCATCCTCCTGAAACCTGTTTGAAGAATGTGTCACAGCCGGTGAATACAAAGCCCGCTGACTTCACTCTGTCATCTCTCCTTTTGTCTTCAAAGTGCGCTTCCCAAACTGAGCGAGAAGAAGCAGGCGTTCAACGCCTACAAAGTCCAAACGGAGAAGGAGGAAAAAGAGGAGGCCCGGATAAAATACAAAGAGTCGAAAGAAACCTTTCAGAGGTTCTTGGAGAACCACGACAAGATGACATCTACCACCAGATACAAGTAGGAGCTGCACCAATCTGCACAATAAGATTTTTCTTTTCACTTTATTGATCTTCGGTTCCCCGAATCGTCAATATTGCTCACTGAAAGGTCATCAATGCCCTGTGCCTGCAATCATGCAGTAATAACACTGCTAGCTTCAAGCTAAGCTCGACCTGTTAGTAATCTTCACGCTGTTGTTGCTGAGCTGTGTTCACTGTAACGTGTGTGTGTGTGTGTGCGCACATTTCAGGGACATGGAGCGTGTTTTCAAATATGACAGCTTTAAGTGGATCCCTGTTGTCTTTTATTTTTATTCTTAATGTTTTGAATTCATTGTTCTTATAAATCCAACACCAACTGTTAAAAATATTTAACGTCGACTAATAAAGTTGGTCCACACATTTTTTTTTTCCACATGAAAACTGAAAAGTGGTGTTATGCTTTTAGAATCTTGCACACATTTCAAATCGTTTCTCCTCAGTTTTCGTCTTGCGTGACGCCATCAGTTCAGCAACACGCTCGAGTTTTCCACTGAAGGTCATCATGGGGGGGGATGCAGATGGACTGGTGACCTTGACAGAGTGCCAGTCAGAGTTCAACTGGCACTGAGGTTGTTGTGATGACTGGGGCTCTAATCTGGGACGGCACACTGCAGGCAGCCAGACTTGTGTGTGTGTGGGTGTGTGTGTGGGGGGGGGGGGTGTGGGTGTGGATGGGTGGGTGGGGCGTCCTCCTCAAGTGAAATCCCTCCTGAAGCTACAGTTAAGCCTTTTCTGTCACTCTTTGGGGCTGCTTTAGAAAGAGAAAAAAATGTCATGGCAGATCATGAAAAACCACTTTCCATCACACCGAAATGACCTGTTCAGATTTTTAATTTCTTTTTTAAATGAATTTGTATTTGGTCGGTAAAATGCTGCCCTCATGTGGGCTTTTGTGTGAACATATCCTAAGCTCAGTTGTGTCTGTTTGTAATGCAGGAAAGCAGAGCAGATGTTCAATGAGCAGGAGGTGTGGAGCTGTGTACCAGAGAGAGACCGGCTGGAGATCTACGAAGACGTTTTGTTCTACCTTGCTAAGAAAGAAAAGGTGAGACTGTTTGGAGTGTTGTTCTCAAAGATTTTGTATTACGACCGAGTATCAACGCACACTTTCACACTTCGTCTGCCTGTATCGTAAATGCTTTGCTTTGTTCGTGTAAACACTGTAAAAGAGGAAGGATGTGAATTGTACCAAATTGTATCCAGGAACAAGCCAAGCAGCTAAGAAAGAGGAACTGGGAAGCTTTGAAGAACATTTTGGACAACATGGCAAATGTCACTTACCGCACCACCTGGTCTGAAGCCCAACAATACCTGCTGGACAACCCGACCTTCGCAGAGGATGAGGAGCTGCAGAGTAAGGGAGCAGATATCAGTGTTTCGACATCACTCAGTTCAATTCATCTGGCTCTGTGTGAATATGTGTATAAACTTTTTGAGTTGGGCCTGCTGATGGTTATTGTCATTCGTTTACAGATATGGACAAAGAGGATGCACTCATTTGTTTTGAGGAGCACATCCGGGCGCTGGAGAAGGAGGAGGAAGAAGAGAAACAGAAGACTCTTCTGAGGGAGAGGAGACGACAGCGCAAAAACAGAGAGGCGTTCCAGGTGAGAGACATTTGACATGAAACATGTTCAGAGAAAAATGCTGAACTCACATCGCCATAGATCGTTTCCTCTGTCCTCTAGTTAAATGAGTGTTTTTTTTTTTTTCCTCTCAGAAATTCCTGGACGAGCTCCACGATCACGGCCAGCTTCACTCCATGTCTGCCTGGATGGAGATGTACCCGACTCTGAGCTCAGACATCCGCTTCGCCAACATGCTGGGCCAGCCTGGTAGGACACACGTGGCTCCGCACGCCTGCATGAAGTCAATGCTCTGAAGCATGAACACAAAAATAAAACATACAAAGCTCATGGTGTCCAATAGTTCATGTTCCAGTTTAGTTGATGCTTCATCTTTTATCATCTGTATCATGCAGGTTCTACTCCCCTGGATCTGTTCAAATTCTACGTTGAAGACTTGAAGGCACGCTACCACGATGAAAAGAGGATCATCAAAGACATTCTTAAGGTAACGGAGCTGTGTTCATTTCATGTCTCTTCTTTTAGCTGCTTTTACTGTTTTCTGCGTAACCTTCAGCGGTTATTCTGCTTACCTTCTCGTTTGCTCTTGCTGCCAGGACAAAGGCTTCCTGGTGGAAGTCAACACCAGCTTCGATGACTTTGGATCTGTCATCAGCTCAGATAAGAGAGCCACCACACTGGATGCAGGAAACATAAAGCTCGCCTTCAACAGCGTAAGACCTCACGCCCTACATACTTTAGCTTCCCTACCAGATCCAATGTAGTTAAGACAAACACAGACGCATTGAAAGAATAAAATGTTTATCTTTACAGGGACTGAAAAGTTGGCTTCAACTTTTACGTGTGATTATTGAGTCTTCCTTCTCTGATTGTGATTCATATTTAACACGAGATGAATTCTGTCCTGTTCACAGTTACTGGAGAAGGCAGAAGCCAGAGAGAGGGAGCGAGAGAAGGAGGAAGCCAGGAAGATGAAAAGGAAGGAAGCGGCCTTTAAAAACATGCTGAAGCAGGCCACACCACCTCTGGAACCAGAGGCTTCATGGGAAGGGGTATGTTCTTCTTTTAAGTGATGTCATTCCTTGATGTAGAGCCTGAAAACATGTTGTACTTAGTCTTTTGTGATGAGTGACGTTTTAAAAATTCCAGGTCAGAGATAGATTCTTAAAAGAATCTGCGTTTGAGGACGTGACTCTGGAGTCAGAGAGGAAGCGGATATTCAAAGATTTCATGCATGTCTTAGAGGTAAGTCTGACATCACAATAGCAATGGGCTGCATAGGGAGATGAGGATTGTGTGTAACATGGTATACCCCTTTTTTTCTTTTTTTTTTTTTGAAACAGCACGAGTGCCAACATCACCACTCCAAGACAAAAAAGCACTCAAAGAAGTCCAAGAAGCACCACAGGAAACGCTCCCGCTCCCGATCGGTCAGTCGACCTCAGCACTCTGCTTACATAAGACGGGGAGCTGTGGGCAAACAATTCAGCTTTCCATATAGATTCTAGGAGAACACCTCTCCTGCCCCCGTCATGAACTTCTCAATTTGAATGTTTCCGTCAGGGCTCGGAGTCTGAGGAGGAGGAATACCACAAGAAGAAGAAGAGGTCGCAGTCCAAATCTCCCTCTGAACGCTCGTCCAGTGGTGAATCTGGTGAGTGGCTGCTAAAGGTCACGTTATCTGTTTTATTCTTTACAAGAAGTTGGAGCCGTGTTGGCAAATTGGGAGATAACCCGAAATGTTGTTCCTGAAACAGAGAGAAGCTATAAAAAGTCCAAGAAGCACAAGAAGAAGGGCAAGAAAAGACGTCACAAGTCTGTAAGTTTACGAGGGCATTGAACTCCTTTTTGATTGGCTCTTTATTGAATCTAAATGTGCGTGTTATGACTGAGTGTGCACTAATGGATCTTATGATGACCAGGCATCACCAGAATCTGACAACGAGAAGAGGGGGAGAGAGCGCGATGGAAAGCGTGAGAAGGACCTAGAGAAAGACAAAGAGAACGACAAGTCTCGTGGGAAATCTCACTCAGACACTAAACAGAAGTCTCCTAAGAGAAAAGCAGTGAAAGAGGAGGTGGGTTTCTGTGTCACTACTTAAACGAATGTTTTAGAGACTCAAGCACCGAATGTTAACCGGCAAGTATTTGTGTTGTGTTCAGGGCGGCTGGGATACATCAGGCAGTGAGCTGAGTGAAGGAGAGCTGGAGAAAAGAAGAAGAACTTTACTGGAACAGCTGGACGCACCTTGATGACATCACTTCTTCTGGTCTTATATTGTGATTGTACACTTCTCCAAACACGCATTCCTCCCTGAGCTCACCTGACTGTTGGGGTCACACTGGCCTGGACAGACTGTGAGGTAACTCTGTTCTCTGGTATTCACAGGGATGTGCTACACTGAGCTTCAACACTTGTTTGATGGCTAATTGATATCAGGAGACTGTAACAATCCATCAAAATCAGATTGATTTTGTTGCCCTCTTTTTTTTTTTTTTTTTGTTGCCTGTAGTTGTACATGTTTTTCCATTGCTAATCATTTTTTATATTAAACTTGGTTTGTCAAACTGACACATTCACCTTGAAAACTATTGAGAGAAAGGGGTTTGTCATTGAAACTATCAGCAGTAATGAAAACATGCTTGATTTGAACTAGACTGCAGTTCTACTCTGGAGAAATGATCCACCATGGTTTTAATTGGAGCAATTGTTAAAAACGATATACTGTAGTTTAATGAAATAAAAAGCTGTTTCAATGAACCATGTCTCAGTTTGGATGATTGAAGGAATCAATAAGGTCAAAGGACACTGATTCTGACTTCATACAGTGTGAGTTTGTTCAAATCATTCAATGACATTGAACGTGGACAAACTTCATTTTCCAGAACCTTCATCAACACTTCTTTACCGTCATAAACAAGAACTGAAGAATAACCAAGTTGTTTAGCGTCGCAGTCAGACAACTGAAAAGAACACATTCTCAACAGTTCCATATTCAATGTAAATAGTTTATTTGATCATATTCATTGAAAATCTCATATCACCTAGTTAAAGAAAAGCTTGTTATTTTGTAATCAGCACAAAGTGCCTGAACGACATTTCAGGTGTTCGTAAAAAGAAAACATGCCAGTATTACCCAGTAAGACAAACGTCACTGTGACAGACGGTGAGGTTGAGACAGAAGAAGAAGAAGAGATGAGTGGCAGCTCGTGCTTCAGTGGAGATGATTACTGGAGGGTGTCTTCTTATCCAGCTGATCACAGGATAACCAATAGATTTGTTAAATGAGGAAAACAGGTGAGCTATTACAGAGTTCCGTTGTGATCAAATGTACCAACACTTACAAATTAGACCACATTGCATGTATTCTTATCTTGCTTTGACACTTAATGACACGTGCGTTCAGATTCAGTGACCTGCTGCGTCCTGCATGACAGTGAGATGATCTGATTATACACAGCTGTAGGTTCTGGCTGCATTTGGCTTAATTAAATATACACAAAATGGAAACAAAACTATAAGTTAAAATAACATTCAAGTTGTATAGCACAAGGCAATGAAAACTTTAGTTTAAACAATATGTACAATATTAACCATCTGGCAATGTGAGTGAAGTAAAAAAAAAAAAAACACGGTTTGTAGCAAAATCTCTGTACATTTAGGAAAATTGGTGTACTTTGTTTTACTATTTTGAATGACGAGGACAACACACATGGAAACATGAGCTTCAAGGAATCCTTTCAGTGGTTAAATACTGTACATTAAAATTACAATGAAGAGAGAAGACACAGACACCTGCAACTTAATCCATATATGAAAACAAAATTAACAGAGATGAAATGTTCAGTTCAATCCAGTTCTGACAATGAGATCCACAGGTAGGTTTAGCATTGTTAGCACAGGTTTTCTATTTGTTAGAAATGTTTCCCCTCGAGGCACCTTAGGACCCAAACATGTACACTTTTAATTCTCAATATATCGGTCAGTTTTAAAATGTATACATTATTTTTATGAGGGACCCGTTTTGGGCCTTAAGTGTAAGTTTTTGGGAATAAACTCATTGCTCCAAAAATAACAATACATCAAGTGTTGTAATTAATGACTGACCCTGTCAAGTTTCTAATAACCTCATCCCGAATATTCCACTTTGCAGCTTTTTTTTCTTTTTTTTTTTGGAAATATTGCATATTTTGGGTTAGATGTATAATACTTTACATCTATGGTTCGGTCTAGGTTGTTGAAAAGATTAGATGCTGTGAAAGAGAATAAAAACATTTATATATTACATTTTTAGGAGAGGGATATTTTTTCTGTTTTGGGCCTTATAGACTTCAGTTTAAGTCATTTTTAAAGATGCCTCAAGGGGGTTTTAAGTTGAAATTCTATTCTGCAAAAGGCTGCATTTGTTCTCAGAAGCCAAACATGCTGCTACAGAAGTACATCATTTCAAATGGACGGTAGATGTAGACTTGAGAAGGCAACTTTCTTTTCAGGATTAAGAATGACAAATTCCGGCTTTACTGTAACCTTTTATATACAATTCACATTTTACTGTATTGTTGAAAAAATGGATCACTTTGGATGTCTTTTCTGTCCAGCTTCTTCTCCCCTTACACTTTCTTTAATACAAAATATAAAGTGTTTTTTTTTCTTTTCTTTGTTCTTGCCTGATGATCAGCCCTTTCAGTACAAGTTAAAGCCTCATGAGATGTAAAAACAAAAAAACTAAAAAAGGTGCAGTTTGAGCACATCTGTGTGAACGATGAATGGAAAAAGAGCATCGGAATGTACCGAACACCACACGGTGTGAAACCCCAACACTGACAGATGTGTTTATGCAGCTAAAAGGAACACGTCCCATACATTCTACGTTATATATCCGAGGAAGCATGTCTTCACGCGGCTCTTAAGGCCACTGCAAGTCCAGTTAGACACATCTTACAATTTAAAGCCAGGTCAACTCGTATTGCTCAAAGTGGGAGTATAAAAACAGTCATCAGACAGCGTAACGTTAAACCACAAAAATATGTTCAGGCACTTATCTCGTCCAAGGTTTCTGAATCAACCTTTCAGATACTTTAAATTCAGTCCCATACGTGTCTCAGTCCTTCAACATCACAGCTGCTACTGTACCACAGACATGGAATAACGTGTATTCTTATGTAATATATTTACATACTCTATGGTTGCTACTACACTCCTTATCTTTCACTTATCGTCCTTCATTCTGCATCCAACCTCCTCTCCATCCTTCCTTCCTTCGTTGCTACACTCGCTCTCCATCCTTCCCCCCCCCTCCCCCCCTCCAGCACATGCTCTGCTTCCCTCGTCACACGACCACTTCGCCGTTGTTCCCTGGCCGCAGGTTCTGATCATCAAAGCGTCTCCTGACACTCCTACGCACAGCGTCGGCTCGCCTGTAAGGCTGATTCCTCAGATCTGTGAGGGAAGAAGAGATTGGATTGGGGTTGTGGGGGATAAAATATCTGTCAGTCAGCTTGTCATGGCATTTTGATGTGCTGGCAGCCTGTCTGTCAAAGCGGTGTGAGATCCACACAGAAAGAAAAAAAAAAAAAAAACCTCGCAGGTCAGCTGTCTCTGTTTGTTACAACTGAGACAGGCTGCAGGGTTTGGACTAAGAAGCCTCTGCCAGAAATCTAGAACGCCTTCCATGCATCTTGTAAAACCAGGACGCATCTCCTTTACAACTAAGGAGGATCAACGACTAAAAAGTATAGATTTCATTAATCATCAGACATTCAAATTTAAGGTGGTGAAGGTGATAAAAAAGGAGGAAACAGAAGAGAGGACAGTCTAAACAGGATAGAGGTAATAAAGAGATGCTTGCCAGGTTTGGGACACATCCAGAACTACAGGGGTGCTACTGGAGGAGTTCCTTACCCTCGAGTGGACATTGGGAAATTTAGTAATATTATTCTTCTTTAGGGCTAGATGAAGAGAAGACAAAATGGAGGTTAAAACTGCAGGAGGAGTGGGTTCGACATGTCAGCCTTAGATACACACTGGCTTGCACTGCAGGAGCGAAGCAGAGTGGCAGCAGGCTGCATGAGGGAAGAAGGCTCTAGGCGGGTAAGGCCATGAGAGGGGGACAGAGCAGGAGGATGTTAACTGATTCAACTGGCAGAGAGGAGGATCAAAGCTTCTGTACAGCTTTGTATGTAAAGCTTCTGGAGGTTGTTGTTTTGTTTTTTTTTCTTTGCGTTATTCAGTTTGCTTTGCAGAGCGGCTACCAGCAGCACAAAAGAAAAGCCTGTATTAAAGTCCAGTGCAGAGCAACTGAGAACTGAAATAAAGAAGTATGGTTCCAGGACACAGCAGCTTTGTGTCTTTCAACAGCATCTTCCCTAAAAACCAAACAAAGCATGCATGCAGCCAGAGTAACGCTGGGAGCAGATGAAGTGGCACAAGCAAAGAGATGATCCAGTACAAGCACACGAAGCATGCAAGCCGCAGACATGCACAGCTGTAAAGTTCCTGATTGATTATATGGAGACACGTGACATGTCAGGTGACCTGTCAGCAGGAGCGAGCACAGCGTATAAGCTATAAGTGGGGGAGCAGGGATGCATGGTGGTAAGGCAGCAGGCATTTAGCATTTAGCATTTAGCATGCAAGAAGAAGCTGTGAACATGAACAAACATTCACTTTTCAACCAAACTGTCATGGAAAGACACAAAGCAAGTTGTAATGCCACAGACATGTACACGATGATGATGTTAGTTATACCTGCCATGTAGATGATGACTGAACACACACACACAACTGTCATTCAAAAGACTATACACTGTGTGTGACATGTTTGGTGCTGACCAACCTGGATCTTTAAATAACACCCACAGACATGATTGTATTCTATATGTCACCACTAGATGGCAGTTTAACGTTTCTTTTACTTGATGGATAAACACCAGTTGGACTCTCCTGTCAGAACAGATCAAGTGTGACCTTGGAGACCGTTTCCTCTGTGACATTATGGTTTGCCATGGTTGATAAAAAAAAAATAATGATGATAAATGAGGGTGTCACACTTCATGCAGGTGTGCAAAGAAAAGCATGACCCCCAACATCAAGTCATGCTCAGGAAGTGGGTGGGTGTGTGTGTGTGTGTTTGTGTGTGTCTCGGGGTCCAAAGTGTGAGGTTTTGAGAGTGTTGGTTAAGAGAGGAAGAGTTTGAGGAGACATGCAGAGGAAGGAGGACATAAAGAAGAGAACGTTTTGTTCCAGCAACCTGAGAGCAGAGAGACAGTTCTACAAGCTTAGTAATGGTACTCCTCATTGAGGGCGGGCTCGCAGAAGAACCGAGAGCCGCGCTTGGCTGTGCGGGCGGTAAACGGCACGGTCTTCAGCACTGCATTGAAACAACAACAAGGACAACAGCCAGGACAAAGACAAGACAGAGACAATTTAAGAAAAGCAGACTCCTACAGGGGTTAAGCACTGATTGGCACTAAGCAAATATCCAACCACAGGACCAGGAGGGGCCAGGATGAGGGCGGGACTAACACCTTTATTCACCTTTTGTACTAGTGTATATATCAACTCTTTGTGGTTGTGAGTCAGAAAACAGAAGCGTTACAATTTGTTTCTGAGTGTCAAACTCTCCTGAAATATTAAAGTAAACTAATGCATTCATATGTTAGCAGCATATTAAAACAGATGTAAACACTATCATGTAAACAAATGTATCAGATGATCATTCTTAAATCTAGTTGAAGATTTAAAGTACCCCGTTATCAGCTCTTCTGTGAGCAGCACTATCATTACCGTTTAGAAACACTGTCTTCATAACATGCAGTCGTTTGTCCAGCAGAGAGCACTGTCATGTTCATTCTTCATCATTTCAACTTTCCAAAGAAAGGAGCGAGTAATGTTTGTTTAGTGTTTGCATGTTTCTAATCGTGACTCCACTTCGTTGAGTCCTAAATATCAAAAGAAGCATCCTCAAACTTAAGTTCAAGTCCATTATTGGATTAGAATGTAATGAGTGTGTTCCTCTCGTCTGTACAGCATTTGTTCCTGTGTGATCATCTTCATGGCCCTTCAGCTGACAAAGGATGTCTTTATTCACTTCTGATTGGCTATTCTAAGAGCCTGTCAAAGCCCGGCCTGCCTGTCGATGTACAAATATTGTTATGAAGCAAAAAGACAAAGCAGATAAGATCAGCATTGATCATCAGACGTCATTGGCTCAGCCGAACTGTCAGTTCATGTTTGTACTAGTTGGGTTAAACCTTCAGTGCTCAAACATCCGACAGTAGATTTTTGAATAGAGCTGAAGTCATTGTGTTAGTTGGTTTAGAATCCCTTTGTTAAAGCCTGAATGTACAGCTCCAAAGAGGATCTTCATGCACAGCGCCCTGAATGCCTGTGCGTGTGTTGAATGAGGCTGAAAACAGGATGGGATGACGTTACCCGTGATGATGTCCTCTATGGCTCCATCTTTGCCTTCGTAGACATGCCGGCTGTCTTTCACCTGTTTCTTCCTGAGCTCCTGGATCAGCTCTTGTTGCTGCCGCTTGTTCTTATGAGATGGAGACTGAGAAGGACACACACACACACACACACACACACACAAAACACACCCAATACTCACTTTTAAAAATCTATGAAGAAGTCATGAGTGTTATCGACAATTCAGGGAACATTCTACCGCCTGCTGTTTCTTTCAGCTCATTTATTTGAGCTCCACACAAAACTCATCTCAGAAAGTTAGTGGATGTTGAGAGTTAATTAAACCATAAAAAAATAAATCTAAGTGCTGATCCTCACTCGATGTGATGTGGCTCAGCCAGGTGTTTAACTGGAGAACTAAATGTGACAAACACCCTGGGTAAGCACTTTAATCCTGTGATCAGCAGTCAGGAGGAGAGGTGCAGCAGAAGGTGAAACGCTGAACTGACGAACCTTCTGTTTGTCATGAACCTCCTCCTGCCTTACAAAGCAGGATGGGAGGCCAAGGTTTCAGGGATGAGGGAATCTTACCTTCTGGTCTTCCTCCATCAAGGCCTCTTGTTCTAGAAGTTTCTCCATCAGAATCTGCTCCTGTCTCTTTCTCTGCTCGTTGTCCTCTTCCGCTTGCTGGGGAGGAGGGCATCACGTGACGTATAAGTCATTTCTGATGTGATTCTATTTTTAGTGTCTTAACATTGAGCGTGTCTGAAGTGTTAGAGGTGTTAGGAAGAAAAAAAAAAAAAAAGATTGCACTGAAAGAAGCTGAAATACATCAGCCAGAGTGGGAGCTTGTTTACTGCTGATGTGTTAGCCTTAGTTTAATACATGGAAAAACAAAGAGCTATCATAGCAGCAGGGTGCATATTGGTATAAAGCCCACAGACACACAATGCCCAAATTCATTTCAAACCGTCTTAGCATCCTCACACTGATCCTCTCCTGATGCTATTGTGACTTAAATGGGGGAAATAACAGTTGCAGCTACCAGCAGGAGACATCAGAGTCTTCAACAGACTTAAGTAGGTCAACTGTGGTTAACATAAGTTTTGGTAGTGGCAAATTTAAGCGATTTTTTTTTTCTTTTTCTTTCTTTTTTTCTTTTCTAAGTACTTTTTTTTTTAAAAGTGTGTAGTTCGGCTCAGCTGGCCGTGTGTGTTTCTTGTGAATTTGATGGAGACAACTGTTTCACTCACCCTGTAGGCCTTCACAAATCTTACAAACACAGGGAAGAAGACGGAGGGCGGCGTCGTTTTGGAGTTCTCCCCGAAGAACTTCACCGCCTCATCAAAGGCATCCTTTCCAAAACAAACGGGACATTTCAGATCATACAAATCAGACCACCTTATACAAAGACTTTTAGCACAAACAGTGACGCGTGATCATGTTACCTGTGCAATCTTGGCATCATCCTGCAGCTTCTTCAGCTTACTCTCATTGTGTGCGATGAACTCTTTGAGCATGGTGTTGTGGCCGTGCATGCTGTACTCTCTTCTCGTCAGCTCCATGCCTCTGTGCATCTCCCTCACATCCAGCAGGACGTTCTCCAGTGACACTGTGAACGCCAGCAGATGTATGAGTGCACCCGCCGGGCCCCCACAGTTAACTGTGAGGAGTCGGAGTTGCAAAAGAACGCCGTAAAGAAACTCGACTCACCTGCTGCAGCTTTCTCCACGTAGTGCAGCTCGTTGTAGAAGAGAGACACTTGGGCGTATTTCTCCTTCACTACATTGGCTATGTAGTGTAACAACGTCAGCTTTCGGTCTGTTGACTTGGTATCAAGAAGCTGTACGGAGATCGAGGAGCAAAGTTTAGATAACACTTGTACAGAAAGGTAGAAGGCTTTTTTTTTTGGGGGGGGGGGGGGGGGGGGGGGGGGGGGGTAGAGAGAGGTGATTTACCAGGTCTAAACTCTGCAGTTTAAATCCGTACACTGCTCCCCTTTTGCTGCTGTTCATGTAGTTTCCAAGTGCCAAGATAATCTGATAAACAAGATGAACAGGAATGTAAAAACAGAAACCAGGTGTTAGTGTTACATCGTGTTCACCCCCCGTCACAAATGATGTACTTACCTCGAGGATTTTCTTTAGTTTCTGGGATGATTTGATGGACACAGATGCTGCGATGACTGCATGAAGTTGCTGAGGAGAGAGAAAAAAAAAAGAAAAAAAAGGGAGACAACATGAGAAAGTGTCACATTACACAAACTGTCCCATGTCCAACACATCAAGATGCCGTTTCTCACCGGTGTCAACATCTGCACGCTCTCATAGAAGTTCCCGATGAAGGCCATGATGGTCATCTTCTGCATGAGCCGCTCGATTTTACTGAACTGCATCATGAAGCGGTCCTCGTCCGTCAGGCTCTCCACAGGCTTGCGCTCCTTCTCAAACTGCCGCAGGACTTTAATCTCGTTCTCTGTTGGCTGGAAACGCATCAGACACTCCACAAAGTCCACAGGCAGAGTGCGCAGATCAAATCTGAAGGATGCAGAAAGTGCATTACAAAGTTCATTCAATGCAAAAAGGCAAAACGTGCAACAAGCAGAGAAAACACGGCAGAGGATCAAATATGGATTTTTTTTTAACTTGAAGTGGCTTACATCTGAATGGCCTTGCAGATCTCCTCAGGAGTTTTTCCCACTTTCCTCAGTGTGATGGCCAGGTTCTTCGCTCGGTTGGAGTCAAGTAGCGTCACCTTGTTGGGACCCTTCTGAATGACCTTCTGCTTGCCCATGTTGAGGTCAATTGCAGGACCCTGAGCTTTCGTCTTAAACATCTCCTCAAACTCGTCCACGTTAAGGTCCTTCAAGACGGCATCCAGGGGCTCAGTTAGTATTCTGTTTTCATAGGAATGGAAATGCACTTAACAGTTGCTACCTTACCTCCAGTATCCTCTCATCATCGATCTCATTGAAGACAGTCCCGTTGATCTGGTTCGGTTTCAGGGCCACCCAGTTAAAGACGGGCAATCTGAACTTTGTCTTGATGGGTTTCTTGATCTTAACAGCTACACAGGACACAGAAAAGTTAGCACAGTGTCTACTACTAACAGAGCACACACATTTACACGCACACACACACATGCAGGTGTAAGGGTAGACGGGTAGCTGGGACTGGTGGGACACATGGATATGACCTCTACATATAAACAGTCCTACTTCAAGTTGGTCACAATTTTGATCGATTTTTTTCCTTTCACTTAAAAGAAAACAAAAAAGATAAATCTTAGTCATAATTCAAGCACATTGAAGCCTGTTCGCCTCTGCCAGGAGAATAAGCCAGTGGGGTATTCGGGCACAGTAAGCTGTACATAAGGTGAGGATTTCCTGCCCTGTGACAAACTTTTTTTTAAATTTATTTATTTTTAATCGGGCTGATTTGGGCTCTCCGTGACCACGCTGGCCGATTCATTGCAGATGTAACATTAAGGCTGCGCCTTGTTCCTGCTGCACAGATGTCAGCAGGAACAGATAGATAAGGTCACAGTGGGAAAGGTAAACAGCATTCCTGCTCTGCATTAAGTTATCACTTAGGAGCCTGACGTGCCACAGCAGGTCGCTGTCAGTATGCAACCAATACCTTGAGATGTGGTGATACATTATATGCAAAACATGCACACAACACATCTACAGAAAAGTGTGAAGGATCAGAATTTTAGAATTTGGTATTTTAGAATTTCCAAAAGCCAATTTTACAGGCGTCTAAATGTCAGAAAACAGAAGACACAAAAAACATATGGTTATAAATTAACTGGAGATATGGGCCAGGTTTCTCTTAAAATGACATTTTCAAAATGTGGATAAAAGACAGGGAAAGTGATGGGGAAGAAAACACCAAACTTGACATGCAGAACCTACAGAAAAGTTTGATGGGTCCCTCTGGGTTGGCAGAAAAAAGAAAGAATTAAAAGATCAATTATTTAAGAAGTTGTCAGAGTTAGTGAGAAAGCATACGCGTGCACATGTTAAACACACATAGTACAGTAACGCAGCTCACGATGAGAGATCAACACAACTTTTTGATGCATTTTTCCTACTCAAGATTTGAAAACCTTTTGCGGTGGCTACTCTAAAAGTTGAGTGTTCTCATGCGTACATTCAAGTAAGCTAGCCATGTTTAGTAACAACAACTGTCCATAATCTAACATAAATATACACTGTATTTTATCAGTTGAAATGTTCCTTAAAAACTTACCAAGAACTTGTATTGCTCAAATCTAAATAATGTCACATTCGTTAGGCCTTTGTCAATAGATTTTAATAAGGGAATTTCATGCTTTTTTGCCACCATCCAATAAGTTTAATCACATACTAACTATCAAACATACAGGATCCTGTCACACCAGGAATCCCATTATTTCCCAACATTTCATTTCATTCAATGAACTTACCTGCTAACCCAGAGTTCATGATGACAGTCGGCGTTCCACAGCCTGGCAGTGGGGGAGCCGCAGGAGGAGGCGGAGGAGGCATAGGTGCTGAGATGTCTGGCCCTGGGGGAGGAGGCGGAGGTGGGGGAGGAGGGGGTGGAGGTGGGGGAGCTGCTGCTGCAGCGGGAATGGCCGAAAATGGTCCGTTTAACACTGTGAGTCAGGAGATAGAATGATATATAGAGGAGGATATAATTCACAGGGTCCACATATGTACATCTCTTACACTGATGATTGAAAAGTGCAGCGAGTTTAATGCTGTCCGAGTTTAAAACTGAATGCAATCAGCTTGTGATTTTTCTTGCATGTTAGTCGATATGCTAATAACAGACGAATATTAAACCTACACGAGTGGTTCTCTGGCAGTGGGGGAGGTGGGGGAGGAGGCGGTGGGGGAGCAGGGGTTCCCGCTATGCCTCCCACGTGATTTGGACCAACAGCTGCAATGCTTCCTCCAATCACAGTGCCCCCTGAGCCCACCACACTGTGAGGTGGTGAGGGCAGGATGGAAATGTCCCCGTCTCCCTTCTTGTGGATCTTGATGGTGCCTTGTCGCTCAAGCTCGTGGATCTTCTTCTCCAGGTTGCTCTGTCGCTGGATGGCCTCGTCTTTCTCCTTCAGCATCTGCCGCAGCGAGTGCACCTGCGAGCTGGTGTCTTTGTACACCTCCTGAGTGGGGGAGAGACAGAAACAGAGAGGTAAGAGCTATGAAAATCTAAGAGGAGTCGGAGAACTAAGTGAACACTTCCCAACATGTGGCCTCAGAAAGAAACATCTATTGCAACTATTTAAAAACCAGCTCCAGAGAACTATAAAACACTTATAATCCCATGATATCCTCTATACCCATAGATTGATTTTTAAATAAGTGATGTGCATGTAAAGAAAGATATGTGAATGCATGTATTTCATAAACTGTTTTATTGTTCTACCATGAGAGTGGAAATCAGGACAAGCTTAAATAAAAAAATAAAATAAAAATTCAAAGAGGATCTAGAAGGTTCAAGTGTGAGTCTAACCCTGATGGATTCAAGGTCCTTGTTCCTTTGCATCAGCTGCTTCTCCAGCTCCACAATCTTCGACATGGCCTCGTTCTCCATGTCCTGCAGCTTCTCCGTCATCTACAGGTAGCCAGATAGAAAAGGACACATAGTGACATGAGCTCATGACAGCATCCAGTGCAGCATGTCAATAAATAGGATCAGTAGGGCATTGATGGGACATGCTTTAAACATGTATGTTTGTTTGTAATAGAATCCTAAAGTGAGAACCAGTGAACATTACTAAAAGTGTATATGTCCTTATATAAGTTTGGCCAGCCTACTTATTCATTCAGCTGCTATGCACCACAACAAACAGCTGTACAATCAACATCCTG
Organism: Symphodus melops; assembly: GCF_947650265.1. NCBI lineage: Eukaryota > Metazoa > Chordata > Actinopteri > Labriformes > Labridae > Symphodus > Symphodus melops. The sequence continues at coordinate 12,061,461 of NC_136702.1, forward strand.
ACATGCTGGACATGAATATGTAAGTGTTTGTGAGAGCTGAGAAATGTAACTCAGTGAGTTTTGTGGATTTTTATTTAGAGGGACAAATTAGCAGATGAGGCGTCTCACATGTGACATATTCTCCTCCAGCTCCTCCACGCGCTCCAGAGCGGCGTTTTTGGTCTCTGCGTCCTCGAGAAGTGCGCCCACGTCAAACACATTGTCCAAATAGGCCTGGATCTGAACCTGCAGCTTATCGCTCTCTGTGTGCTTTAGTTTCTAAAACACAAACAAAACGGGTCGATAAAAAAAAAAAGAGAGGCATTTCAATAAAATCAGAAATTCATTTCATTTCACTGCACGGGGTAGACACTGAGTCTGATCTGGCTCATGAAGCAGAAGGTGTAGATGTAGAAAGATAAAGATATGCAGAACTGGCCTTTTTTCTGAAGTAATGGAAAAGTCATTATTGACTCCCTTTGTAGGCTATGGTTATTTTCTCAGGGGTGCTCCAATGACAACCACTACTCCGGAAAGAACTGAATATAAAGAGAGGGAGTGTTTAGTCTGTCATTACATCTCAACTCACGTCTAAGTAGTCATCCAGGCGCAGCTTGGTGAAGTCGAACTGTAGATGAACCCTGAAGTTCATGTCCTCGACCGAGTGCACGACTATGTTGATGAACTGCATACAGGCCACCTGGATAAAAAGAGAGAAAAGACAGTAAATGAGTGAGGACTTGTTCTCTCTGTTGTGAATTTATTTGACAGAATACCACACGTTCAAAACAAACTGCTGACAATGCTACTGAAATACAACTTTACAACCCTTTTTGAGGTTTTTGCTACAACAGCCTGGTGCTCATTAAAACATCTATTCCCCTTTTAAAACGGCGTCTGCTGAAATGGTGTGCATAAACCCCTCATTATTTCGCTGGCTTAGTTGGCAGACTGGCCAATCTTGTGGATAAAAAGGATCTGTGAGCAAACAAACAAAATCAGCAAGTTCAACTGCATCAGCTGCCCTCAGCCTGCATAAACAGATCAAGACCTCCCAGTGTCTTATGTACACTCAAACTCTGGAAAAAGAAGCAGCTCCTTATCCTGACAATGGCTTAATAACTTCCTCTAAGAAGCTCAGTTGTCTCCATGTGACACGGAGGCTTTGACTGTCTGTTTGCTTTGTCGCTGCTGGCAGACTGCAGCCGCCTTAGTGAGCGGACTGGTGACAGAAAACCTTTTGAAGGACTGTTTAAACACAGCATGTGTTTGATCGCACAGACATTACCACACTTACATGGACGTACACACTGGATTAGTGCCCCGTTAGTGGGAACTTCCTTTCTTAGTGTCTTATCTACCTGGACGATTGAGACTACTTGGCGAGGTGAAACTTGTTTGGTGTCACTTGTAGTCCTTTGAGGGTGTATCACAAATCTCTTTGAAGACTTATTTTTGAACTTTGACTAAAACAAACGAGAAAGGAGAGTTCTCTGAGCTCCAATCAGGGGGAGCCATTTGATTCATGCGTTTCGATCTTTATTGATGGATTTCTCGTGAACCTCTTGTGTCTTAACTCAGAGGTGAAAGTGAGTCTCAGAACCTGTTTTATGTCGGTCAGTATCAACTTCACGCTTCAGTTAAAAAAAAAGTACTGAATTTAGGTTTTTGGGGGCAATTGCTTGTTTGTGTGTGTGTGTGTGTGTGTGCACAAACCATAAAATCAATGTTGTTGTCCTCATTCTTGAAATACTCCATTAGCCTCTCGAACCGTTGCATCTCCATACACACCTACAAAACAAACCGCATCTCAATTATTCCATTAATTGAAGTGCAGGCAGCCAACGCTGACTCTTGAAATCCATCCCAGAATTGCATAAATGTGAATCCCATAAAATGAATGATTACATGAATGATAAGCCAGGAATCCACATTTTATAATAACCATTTGTAAAAACAACAGTGTTCAGTCAGTGACAATGTGTACAAAGTGCATCACAGATCCCTGTGACCTCACAGAGAGTAAGAGCAGATGGCAGATTGAAGTTGTACTGATTATGATAACTATCATGTACAGCTGCTAGATGAGTCTTCACTTTTACAAATGGCTGCCTGAACACATCTGTGTTCAATACTGCTTGCAGTACAACCTTTACATATACTATGGTTTTATTACAGCCAGTGAAAGGAAGAGATACAGTCAGATAAAGAGAGAGAGAGAGAGAGAGAGAGAGGGACAGAGGGAGAGAGAGACAGAGGGAGATAGAGAGAGAGAGAGAAAGAGAGACAGAGGGAGAGAGATGCTCTGTGGTTCAGAGAGTTCAATCGGAGGGCAATGATGGAGATGAAGCATGATGAAGAACAAAGAAAGAAGAAGGGGGAGTGTATCCAAAAAACCTCTGAGTAATGCTACCACTCTCAACCCTGAGCCTTCTTCATCAAACACAAGCTATCAAAGTCACTCGGCAAACTCAATCTAATGACCCCAGTGCAATTTAAAAGCTTTACTAAAAAAAAATAAACAACCTACATCTGCTCTTACAACTCTGAAAAAACGTGTCCTTGAATACCTCGCTATTATGACACTAACTTTGTCTAATTAGTGGGGTGACATTCTTAGCCTGATTCTCCCCCAGCTAATGCCAATGCCACTGAGAACAACACTCAATATTTCATTCAGGGCTGTAAATATTGCATGAACTACAGTCTGCCCATTTTTTGCAGGCAATATGCTACAAAGTGGAGCCACTCCATCATAGGCCTCCCACTTTTTTCTTTTTTACTTCAGCAGCCACAACTTCTAACCCAGACAGCCAAGGGTCAGGCAAGGCTGTGTGTTACATCCTCCTCTCTGCTGTTCTGAGCGTTGATGCGTCTGCCAAATCCAGTCCTCGCACACGTAACTGTTTGCTCTCCTGTGTTATGCAGCTACGCTGCTGCTGTCTGTAATCTGTGCACAAAAAGAAAACCTCATTCCTAGATGCTATCCCTCTACAGGAATGAGAAATCTGCTGGTCTCACATCTGCAAGAGAGGAGTGTGTGTGTGTGTGTGTGTGTGTGTGTGTGTGTGTGGGGGGGGGGGGGGGGGGGGGGGGGGGGCATTCCTCGGGGGCTGAGTCACTGTTTGAAATTGCACAGTCGAAATGTAATGACATATTTGTCTCCTCAGAGCCCGCTTCCAGCATCATACCTCTTTAAAGTTGTCGAATGCAGAGAGAATAATCTCGTGGCCTCCTCTCACGAGACAAACTGCCGCCAGGAGCTCCAGGACCAGAGCTTTCGTTCTGTAAAACACGGGAAAATGACGAAACAGGTGGTTAGGAAATGAAAGGTAGCGGCACTGCAGCGAGCCTGTGTTTAACGAAGAAGAAAACAAAGTGGAAGACAGTGTAGTGTTGGGCTTAGAATGAATGACAATCAAACTTTTTTATTTTCATCTATTTATCTATTTCTCTATTTCTAATACTTATTACACACGTTTTTTAATAAAACTTTCTTATGCTGACTCATCAAATATGAGGTCTGCTTTAAACGTACCATGGGGGCATGGGGGGAAAAAGTTTTGTAATGTCATTACCAAGAAGGAAAAAGGTCGTTTTTTTTCTGACTGGATAAAAGGCAGGGATAAAAAATGAATACTTCAGGCCGTGTGTGTGTGTGTGTGTACACGCGTGTGTGTGTGTGTGTACGCGTGTGTGTGTGTGTGTGTGTGTGTGTCAGTCTTCAGTTCACTCATGCAGGATTGCTCTGTGCGGATGAGACGACATGTGACAGGTGATGCGAAGTGGTTTCACATCAACTTTTGAGGAAGTCCTGAGCCTTTGGGCACTAAGTGAAAACACACACACACCCCAGGACATACACACACACACACAGAAGTGAATTCATCTGGTGGCTGTCTCAGTGAGCAGCTCCCAGTGTAGTGGAGTGTGCTTGCCTTGCCCTGACCCATCTGTTAGGATGAATGTGCCCCTGAGCTACAAAGACACTCAGTCTGGATCAGACTGTGCAGGTGCACTTGGACAAATATCAGGTTTCTGGATTTTCCATTAGTGATCTGAGTCTTTGTTAGAAAGATTTATGTGCTTGTTTTGCAGCACATGTAACAACTCTCTAATGCTATCTTTTAGATTACCAGACACAATAATCCTCTTTTTTTTAAAATGACTTTGAAGCCATTAAAGAAAAAATTATTTTGAGCATTTTCTTCAACTTACCTTGGGTTTTTGTTGTTAAGACTTAGTGCAATTTCATTCACAGCGTGTGGGTGTGACATGACCATGTTGAAGCCATACTGCAAAATGAAACACAAAGACAAATAAGCTAATTAACAAAGAAGAGGAGCCAGGAAATAAGGAAAGAGCTATCTTGCTCTGCATAATAAATGAAACATGGAGGACAAACAGGGGAACAAATTGAATTTGTCCTGGGTTAGATAAGTGTGCTCGAGTCCGGAGGGACATGCAGTGTGTGTGTGTGTGTGTGTGTGAGGGTGAGAGCAGAGGGCTGACCTGGTAGTTCATAATCGCACGCAGGCACATGATGCAGACGTGGACGTCGTCTTTCTTGCAGACCAGTCTGGAGTTTTTTAGGGTTCTCCGGCTCGGCAGCGTGTTGCAACTGCAACGATAAAGAAAATATATTTTAACAAAAGGATGTCTTGAGTCCACAAGTATCCAAGCACAAACATCTCAGGCCTGGAAAAAAACCCCCAAGAAAACAGATGCCATTTGTGACTGAGCCTTCACCACACACCCCCTCTCTCTTAACAGGGAGGCCATTAAACTGCCACGCCACATTACATTAACACTCACAAAGGCCATATAATCTACAGCCTTGCCAGGACCCAGAGGATGCCCTCTTTCAGTGTTTTAATTTGATGTCCTTCACAGAGATATCACTTACAGCTAACACAATCGAAGCCAGTCATTTGCATGCAGCACAGTGATTGTGCAGCATTATGAGAACAAAAACAAAGGCTCCCCCCCCCCCCCCTCCTCCTGCTGGAGCTCTCACAATAACACAGAAATGTTGAAATAATGTGCACAGCTAGTCAGAGGGGAACAAATATTTACTTTTAGACTTTGGTCACAAGGTTTGATTACTAGCTGGAAAGCGAGAGAAAAAAATGTGTCTTCAGGATACTGATAAATAAGCTGATACGTGTTAGCTCCCACGCCTGAAGGCACTTCTCCTCCCCGAGTCACAACATGCCGTGTGTGTGTGTCTGATCAAGACTACAGATTTCAAGGAGAAGGGCCCTCTCCGAAGTAGTTTACAAATCCTCGTCTTTCTACATTGCTGAGTAATGAACAACACTTATTCATCAATCAGGCAAGCAGAAAAGATGGTCATAGCAAGAGTTTATACAGGGTATTCCTCTCCTGATGAATCCACACACTAACTGAGGCGTGGCACTAGAAGGAGGAAATGACTAACTACATTTCTTAATCTCGCACCAAGGAAAGGAGAAATGATGACGCAACAAATGTACCGACACCTTGACCTGCGCTGACTTGTGAAAATACCTCCTCTAAACTTTATAGAGCAGGTAAAAAAACAATGACGTTTTTTCGAGGTGTTTTTGAGAAAAGAACAAAACTTTCAATTTCAAAGTTTTGAAGCTTGAGTGATCAGAATTAGAATCTGTTTTTATAGGCCATGCAATGTGGGCACATACATGGAGTTTTAATACATACTAAAATTCTTTGTATTTGCCCACACATTTGTTGACGATAAAACAGGAATATATTTTTGATCCAGAGGGGCTGATATGTTCATATCTCGCTGGCGAAAAATTCAGAGCCGTCCAGGATTTGATGTCCTGCTTCAAAAAAAAAAATCAATACACACAAAAAAGCAACACAGGGCATAGTCTACATGAGACCACAGAACATGAACCACTACAACTGGAACTACAAGCTATAAAACACAGGTGTAACACAGCTATGCATTACTAGTAAACTATTTGTAGCTCATCAGACGTACCGGTTTATTTTGGAGCACTTAGGACAGCTCACTGTTCTCTGAGTCCTTCAAGAGGGCCATTTAAGAAGACACATACACTTTTAATATAACGTTCAGATCTCTCATCATTCTAATCAAGCAAGAAATAAATGAAGGGAAAATGATTCTGTATTATGGCCATGAATACCAATTTGACTTACAGCTTCATAGACAAGAGCAAAGCAGAGAATGCAACCAAAATACAGAAGTCTTTTTTTTGGAGACTACCTAAAATCATCTACCCCTAGTGGTCTAGTGAAAGCCTTTTGGAGAAACTAAGCAAGCTTCTGTGCAGAATGGCATTTAGGAAGCCACACAAGCAGCACACAGGCACAGAGGCCAGAACAATGAGGGCAGAAAAAAAAAAAGAAAAGAAAAAGATTTGCTCCGAGGGAAGGAGAATTCAGTGTCAGACGCGGGAGGGGAGACTGGCAGTACAAATAATTCACATCCCCGACACAGACAGCGGGACAAATAAACTGGGCAGCACTAGCAGGGAGTTATAAAGTACAATGAGCAGGGGGTTGCTGAGTGTGTGTGTGTGTGTGTGTGTGTGTGTGTGTGTGTGTGTGTGTGTGTGTGTGTGTCAGAAAGGGAGCAAGGATGCAGGGTAAAGGCTGCAGGAAAGCTCAGCTGAGTGAACCTGAGACCTGCCTGCTTTCGAAGTCTGGCAGACAGAGAAGAAGATGACTATGAAAGAACACCAGGACAGAGGAGAAAAGACAGTAAGCCTTTACTGAACCTTTACCACACTGTAAATGCTCAACACTTCTGAATGCAGCAGAAACACAGGTTAGGTGAGACGATGTAACATTACAAAGTCAGCCATGGGTCAAAATGGATCCTCTATAAGTGAAATGTTGGATAATAAAGAGCAGTAAAACAGTGAAAACGTAGAATAAGTAAATGTTTAGGCGTGTATTTTCCATAATGAGAACACGAAGGTAACTGCTGTACAGACACAGCAGTGGAATGATGGGGAGGATTAGAGACATAATGCACGACTGAATGGGATTTGTGCTTCCGAGCATATATTAGCATGAGCTTATGAATTAATTGTTGTGAAATCCTCTGCACACTGGAACTGGATTTGGAGTTTAAGTGGTCCGTTGGTGTTCACAGAAACAAAACCAACAAAAAAGGATTTGCTCCATAAAAGATGGATCTCTCCCTCTGCTGGGTCCTCTGTCACATGAGACACTGCCGTCGCTCACTCGTCACAATCATGTGCAAAAACAGGAACTATCACAACGCAAATGATCAAGACAAATGGGATTTGTCCGCAGTGTTTTAAGCCATTTAAAGTCTTACAGGTCTCATGACAACATGAAGGGGCATCATATGAAGAGTGTGACTTCTGGAAATAAGGCCACATTACTTTGGAAAGATGGGGGTGGGGGAAGAGTTAGCTATTAGAAGTTATGAATCACACAAAAACATGTGGTTTAAGGTGAACTGAGCTAACGCTGAGTCTGTGATTCCTACCGTAACGTAGAATGTCTCCCAGCACGGGTCAAGCCGTTCCCGGTCATGGGAGACGGCAGGGTGCCTCCTCCATGCAGGTCTTCTATAGAGCGGCTCCAGGGCTTAGACTTGTCCATCGCAGCTTCAGGGTTGTTCTCCAAAAGTTCCTCATCAAACCTATTACAGCATAAACATAGATAAGCATTGAGTTTGTTCTATCAAATTCAAATGAAAAGATAAAGCTATTATGGCTTGCACCAATTTTGTCATGCGAGATCCGTTGGTTAAAAAAAATTATAGATCTGAGGCTGCATTTTTCTCAAAAGTAAACTGTAAAAGTAACTAATGGGGATTAGTAATGATTATTTGATCATATCTTATCTTCACTAAAACATCATAGGAAAGTATTTGATGCCTGAGCAAGCTTACTTTGTTTTGATAAAAGTCACCTGTGAGAAATGCTTTTCTTTTTCTATGAAGCTAAGCTAAGCAGCTAACAAGTGTTGCACCGTCAACACTATGCCAAACAAGCTAGTTAGTGAGCCACTTGTCTGGACAGATGTAAGTTTGACTAAGTCAAGGACTTTTCAGAGAGTGCTAGAAGTGCTTCATTTTTTAGATTTTGGATTTAGACATTGGAGGTAAGAAAACGTCTCATGTTTTGTTGTACTTGGCAGAAACTTTGGAAAATAAAAAAAAACCTGCTAGTCGCAGCATACCTGCTATGATCTATGTCTGTTTTTAGACCGCTTGTTCCATGACTTTTAAATGCTGCTGCAGTGGTACCGAGTGTAAACACACTTTTACGGCTAACCATTCATAATGTGGACAGACCATAATAACATATGGTAGAGTAGAGAGTGAATTAAAACCCAACTGTGTGGCTCTCTGGCCCTGAACACAGGCCTTGTGACTGACTAATAATCACATCGTCAATCTATGAATAGAAGCGTATGGTTGGTATAATACACAGTGCCAATGTGTCAGCAACGAGCCTTGAGTGACTCAGTGTTTCTCCAAGCAGGCAGCAGCACACAGACGTGCTGGAGCAGTGGGAAGATGCTTCAGTGCTCGTGCAGAATAGCAGCATTGTGTTGTCAGTGTTGCATATAGATAATAGAGACATAAAGAGAACGAGCTGGTAGTGACTTACGTGACGGCATACTGTGCAAAAGAAAGGTACTCCACCAGCACGTCCAGACCTTTGTTGTCTTCATTTAAGAATTCTCTCACCCACCTGAGGAGAATCGGGGGAGAAAAAAAAAAAAACCTTTCACTCCACAAAACTTTTATCAGCTCATAAACATTTCTAAAATCATTTAGTCAGCGTCTTTTTAAAAATATTGGTTCAGCAGTTAGAAGCAGAGCAAGCTCAGTCTTTAACAGTTTTAACCTAAATGCCTTTACTTTGAAATTACAAAACCCTTTACATTCAAAAAGTAACACTCAACATGTTAGGAGGAAAATGTGGCTCTTACTTTTCCATTCATTGTTAAATTTTGTGGATTTACATAATTCTAACATGTTAAGCATGTGAATTTCTCACGCCTGTTATGACTTTCACCAGGTCATAGTCCAGCAAGGTGATTAACAACTAAACAGTCTCTCACAGCTTAGTTTACAGGGATGAGAAGTTTGCAAGTTAAAAAGGCAGCATGACAAGATTTGCATAAAGTATACGTCACAAACATGAACAGGATCAGCAAAAACACAAGACTTCTCGTTTCATATATATTTTTATAGAAATTTAAAATTTGCCCACAGTTGCTTCATGTTACTGATCAACATGGCTGACAACAAAACATTAAACCTCACATCTGAAATCATTGACAGTCCATCATTTGCAGTTTAAATTATATGAAAGAGTTTTAAAAGTTTATAGTTGTAATGCTTATCATTTTCTCATTGAACACTCTCAGCAGGCTTTGACCATTCCTAACCCTGATGCATGTTTCCAGGATAGTCACCCTCCATTTCTCCCTATCCTGGCCAGTAAGAAGTGTAATGACCCGGTCAAGGAAGCTTCCTGGCTCCGAGCAGAAAACACCTGCATGTGTTTATTAAAGCACCAGCTTTTACACACGGACACATCGTCTCATTTTTCCCCCTACCACCGCCACACATAAAACTCTAAAAGAGACAAGCCCACATGCTGATCAAAAGCTCACTCTCAAAGTCCAAAGAAGGCCACCTGTTCAGTAGCTTTCATTTTTTATTCTGCACAGAGAAGCTGATTTTCTTGCAGGAATGCACCTGCTAACTTTGGCCTGTGTGACTTTCCCTCCATATTTATGAGCTGAACATCACAGAGCATGTTTATTTAATGGCAGCCCATGAAGGAACCATGTCTTTTTAATGGAGGCCTGACTGCTCAGTGATTAAAAGGAATTTGCAGGACGTAAACATAATGACACACAGGCTTTTTTGGAGTGGTGCTGGGCTGATGATGCTGTAAAGCTAGACGTTTTAAATGTCCACTTGCTTCTTTTTCATTGGCTCCCCTGCCGTGTACCAGTAACTACAAGTGTGTATGACTAACAAGAGCAGCCAGTAAAGTGGGGCCTGTTGGGACCCAGAGTGTTTTTTGAAAAAAAAAAAAAAGGCTTTGGGGGGGTGTGGCCTCATCTGGCCACATGGTAATCATTACCACAGGACACTATCTTAACAATTCTCCTATTCACCACATATTGTTGACCACTGAGCAACATGTGAGAAGCAGGCAGAGAACCGTGGTTGTCATCGGCAGTGATCGTCCAGGGACAATCTCTCCTTTTATAAACAACTCCACGTTGGAAACATTTGTCTGTTTCACCTCTGAAAAGAAGCAGTCATCATTCACTGGCTTAGCGGGTGACATGTTGCTCCGTCACCACCACCATCCATTATACAGTCTCTCCTTTTGCAGTTATAGTAATGCTACATGGTTTAATCTAGATTAGATGGATTATTCATGTAATCTAGTTTACCAACATCCCTAAAAAGAGTTAATCCATGTAAACAATGCCTCAACTGATTTGCCAGACGGATGTCGTTTCTGGCTGCGGTTGGAGTTTATTTTAGTTTGAGGCAGAACGGGAGCAGAGTGTAATCAGGTTGTAGGAGTGTGAGAGATTGTGCTGTCAGAAACATGAGATGATTTGAGTGAGAGTCGGTGCAACAGACAAGAAGACGTAAAGTAATACTTGTGTGGGAGGTGAGCAGGAAAACTTAAAAAAAAAAAAAAAAAAAAAAGGATTAAGCCGGGATGCAGTAAAGACAATGTGTGCGCGTGTGTGTGTGTGTGTGTGTGTGTGTGTGTGTGTGTGTGGATTTGAGGTCTTGTGACGGTTATATAAGCAGTTTATCTTTACATCTTCTCTGTCACAACAGAGCTGATGCTCTCATGGCTGCCTCTTCCTGTCCTTGATAGCGTCTCATTGTCTCCTGTGACCACCAATCTTCAACATCCTGTAAACTCACAGACAGTCATCCTTATTTGTACCAAAGAATCCCAGCGTTTCATTTAGGAGCCATCTGACACACAGTCTGATGCGTAGCAAAACTTCACACTCTGAACACAGAGAAAATCACTTTATCATATTCAAGCATCCCTCACCACACAACAAGGAACTCTTATCTACAATAACAAAACTACACAACACCTCTATAGTCGTCCATTTTTATCACTTCTAAGTCAAAGGATAAAACTAAATGCATGAAGTAGCAACACATAGTTTCATTCATACATTTATGTATTTCCTCCCTGTAAACAGTTGATCTTATAATATCCACAATCCTACGTGACCAACAGGTGGGATGGAGAATCAAGTGCAGGATTCCAGCCGTGGCCTTAAATTCTTAAGCAGAAATGAGGCGCTATATAAGGAGGAGAGAGAGGGTTATAAAACCTTTACAGCTTCTTAACCCTTGTTATACATTTTCTAACTTTCTTGAAGCCTCCTGTGGCTGCCCCAAGCGAAGCTGTCTCCAGTCACATAACTTTTGGGCCTTTTACCAAGATCTGAAAACAGACTGCGTTACTAAAAATTGGTAGAACTCTCCTTTTAATAGTACATGTTTGGACTGTGTGCGCCTCTTTGTAATCAGAAATAGCTGTACATCTGTGTTCCTCCTTCTTTTAATTGATAATAATCAATAAGTTGTTTCCTGGTGTGTAAGCACTGTTACAAGTGAAACAAAAGAAAAAACAAAGGACAATCCGTTACACACTCATATACTTTGATGAATGAGGCCATTGGATCCTACAGATCCCAGAGTGCATTAGGGCCTCATTAGTGAAGTGGGGTAATCCATCATAGTCTCCGTCTATCAGGGTCTCTAATCACCATGACACACCCTGTGATCTAGACTAAGACTAAACACTAAGACAGTGTGCTGCGCTCATTGAGATATCGATCTTTGTTTGTGGATGACTGTACTAACTCTGAATCAATATCTGCTCCCTCAGGTTGAGGCTTGTTTTCTTGGAATACCTGGAATTACCCATGAGTCCCTCTGTGTCTGTATCTGTTGTGAAATCCTGATCTCTTTAGTAACATGCGCAGTAAGTCCTCTTTATGAAGGCAGACTGAGGTGTCAGGTTTTGCAGCTCTACCACTGCAAGAAAAAATGTGTTTTCCTTCCAGACGTTGTTCATATGTCACCTGCCCAAAACAATCGATGGAGTCATCTTTTCTGCATCGCCACATGGCTTTCTGGGTAATATTAGGCCGCAGTGCTGAGATGAATGGGGGATGGTGGCGGTAGTGGTGGTTAGTGTCAATGTCTGCGTCTCCGGGTGTCTGGAATGTCAGACTTTTCCCCCCCTGATCTAATATAACCAGCTCCAAGACATTCAACACTACACGAGCTTCACACACAACCCTGCACTGACTCACCCGATGTGATTGGTCCGTAACGAAATTTCCAGTTCTCTCAGGACTTGGGTGGACTCCTGAACTCTCCGTCTGAATTTCTGAGGACGGGAGAAAAGAAGAGGGGGATTTAATATTTCATTGTAGCAGCAGATCTGTAAATCATCAAGTGGTAGTGCGGCGATGTTAAGGCCGGAAAAAAAATCTTTTTATTTCTGCAGGAAAGGTCAGATACAGGGACAGGGATAGAAACCACAGTGATATTTAAACGTGAAAGCAAGCGAGCCGTGCGCTGATTACAAAATCAAATGTTCTCATAAGATTGTTTACCGAGCCTTTTACTTGCCAGAAACCATTCAGTAGGCTAAAAGAAAAAAGGAGCGGACTCATTGGAAACTCTGAATATGGAACACTTCCCGTTATCCATTTTGCTCACATTGGTTTCTTTATGAGGCAGTGATCCGTCCTTTAAGCACACAGGATAATATTAACCAACATAACTGGTTACCTTTCCAACACAGCAGAACCCACAGCACCGACACATGTCGACTCACATGTTCTCAGTTCTGTTACTGTGGCTACCACGGGGGAGAGAGAAGTGAAACAGAAAACAAAAGAGCAAAGAGGACATGTGAGGCTCCCTCTTTGATTGTGTCCTCCAACAGGAGGTGATCTGCAAAACCCAACACACACACACACAAAAAAAAGGTTCTTCCAGGCTGTTACACAACCGCAGCAACAGAACAAAGGCCGAGTAACCGACCAGTGTTGATCAAACAGGAGGGGGAATCCCTGACAAGAGAGGGACAAAGTGCTGGATGAGAGGAGAGGTGAAATAAACACTCAGCTCTATAAATACTATCCCCGTGTAAATACAGTACGTCATAATTAATACAACTCAAATATTCTGACTCCATGTAACGGCAAGATTAAAGAAAATGCTTTCGAAATATTTCCCTCCCAAAAAAAAAAAAAAAAAAAAAAGAAGCAAGAAAGAGCGGCACACCAAGGAGGCAACACGCGCTCCTTCTCAGAAACATCACTCCCCAATAAATCCTTTAAACGGGAGCCTCAATCTGTTCGGCTTCTTTTTTTCCTATTTGCTTTATTTATTAGAGTACTCACTTAGGGATGTGAATGTCTAATCAACGATGAATATAATCCTGTTCGTCAAATGATCTACAGTAACTTTAATGAGGTATTTAAAGGAGAGGAGAAGACGAGCTTGTCACTTTCCATGATGTGTTAGACTAAGGGAGGAAACAGATCTCAGGCCTGTGTTAACCTATTATTAACACCCACGGAGGACAGAGCTGTTCCCATAGCTTGTCTCTCTCTCTGTCTTTGGGCCTGGGCGGCATGTTTGGCACATGAGGAGATGAGAAACAGAGTGTTTTTATTAGGGAGGAGCCTTTTGTGTGTTTGTGTGGAAAGAAAAGCATATTTAGGGGTACTGCGCAGTCTCCCTGAGGCCCCCCCTCTCCCCTTCTCCTTCTTCTCCCACCAAACGCCCTACACTCCACACTTTTAAGTGCTACCAGCTGCATCACACAGAGAGCAGGAAGAGAGAGGAGCCGACAGTGTGTGTGTGTGTGTGTGTGTGTGTGTGTGTGGGGGGGTGGTGGTGTGAAGACGGTATGAAGAAGGGGAGGAGAAAGGGAGGGAGCAGTGAAAGGGGAAAGTAAAAGTAGAGAATCAGCACTAAAAGTGTTGAGGGGGGGAAAGGAAGAGATTTTGGGGAGTGTGGGCTCAAGAGAGGTCATCCTGGAAACAAATCAATGGCTGATACATTCTTGGGGACTTGTTGGACTGAAGCTCTTCCTCCTTGGCTGCCGATTGGCTGGGAGCTGCCCAGAGGAATGCACCGGAGCCTGCCTATGGAAAGCAGAGGCAATGACCTCCAGCTCTCTCACAGCCGCACAAAGTGGCAATTGTTTTGAGTTTGAAGAAAAGGGGGATGGAGCAGGAATGTAGAAAGAAGCCCATAACTCTCTTCTCTTCTGCGCTGCTTCTTTTTTGTCTCTCTCGTTCTCCGTCCAGCTCGTTCTCCACCGATACCCTCTCTACAATACTCACTCTTCCTCCTTCCCTCCCTCTTTATACACTTTTTTCACTTTACAGTCTCATGTTTAGTTTTTAATCAAAGCAAGCAATAGGCAGGAGGGAATGTGAGAAACAGCTGATGCCCCGGCCTTTGAGAAGAATCTCGGCTGGTTTAACATTGACCCAACAACCAGCTGCAGATAAGTCTCTAGTAGACGGAACGAGAAAAAACTTGGGAATGTTTTTTACTCTGTCTGAGGTGCCCCAGCCATGAAGGCACTAAGTGATTACACTCGGAGCTTTATAACCTCTGCATGTCATGGGTGAAAACAATCCATCGGGCTCACATCAACAAAGCTTAAACGTCTTGTCTGATCACTATAGCTTCCTTTAAAACAGACATGACAATATTGAATACTGATGAACATTAAATGTCTTGTTTGGAAAAAGGTCATACTGGAGTGCAGGGCGTTTATTGCCTGGCTCAAAAGCACCTCATCAGTTCAGGTAGAAGCAGGATAGAGAAACACTTATTTTATTCAAATTTCCAAAACCAGCCGTCATGTCTAACCTTGACACTGTCGCTGCCCCAGCCCACAAAGTATCAGAAGAACATTTAAAAAGTGTTTTGTCTCCTCGAACATGTGTCATTGTCCCTTTATTTCCTGCCTTTATCAGACCTCCTGTGTCTTTTATCTTCCCGGCTGTACATTAAACATCGGATGCACAGAAGTATAGAAGTCTCTGAGACGAGCTCTTAACAGTCTGGATTTATCTGACAAAACCCTCCAGGGTTTTTTTTAACCAGAAAAATTATTTCATTAAGAGAGTCCTGGCCAAGACAGCAGCAGAAAAAGTTTCAGGCGGACAGCAAAGACCAACATTACACCAATTCAATCAGTTATACTTAATATCTTTGCACATTTAGTCAAGGTTAACGTAAAACAAAACATGAGGATACGCTTCAAATAGGTTAAGCTCCCTGTGCCACTGGCAAGCCTGCAGCATTCCAGACTAATGTGATATTTGTGAATCACTTCTCTGAACATCAATAATGCAGGGCTGAAACGGTCTCGCACACTCACAATGTGGTATATCTCACTTCTTATCAAACCAACCAGGAGTGTTGTAGAGCAACAACTCGATGTGTTTAATATGCTGGGAGTTTTAGGAGTATTTGTGTCTCTATGCGAGCCAATGTTGATCTCTTTGGGTTTTTTTGCCACAGTCGTTCTAGCTGTTTATGCTGCTGAAGCTGGCTTATTGTGATGCAAAATTTAAACTCCAGTGGCTGCAAATTGAATTATTCAACAATTTGTTGTTATTCTGGCAGAGTCTGTTGGTTAATTTGGTTATCACAGAGAACGGGCTCCCAGCGTCCCTCTCCCCACAGCTCTTGCTCACTCAGGCCTAAAAGACTTTATTTTGGCAAAGCTGAAGAGCTGGTTGATTTTTTTTGTTTCATGGAGCCCCCTCCTCTTACTCCTTTCTGCTCCGTTTTAAGCAGCCAGGGAAACGGCATGAGTTGGCAACTTCAGACGTATAGCAGACGTCAGAAGCAATGTAGCCACATGATAAAAAAAAAAAAAAAAGTCTGGTGTCGTCTGTTAGCTTCTGCGATGCAGCGAAGCAATGACTGTGCAGCAATTAGCAAGCTCAAGCCCTCTCTCTGTCTTCATCACTCTTATACTCTCTGATGCCTTTAAGCCAGTGTTATTGTGTTGTCTTTTTTTCTTCCTCACTGAGAGGTCAAAGCAGCCCTGTCCGCCGTCGGATGGCACCACACGGGAATGGTATGGATTCACCGTCTTGCTTAATGACACTTCAAACTGGACAGAGGTTTCTTGAGCCTGGTCGCTCCAGATAAACCGTCTCCTGTCTCATTGAGTCACACTGTTCGACTGTTTTGTAACTCAATTTCCCAAGCTTTCTACTCAAGAGGCCCTGCGTGCAATCTTTCCTCAGTTACAGTGGGGATATCCTGGACAAGAGAGATAGAGGGTCAAAGGGGAAGGAAAAAGCTTCAGCTGTTGAAGGACCAGTGCAGAAGAGCAGGATAGCAGGTTAGAGAGGGGGCTCACCTTTCTCGTGACTGCGGGGTCCAGATAACTCCTCAGCTTTTGGAGGTACGTGTGAGGGGGATTTTTCACTTGGAAACGCTCCTGTCATTAAAAAAAAAACAAAAAAACAAGGTTAAGAACACGACCAGAGCAAAATCTGACATTTTTAGAAATGGAAGAAAAAATTCACAGTAATATTATACATTTTGCTTTATTTTCAGACAGTGTTTACTCGATAGAGCCATGGATTAGTTCAAATAAAAAGGATCAAATTCAAATCCAGTTTAGTGAAGGTTCAACCATGATGACTTTAATTCCTTCATATTGAAACTGGTCAGACTTTGACATCCCTTAATTGAAAGAAGAGTTAGAGGATATATTTTACTTTTGAGCGTAAAAAGAAGTTGGTCCCCTTAGAGGCTGCTCTATAGTTTATAAAGAGTCTATGTGATTGTCACGTGTGCTTTTTTTTAAAGACTATTTTGCAGATCGGAGTGCCTTCAAAGAAAACTCACCTCAGCTCTAATTCAGAGATAACTGTGTTGCACAGGAATAATGGTCTGTGTGTGGACAAGCTGAACTGTAACATCAAACACAAATATACATGCTCAACTTTGTCTTCTATAATGAATATAAAACAGTCCTCTCCTTTCATCACCATTGCAGCTGCTAATGTAAATAGTGATCAGTCGATCGTCATACTTACCTGTTACTGCTAATACAACACACACCTTCACCATTATGACTGAAATAGCTCTACATTTTATCATGCTCATTGTTATAGTTGCTCTGTTTGTCACAGTTTCAGAAGGTGGCTGTTCAACGTCAGTCTGCTTTTGCCTCTCTAAAGGATGTTTGTCTTGTCGCTATAACTTCCTGTGCTCATGATGGATTGAAGTTGGGTCTCCGTAAATGAAATGAAGAGTCCGCTCTTTTGTACAGTGTCTCGAGATAACGTTTGTTATAAATTGGCAGCATACAAACAAATACAGATTGATCGTTGAGGAATGGTTTTGCACACGAAAACTCAATAAATTGTCATGATATTCCAAATCGTAGTATCAACAGCATACTCAAAGCTTCGCAGTGACTTCGTGCATCAATAGCTGTGTAGATGACATCAGAAAGGTGGCAAGACCCTCAAACACACGCTCATGGTCTGATAACACCGAGCTGGGAGACGGTGACTGTCTAAGCTGTTAAGCCGGCGAGAGCTAAAAAAAAAAGATGTTTCTATTATTGATTTGTGTTAATGTGCTAGAAGGCATTACCTACCTGGGGATTGTGACTAAACGTGTATGGCTGTGTGCCTACGTGTCTTAAGTTCAGCCAGGAAGAGGTTTTAGGTCAAACCCCTCACTGTTGTGCTCTAGATATAAATACAAGAGATTAGTGTTGGATTTGGATCAGCGCGTCGAGCGGGAAACAGTATTTGGATCAGACTGAGAGTCACAACATGGCAGCATGAGTGGTTCTGTGTGCTGATCTACCACACTACATTGAACAGAGAATAAAAGACAGTGGAGAGCACATCAGTGAGGACATGTACTTTTCAGAGGACGATGGTAAAGATGGCTGAAGCTTTCTTGACTTTAGCAACAAGCTAGCAGAGCTCAGTGACTCGGGGAAAGTGTACCTCCTGATCTTTTCTCCATCGTAAAAGATGTAGATTTTCATCTGAGCTTGTGTAAAGACATCAGAAGCACACCTACGAGTACCTGTGTCTGCGTTTCTTCACTACAGGACTCAAGGAGGAGTTGTAAATTCAAATTTCAAGGCTTTCTTCTGTGGCTTCATGGGCCATTAAATCTTTCTTTGTTCTCTTGTATGAGGGGTTGGGCCCTTATCTCGAAACAAAGGTGACCAAAACAAAAACTATTTGGACCTTCTTTGAGGATATAAGACTCTGTGATTCTTAAAGACGCACAGTTTAGACAGCAACAAACTAATAAAACGTTGAACATGTGCAGAAGCAGGTACACAATCCCTCAACCTGTCTTATTATTATTCAGCTAGTTGTACTCACAGGATTGCACAAAAACTTCAATAACTGGAAATTAAGCCCTAGTAGTCTGCAGTGGCGGTTGGGGGGAAATTTCAACCAGCAACACCTTTAGCATTTAACTGGGGGGGGGCGCTCAGTATTCTACAGATACTGAGGTTAGACCAGATTTCGGGGCTGTTCTGTATTATCAGCAACATTCACATTTATTCCAGCCAGAATGTCTGCCTCACAAAAACAGGAAAGGCATGTGGAAAGAGAGCCGGCTCTCACGGCTACAGCTGACAGAAACAGACACACTCTGCTAGCTATCTGCCAGTCCGCAAAATAATAAATGATTTGGCAAGCACCTTACATATCCTGTTACATGCAATGAAATGTACGGAACGAAGGCCAGTGGATTATATTATAGAGAAGACATGTCTGGTTTGCAGGAAAACATATGAACAGGCTATGAAATGATCTATGGCAGTTCGGGTAAGTTTGACTATGTAGAAGATCTGAATCGAGCGTATGGGTGAGGTTTTTTTTTTATTGTGAGACAATATTGAAGAAAGACTTCAAGAGACAAAACTTGTTGGAAAAAGGCATAATACTGCAAAGGATTCTGGGAAGTCATCACATCTTTATACGCTGAAAGTTTGAACCTTTACGTCGAGGGCATCCTCCATATTTCATATGTTCTCCTAATTGCCCAAAAAATGTTAAATATTTCAACCTCTGGTGGCGTTTGCAGGGCCTGTTTTTCAAAGGGGAAGTACCTGTCATCTCCGCCTTTTTGGCTCCCTCCATCACTGTTGCCATAGTTACATAAAGAGATTCACTGGAGCTATGAGAGAGAAAATACTTTCCTCCCAGAGGGGCCTGTGCTGTCACAGGTATAGACTTCTTGGGAAAACGAGAGGAATATTTTATTTAAAACAATAACAAGTGGAATTATCTAACAATATAAACATTAACTTTTTGGCTTTTGACAACAATATAATATGATAAAGTTATGAAACTTCACTTCATTGAATAAAATGTGTTTTCAAGAAGGATGATAGTGATTCAGATGGACACGTTTCATTTTATTCTCAGTAAGAAAATAAGACAGAAAGAAGATTCTTGTTAGGAAAAACACTGGGAAATATTTTGGAAATGACAATAACAAGGAAACCATCTATTTACACTTCAGGCCAAACGAGAGGAACATGGAGTCCACTCCACACTGAAAGAGGATCTCTGACTGCTGATCAGCAGCCAGGTCGGCTCTCTCTGGCACTGCTCCCTTCAGGGTCAGTGCCTGTCAATACGGTTGGAGTGGGTGGTGGTCTTTATCTAGCCTCCGTTTTTCTCCTCTGCCTACAGAAGCAGAAAAACTCTCTGGCTATGTGGACGAGGGCTGAGTGGAGCACTCAGACCACAGCTCGCCGCACAACGTGCACCCTCTGTTATTCCCTACATGCAGCACTGACACCAATAACAGGCAACGCTTTTTTTTTTTTTTTAACTAGTGTACTGGTGTGTGCCTCCTGCTGTGCCACTTAACCCACTTGACCGGGGAAGTCGAGGGCGTGGGCAAAGGCTGGGAAAGGCTTACAGGCAATGGAGCATGGGAACTGTGGTCACGATGTGCAGAGCAACAGACCTCCTGCACGATTAAAAACTCAGTATAGACAATAGAGCAATATCTTAGATTATCATTGTAGGTAGTTCAGAGTAAAAACCAAAAATTAACAGCCTTACAGCTGTGTACTTGGGTTAAATTAAAACTATGGAGAGTTACTTAGAAATTAAGATACAGCGTTCATATTGATGCCTGTATATGAACTACAAAAACAAAGCAAATCATTAGCTAGAAAGCAGAGTAAAGCTACAGATTTTCTTAATTCCTGTCACTGCTGGCTCCGGGTCAGATTCCGAAGAAAGGATTTATAACGTGAAGACTAAAGAGCCTTTGTTTACATTTGTGCTGGCAGTGTTTTTTTAAGTGAGTCGTGTATTAGCCAGTTAGAAGAAGCAGGAGAAGGTTTTATTGTATTGACAAAAATGTCCACAGGAGGTGCAAAAGCTGATATTGGACTTGTGTGACGCTTGTGCAGCACTATATATCAAACACTTTCATGCAGATAATTGCCCACCTGATCACATATGAGCTCCCACTTCTTCTCGTTGTCATACTGCCGCAACAGCCGCGCTTTGTCTGGAGGAAGATTCATGGAGTTCTGAAAGAGACGGAAAGATGGGAGTTATTTGGATGCAAGTTGTTCAATGTTATTAGTCACACATGAGCAGGAAAGCTCTCGCTCTCTATCCAGACATAATTAATCACACAGTCATGACTAACAGTGGCCAAAGTGTAAAAGTGATGGTGTTCCTTTTAAAGGGTCTCCTGGAACAAGGATGTACAAGAGAAATCTCACACATACGCTCTTGACACATCCTTAGCCTGAACACGAAACGTGTCCAACTCCAGCACACTTTGTTTTGTCTTTGCGGATAATGGGCCTCTGCTTCAGTACGGCAAAGCAGGAAGATGGAGGATCCAAGAGGTACACGACTCAAAGAGCACTGAAGGGATGCACCGGAGCGCCGGCTTTTTGAACTAAACTGAAACTTTGAGCAGCAGCCAGTGTGAGCACGGTAAATCCGCTGCTGGCATGTTCTTCTGTTCACCTGCTCCACCTCCTTTGTTGCACTGATGCAGCTCGTCAGTCACACTCCTAACATTAGCTCGCTCTCAGCATCAGCACACTGATGTTGAGAGCAACAAGGGATTCAGTCTATTCCCTTTTCATAGCAGGTACGCATCCGAGCATGCTGTGGATTGTATTCTACGATATCGATTCCATATGCAAGAAAAAATGAAGTGCTGTGATTTCAAATGCTTGAGCTCACATCAAACGTCACCACCCAAAATTAAAGTAAGTGGAACAAACCAGCCAACCACAGCTGACTGACGTCGCACACAGCATCACTTCAGCAATCTGCGAGTCAGTTCTGAACAAGCGGTGCAATCTGTTTAAAGACCTGCACCCCTACAGCGTCATCCACAACCAAGGCTTAGATGTATCATCACATCCTTTTCTTCACCAGCAAGTTTCAGATCAATAATTAGATAGCTGGCTTAAATCCACACATTTGATTTATATTAACGAATTTTGCAAGTTCAGAATAACAAAAGTTAGCTTTGTTTTAGGTTTTCTTCTGTGGTGTTAATGCAATCAGCTAATGAAAACATTACAGATAATAGAAGATCACCTTGAACACATTCTATTGAGCTTTTTAATTTGGCGCTTAAAAAACAAAGTGCTCAGCAGACTGGATTAGCTGCTCCAATAAACAGGGATTGGTTCGAATCGAAAGTCCGCTTTTGAATCGGAGTTTCAGTTCTAACAATAGTTAGTAAAAGGAAGTTAGACGGCCGAGCACTCCTCTGCAAACTACTTCACTAAACTAAAACGTGTTTCTCCCAGCTCTCTTTCGTTTTAACTCAATACTAAAACCATTCCAGCTCGTACAGGTTCACATATTCATTTTCCATTTCCCATAACACAAAATAAAACGATGCCAGAAAAGTCGACGATGAGAAAACCCAAAATAACTCCCATGCGAGGTGCAGTGGGGGAGTCTCCAATGCACTGACGAGGTCTCGTCTTCATGAAGAAGAGTGCGATGACTCGGAGGTAGAAGAGAGGAGAAACATTGAAACTCTCCTGCCAGAGTCATCGCTTTGAACTTGAGAACCAGGAGGCCGAGGTTCACCTCCACAGTTCATGGAGCAGACGTGGCACTGACAGTAATGTGAGAGTGAGCGAGTTAGTGAAAGAAAACGTGGACACAACTGTGGTCACAGTTTTTCTTCCTTCCCTCATTCTCCTGATGGGAACAAACTAAACATAACAAACTGTTTTCTTATTGTGTTCAGAATGATTTCGTGAGGAGTGTTTTATTCACGTGTTGTCAGAGAGTAACCCCCCCAAAAAAATACGGCTCTATCAAAAACAGCTCTACAGGTCTTTCTTTATCCTGTTATCTTTCCCGTCCATACACACACTGCAGCAGTTCTTTTAAATCTGGCTCTATGTCACACATGCATGATTCACTCTGCCCTCTTGTGAATTAGAACAGCTGGAAACAGTTAGAAAAGAAACACTTCATTGCCAGAGTTACATGATGAAGAATATCTCAATGTATTTGCAGAAAATGTCGTAGCCCCTCCACAGGAAAAAAAAACAACACATTTTACTATATTTACACAACAGAGGTTTGTCCTCAGAAGACTTGGATAGAGACAAGCCGAATCAACCACGACTCGTTCTGTTATGAAGGATATTGAGGACGGTTAAGGGAGAATATTTTCCACTGCTAAGAATAGAAAATGTGGCCGTCGTGGACCGCTCGGCTTGGGGTTCTTTTCCTCTTTTCATTCGACGGGTTGGATCATTTATCAGTGTGTGTTCAGCGCTCAGCGTCTACTTTTCCAGCGACGCTCACGGGGGGGGGTGAGAGGAAGATGGATGAGGGGAAAAAAACCCTGTGATCCAGCCTATTTCCACGAGCGAGTAAAAGCAGGATGGAGTCAGGCACTGATCGAGGAGTCTGATCCCCAACAGGCTTCAGAAAAATCACTGAAAAGTATCGCAAATACGTTTCCTATCAATTTACTAATTCTAATTAGAGTCCTTCTAGAACAGAAACTCTTCTGCTTAGTGACAGGGCCAAAAAAATATGTGAATCCAGCAAAAAGAATCAAAAACTCAATATAAGAGTATGACATGCTTTAGATCTGTATGGACATGTTTGGATGCTGAAAAAAATGGATTTTAAGAACTTCATTTTAGTTTGATTTGATCTGAACAGAGGTTGTAGCCAGCCTGCTCTCCCAGCCTGAGCAGGAAATCACATTAGAATTCAGCAGATGTTGCCGGTTGGCTGATTGCTGCGGTGCTGACTGCGGGGAATTCAAGTCAGATAGACACTATTGATTCAGTCAGGCTGCTAAACAGATGCGTAGAGTTTAGAACCCGCTGTCCTTCCCTAAACACATTAAAAGACGATTCAACACCTCGAAGTATGCTGTTGCATTCAATGACACAAAGCCACTAATACTCTCACTGTGTCACACAGAAACGTAAACACAGACTTTACCCGTTTGTTGGCTCATTCCTCGACCTCTACGTTGTTTGAGAGGAACTTTACGTGGAGGTACAGACTGGATAGGTAGAGTGCTTTGTTGGGTGGATGAGGGCGCCCTGAGTTAAGGGCTTCCTGCTTGGTGAGGCTCCAACTAATGCAAAAAAAAAGAAAAAAAAAAAGAAACCACTTCCACCAGCCGTCAATTCACCTCAATGCTAATGAGCTGTGACAGGCACTCAGAGAGCCAGGGTCAGGTTACCCTAAAGTCTACAGTCACACTAATTCTGTGTCTGTGTTATTAATGGGGTGATGTTGAGAAGGGTGTGGCAGCCTTTCACCAACACCTGCTGGCAGACCACCCTGCCCAAAACACACACACACCTAAATATAACTCAGCGGGTCATTTACGGGTAATTAAAGAAAGAGCGTAAGGAGGATTATGAGAGGTTTACAACGCATGGAAAAATGATGTGAAGTCAAACACTAGCTTGCAGTAGTGGTTTGTTTTTTAAAGAAAGAAAACGAATATAACATGTGCAAAGTGTGTCCTAAACACGAACAAACATAACAATGCAGAGAGACTCCCTCCTGACCACAGACAAAAAAGAAGAAGATGAACTCACTGGGCCAGATGACCGAGCCCTCTTTTCTGTGAAATGTTGGCCTTCAACGCTCCCATCGAGTCTGGCCTCGTGTCACGCTGCCAAACTGAGAGCTCGTCTCCAGAGCAGCTGTCCCACATCTGTACTTTAAGTGAGAACCATTACAAAACAATTGGAGGAGCTGAAGCTGTGAGTATTGGCTCGACATCCTTCAGTGTTGGATCGAGCTTCACCAAACAACGAAAAAGTTTATATCAGGATAAGTCAGGTGACACTTACTCTGTGTCAGAGTCCCTGAAACGCACATACATTGATCACAGAGCAGCTTTATTGTCCAGCATGGAAAAGAGAAAAACTCTTTGACCCGGGCAACATTTGTAGGACACACGCCGACCAGAAATCACAAAGACATTGAATTTAACAAAAAAATTGCTAAGCTATTCATTTATTTATTTCAATAAACAATGCTAAACCATAATCTTAAGACAGCGATATCTAAAGCAAAGTGCGTGCTGATTACTGCCGACGAACTCATGATAATCCTAAAGGAAACATCTGTACGCGATCAGAGGATAACAGGGAAATATTTCATTACTTAATGTTGTAGTGCTGAATCAGTCATGATAAAGGTTTTTGTACTTCTTGGGATCTTTATATAAAAAAAAGAAAAGAAGTGTGCAGCTTTTTGCAGAAAGACAGAAAATTAAGTCTAATAAAGAGTGAATGTACTTTGAGTCTACAAGAGCAGTTTGCTTGAAAGTGGAACCAAAGGGGACTCAGAAGCAGAAAGAAAGAAGATTCCCATCAGCCTACACAACAATGTGGAGTCAAAAAGTGTTGCTCAACTTCTGTCAGTGTTCAACCCTCGCACATGGATCAGGTATGAACATTAGCGTCCATGCATCCTCACATTATGCAGCTTGAGTCAAATAAAGGAGTAAAAAAAAAAAAAAAGACAGCTGGCTCAAAGCCCACCAACCACCCACCACCTTCCAGGGGGTCTGCGGAGGCACAGCTGGCCCCGAAAGCAAACACACATGGCCCACATGAAGGGCTTGTGTTGCTGCGTAAAGATGTGGACTTTGTTAACAAAACTGAGAAACTGGCCATTATCCGTTAACCCGGAACAATAAAAGAGACAGGACGAAATACAACAGCAGCTTAAACCTCCAACACAACCATTAACATCAATCCAAGGGAACGTTTAACAGTGATGAGGCTTCATGGGCAAATCTTACTCCACTCCGTATGTTCAAGAACTTTCTCAGAAAAGTCCAAGCCCAAATGACAGTTTGTTTACTGTCTGACTGGATGATCAGCTCTGTTGGGGATTTAATCTTCCTGCTGTAAATTTCTGCCTTTTTAAGATCATTTTATTCTTCATTAATAATGCCAACCCTCACTGATAAAAAAAACAAAACAAACTAAACTTTTGGGATCAAAAACTTTAGAACTTTTGTTCATGGCCTGTTCATTGTGTGTTGTTCTGTTTTTGTATTATCCTACATAAATACTGACCTCTATGTTCAATAAAGACAACAAAGTTTTTTAAACTCAAGATCCAAACTGTTTTTGTCCAACGAAGTGGACAGTAATCCCCTGAATAAAAACGTACATTAACAGATGTTCTTGCATCGATGACTCTGAAAGATGTCTCACTTCTTTTGAACAAAAAAATCGATTCCATTTAAGTGTTGGCTACAAAGGAGCTGAAGACAACAGGGAGCAAGTAGAACTTTTAAAGTCACTCGACATCATTCACTAAAACAGTTTGTTTTTCTTGCCTTGGTTTCGATGTGTTTTTAGAATTCTGTAACTTTAGTGAAGTCCCTGAAAATGTCTTCTATGTGCATATGACTGTAAAAATTGACTGAAACTAAGGCGTGTGCGAAGCAGTCAGGCCGAGCCTTCGCTCAGATATCTTTTCGAGCAGCTCTGATTCGTCCCTGGGGTCTTGAGAGAGAGAGACACACCCACACTCTCCTCTCCCACTTCAATCTCTACCTCATTTCCTGCTAATGCACCACAACCACAAACGACTCTGATTTTTCAGACTGAGCGCTACGAGAAAGCAGTATTTAATCCAAATCATTCACGTGTTTGCGACGCTCTCGCGAGCAATACGACACACGTCGAATCACACGGGTGACCTCAACAGATTGCCTCTCTTTCTGTTGTAAACACCCAGTTTGCATCATTCAGTGCAATGTTCCAACCTCCAAGTTATTACTTCTCTTTAAAACTTCTAGCCGTCTTTTTAACTGAGCATTACAAACACCACAATACATGCCACAACAAGAACGCCTCTGACTACATCCATAATTGACAACTAGTCTTAACAAATACTTTCAAATTGCCTAATACTCCGGAAATGAGTTCTGTATTAGTCTCTCTGACATATGTTACATATTTGACTTCTCATTGTCCCAGCCAGGCAGTGAAGGAACCCCTGCAGCCCAGTCATGAAAGAATCTAAATCTATCATCTTCATAGTAGAGCTATTAAGCCATAACTTCCTACAAAAGGGAGAAAGGATTTGGTCGACCCAGAGGCATGTGCCGTTCCACCCAAACTGTCCTCCCCTCATTAGCGCCACGTGGATCTGTAATCCTCTGCGTTCTTTGAGGGCACAGGTGTCCCCCGTCTGTCCTCAGATTAGCTTTGTAATCCCCGGGACCCCCTGCTCCTCCGGCTCAGCAGCCTCCTCCATCGAGACTCAAGAGTTTATGTTTGCGAAGCTGTTCGCTGGAATGTCTCGCCACCAAATGGTGAGTTCAAATGTTTGAGCTCGGCCTCTCATTTTCCAGCTTTTTTTTTTTTTTTTTTTACGAGCACATTCCAATGAAATTCCATTCCTTTACCTTTGTGTAGCTCAAACAGGAGCTTATCAGTGCAACAATAAAACCATAAAGCTCGGCTGCTCTGATTTGTACAAATCCATGACTTGGCTGTATTTTTGCCAAACATAGAAAAATGCAACAACAAAAACCAGCTGGTGCCATGTTTACATTGAGAGTAATGTAATGTTGTCTTGAATCCGAATCGCTTTATGCTTCTACAAATACCGGAAACATTATGGAGTCTCTTTGGAGCAGCAGGAAGTTGTCCAAATAAAACAGTTGATGCACGAACACAGGAGGAGTTCCAGCCGGGCCAGATGTTGTGCTGTTGCGAAATTTGTCAGAACAAAGGTGGAGTCCATGTTCCTACTCGAATGAACAAATAATACAAAGGAGGAAAAGCTGTTTATCGAAAAGATAAAAGATAAACAACGGCTCATAGGAATGTATATGGAGTGCACAATAGGAAGAAATCACAGGTTTGTTTTTAAAAGAAAATGTCTGTTTTGGGACTTTTACATGATGAAACTTTATTTGAGTGGGTGGCCGTGGGATGAATGAGATCACACAAAAAAAAAGGAGGCTGACTAATTGAATGAGGCTGCTAAGTATAATCCTGTAGAGCTCTTAATCTGTCTTTCATTAACTACATCTTCCAAACTTATAATACCACACTCATCTGCCACGTGCTGCTGTGTAGAGTTAATATATAGCGAGAACAAAATCTGCACCTTTAAGACGTGTGATAAATGAATACTATTGTGCATCTTCTTTAATGTCAACTTTTGGATTTAGAATTTTCGTCAGACTTCCTCGGTCCTCATCATGCTGACATTGTTTCTGTGATGCAGTATATCTACACCTCCTCCTGCACTGAGGCCACAAGCAAGAGGCTGTCTCCTTTAATATTTCCCTTCCAGTCTTTGTCTTTGAACAAAAGAAGTGGACAATAAGCGGCTCAGTGACTTCATCTAATGAGATGATTGATGCACTTTGAACTGCATGTGGTCAAGCTCAGTAATGTCATTCTTTATTGTCCCATGTAAAAATTGGAAGAATGGGGCGCGATGAATCTTTGGACCCACATTTAAGGAGGACCCTTTCTTTTGAGTTTTACTCAAAATACATACTGGCCCACGTTGCTGTGGGTTTATGTGGGGGGTCCAGGGAGTGAGGCCTATCGTCTGTCCAATAAAGCCTAAAACAACAGACTGCTGCATTGTCTGGGACTGTGATGGGGCCTATATCAAACTCTGGCAAAGAGCGCTGAAGGACATTCATATGCAACAGGACCTCCCATTCAGCTCTGCGGATGTTAATTCTGGCAAGTCGTTACCCGACAAAACCTGCTTTTTTTCTTCTTCTTTTTTTTTTTTTAACTCGGGCAGCTTCAAAAGCAGCATATGTTGCAAGAAAACACAGAACAGACCGACTAAAAAGAAACTAAATCAACTTTAAAGTGAAGGGCAGAACCCCAAAGTAGTCCTGCAATGTCCTGTAGGGGATGTTACAAGAAAGCACACGATGACATTTGGAGGGAAGGACACAGGCTGCATATTGTAAAAGCTTGGAAGATGCACAGGCGTGAAAAACTCTAAAATGTCAGCTGATACAGCATGAGTACTCGCCTTCATGCAGGCCTGTTAGAGCCCGAAACGTAACAACGACCCGAAATCTAAAAAAAAAAATGTAACAAAACCCCAAATGTAATAACTGTCGTTGTCGGCTCTAACAAGGCCTCAAAGATCCACGTTGTTCAGTCCCTAAGAGCTGCATAATGGATTATATCATTATAATGATCATTCAATTAAACCGTTAACACACTCAATAAAGCCCAAGGCCTTGAAGGAGAGCCATATCAATGCCACAAGACACAGCTGGACCCTGACGCCACAACACGAGTATGTCACACTGACACCGACGTCTCGAGGCTTTTTCTAGTTATCTGTTTCTGATAAAGCTCAGTGTGGAGAAGATCAACTCATTCCTAACAGGTCGTAACAAAATCAGCATCTCTTGTGCAGGCAGTGGCACTTAATGGCACAGCTGCCACCCTGGAGCACAAACGGACCATAATGCACTTCTCCACGGAGCAATGACTCCCCTGCTCTTTTGTGCGGCTCTCGGACCGGCCCTGTTGGATGACATTGGCGACTGGCGGTGACCAAAAAGAAAAGGAGCACACTGGCCTTTTGCAGGCTGCATCATTTTACACCTGCTTCTTACACTGGAAGACCTACAGCAACGACGGTCAGGGCCAAGCACAAGGCTGCTTTCAAGAGTGAACACACACACACACACACACACACACACACACACACACACACACACACACACACACACACACACACACACACACACACACACACACACACACACACACACACACACACACACACACACACACACACACACACACACACACACACACACACACACACACACACACACACACACACACACACACACACACACACACACACACACACACACACACACACACACACACACACACACACACACACACACACACACACACACACACACACACACACACACACACACACACACACACACACACACACACACACACACACACACACACAGTAGAGTTTGCATTCAGTGCAACAATTTAAGAGAGTCAAGAAACAAAAAGAAACTTAAATGCCTTCTTTATCCGAGACAGGAAATAACAAAGATTAACTCTCATAATACAGTTTCTTTTTTTCATGTTGGATCAGAGTAAAAACCCTGTGAAGTTAGTCTACAGATTGTAAGTCAATAGTCTTTTTGCTTGGTCTGTACTCTGTGCCACCCACGCAGCAGTGCAGAAAACCCAAACACCCCCAGACGTGCGGGTGTCAAAACTGAACCGAGAGCAACAATAGTGATTGAAGCCCCAGTGATTTCAGCTCAGCAGTGGCAGCTCAAAGCCAACAGACCTGTTCCCTAAATAATCAGCTGACCCCTCCGCAAGCAAGGCGACGTGTCTCAAGGCTTCGCTTCGAGGTTTTCGTGCGGCACATTATCGCTCAATGCCACAGCGCCTCGCATGCTCCACTGCAAGAGGCTGCAAAGATATCCGCACTGGCTGCTGGATCTCATTGCTCCCCGGGCATTTCATGCTCGGCTCTGTTACGGCTAATTGGTGGGTGAGCATCCTGGGGCTCCAACTCAGCAGAAACTCACATGCTCATACACAAGCTAGTAGGCACACACACACACACACACACACACACACACACATACACATATTTGGGTATTTATCGTGGCCTCTTGCACACTGCCGGGTCTGGGTCCAGTGCCAGGCTCCGTGTTGGGCTCTCCACAGAATAAAGAGCAGCTCTGTTCTGAAGGCCTGCTGCACGGGATTCAGCCACTGTTCACCCTCTGCTCTTTAGACAATGCCCATTGTGCTGATTTTTAATGAAGAGGAGTCAACGTGGAAAAACTTCGAGGGCTAGCTTGGTCACTTCCTGGGTCCTGTGCAGCACTGAGATGAAGCGATCACTGTGTGTTCAAAACAATGTGAAAGTAGGAAACGCTAGGAGAGACATCACAAGCTGTCTGTAAATAAACACTTGCGTCTTATGTTTATTTTTTCAATTTTGTCTTTCATCCCTGTCCACACCTACAGTTGAAATACATTCATCAAATAACAAAATACTAAAAAATGTGTATTGGAAACAATTATTAACATTTATTTCAGTGCTGGAAACAGTGATACGTTTAAAGCAGCGCCAATCCACATTTGTGGGTGCCTCCGGACAGAAGTTCACAAACTGAGCGTCACAGACTCTAGAGACACATGATGGTTATATAAAAGTGTAAACGCTGCTATGGTTAATGATTTGTTAGCAAACAACTGACTATCAAGATACAAAGCCGGTGGAAGCAGCCTTTATCGGAGTCAGGTTTCTCACCACTTAAAAATAAAAAGTCTTGTGTTCAATGTCCTTTCGTTGCTTTGTTTTGTCACCAACTCCTGAGAACAAGAGCCAAGTGTTAAGCTAGTAGCTTTCCATCTATCCATCCTCCATAGCTTTGTTTGCCTTTATGCTGTTCTTTGATTTGGTGACGATGTTGTGAAGGTAGCATACAGTACGTTGGGCTGGATATCTTTAAAGCTACCCACTGCTGCTAGAAACAACCCTGTGTTTTGAGTGTGAACCGATCGATTTAAGTGGCTGTAAAACAATTGGCTGTAAAAGCACATGAAGAGGCTGAAAGACCACGACATGCTCTGGATTATGTCGACTGCAGTCAGTGAATTATTTATAGAGAGGATTCATCACTACAAGTGACACCTTAAATACAGACGCATGTTTATATAAAAATACGGATTAGTGAAGCTTTAAACACCTAATATGTGATCGTTTAATATTCTATTCAGTTGCTTTTTCTTTCATAGATAAATCAAGGACTAGGTGTAATAAAAACAATAATAACTTGGACCTGTCAATGTGACAAATTAGCATGGCTACTCATATGATTAATCTTGGGAGTAGATTTCAGATGCAGGGCCCGGGCACCAATAACAGCAGCTCGGGATGCTTCAGCAGCCTTCTAACAAAGCAGCTTAGATGTAATCTGTGCAGACTATTGAGAAGAGCAGCGACAACCTCAGCTAAGCCTATAGTCCCCCATATGGCATTTAAACGAGTCCTGGCTGTAAACTTCTGTGCCTCCCTGACAGCAGCGGTGTTATTCAAAAACACTGATTGAAGTGGAGGCTCTCCTGGATGTGGGTGCTATCTAATGTTTGATATCAACTTTGTGGTTAGCTGAAGCGGAGAGGCAAACATGAGGCCTGAGCTGGGTTCCTGTAACTCTGTCATTTTTCCTGCGCTCCTCATACTGTACATGTGATTCCACATGCTTTCAGCCAGGATGCACTTAGACCAAGACACTAAGTTGATCTTTGCTTATATCCTCTGATGCTCTGCTAAATGTCGACGATGGACTGATTATGCAATGGGCAGATTAAACGTGAGCTGCTGATATATGATGCTGATATGGCCAGTCATAGTAGCAGTTTTAGTTACTGGGATATTACTGCATGCAATGCACAATAAACATAAAGATGGCTGACACTGGCTTAAATTCATTTGCAACCCATCTTCGTCTTGAGGAATGACTTTGGCAGCCACAGCAGGAAGTAATGACTTGCAAACAAGGTTTCCACATTTAGGGAATAGAAGCTTTTTCCTCACAAAAGGCTACAAACAGTGACAGTCAGAACACGATCAGCAAAGAACAGGCTTTAAACACACAGAAAACCATTTTGGGGGAAAGACTTGTCAAATTGCAGCGTACACCTGTAAGGAACTCCAGCCCACAGTCGTATATTAAACAATGAGTGTTTGGCTGAAGCTCAGCCTCACTTCATGGCCAAGGTCACATGTGAATTGGCCTCTCTTATCGCAGCAGAGGCCTTGCATTACAATTAGCCTCAGTCTTTTTCCAAGATCAGCCCCAGGCTCTAGGGATTCACGAGACACAGACTTCAATGGGAGCTTTTCATTAAGTAGAAAATGTCGACTCAGCCAGCAAAAAAAAAGAAGGGAAAAAAAGCACAACCACAGAAAAGTGGCTCTACAATAGAGCATAGTCTGATCCCTGTGTGTGACTGGTAAGACGTGACCTAAAGTAAATGACTGAGAAGTATAGCCGTGCATGCTGGATATATTACAACACAACCTTTCACAAAGAGGCTGTTTTTCTTTTTATGATTTCACAACTGATGCACAATGATAAAGCCCCACTCAACCATAGACTGTCAATATTAATGGATAAAAACCTGAGTGACATCACCAAACTATCACCGGGGAACTAGAGACTCATCGACAGCAGCCGCCATGTTGGAAATCCTGGAAATGCTAAGAGCTGGATTTAACAGTTAAAACAAACTGTTACATCCTCCCCTCCTGTCAATCATGTCAGCTACATGCCTAACTATGAATAACACATAATCAAATATAAACAAATGTTTTTTTTAATTATTCCACCCCCTTAGAGTAAGTGCTCCTGAGGATAAAAACTAATCAGACCTATTCCATGTTTTGTAGCAGGCTTCAAACATGTTGATTTCTGCTGTAAAATGTGGTGTGTATGCGAGTTCAGGGGCTCCAGGACTGAAGGTTGCCACGTGGTTTCAATCTTAAAAGAAGCACACTACATTGGAGAGAACAATACTCCTCATGTGTACATGTATTTTTTTTTTACTTAGCTGGCATTTAAATGTATGCTGTTCCCACACGTGTGGTCTCCTCAGATGATTCAGCTCATGAGGCAAAATATGAAATGCACCTTACAGCGTTGAGCCAAATGTTCAAATACCCTCTGTCCTTGGTAAGAAATTCGAGGGCTCTGGCGAGGCGAGAGCTTGAATGTGGTCGCACACAGCGCAAGCCTTTAATCCAAATGGCTCCCTGCTGAGATCCGGGCCTGGTCTGTTGATCAAACCTATTAGGAGTGGCAGGTAAACAGTCCTGCTTCTACTCCAGCATGAATTTAAAATTTTTCAAAATTATTTGGAAAATTAATAGTGACATTTTAGGACGGATAAAAGTATAAAACAGGCAAAACAGATCAATCAAATCACTGCGGGTGCTAATGTGACAGAATAAGGCTGATTATACAATGATATAAATAAACTTAGAGTTGATTAACACGCAAGTACAAGAATTGTTTATCAGCAGCCAAGCACACTTCAATCTTAATTCATTAGCAATGAATAGCACACATGTGCTGCTGTGATACAAAGCAGGGCTGAGAAGCCATGATGAAGTATCATCCTAATCATCTGCTATTCAAACTCAAGTGAGGTCATCAGAGTCACACAGTGCCACTCGCTCCGGCAATCAATGGAGACAACAGCCATCAGACACGGCCGGGACACATTAGAGTTTAAATGGCAGTAAATAACACTAAATGCAGTGATTATAGTGCTAAATTCCTGTAATGCTGGAGGGCTTCCATCCCTGCAAGAGCTGAGGCATCATGCTGGCAGCAAGGAGGGAGGGAGGGAGGGAGCGGGGGGAGTTCCTGGCATACTACGAGGATCTGCTTTTGTGACAACCAACCTATGAAATCCTGAAGTTAGACAGGTACATGTAGATCTGTGTTTTGGTTGTTTGTTTGTTTTTTTTTCTGGAGAGCTTAGGGATACACTTTGTAAACCACGCGTATTGTTTGTTAATCATTTTCTCCAGCCTGATGTTTACTGCACAAGTTGTTTTCTTGTGAATCCGGAAGGGAGAGACCTCTCACAAGACGAAGAAAGTCGGTGACTCTCAAAGCAGACGTGATTAAGAAAAAGACCTAAATCCCTCTGTGGTGTGACGTCAAACCTCTACAAACAGCCAGACAGGAACGACGGGATTCATCAGCACAGGCAGCATTCACACCCATTCACACACAGCAGTGATTGATTTAACGTGCCGCTAAACTTGATCGGCTTATAGTAATGACTAAACAAAACCGTTTGACCAACATAAAAAGAAAAACAAATCCATGTTAACAGAAGTAGTAAAATATTAAAGCACCTTTCTCCATCGTAAAGTCAACTTAACAATCTCACAGTTGCAAGAACTTGCTTCCTTGCTCCAGTCAAATTCCTTGTGCTGAGCCGTTAATGTTTATGAGAGCAGTAGGCCAGACGACAATCACGTTTGACCCACATTTTGCCAGTTCTCAAATTTCACCTACACTCCACTGTTCTTCTACTCGGGCCGTTATTCATCAACTGAGGAGCTGATTTGTAGTGGAAGCTCCCCGGACCAGCTCAGACTTAGTCACAATCAATAAATTAGAAAACCCAAGAACAGTATCAGTGATGATTCAGTGCCAAAGTTCAGTCAAAGAATCACCCAGAACATTTTTCCTCCAAATGTATGTCTTTGTCATTCAAAATGGTATTAGAGTGTCAATCCTTTTCCACACATACTTTCTTTTAAACTCAATTTAATGACCGGTTAGCGCTTTAAAATCTGAAAGATCTTTCAACAACACCAGAGGAAATGTTCAGCACTCCCACCCAGGTAACATAATTGCTGACAGACACTGTTGACACTTTATGATGTGACAGATGTTTCGAAGGACCTGGCATGCTGGGCATTTTAGAGTTTCTGTAGAAGCAAGTCAATGTGTGGACTCATAAAGTGGGGGGGAAAGAATGTCATAAAAGCAGTAATTTGACTAGCCTACAGGTGTCTTATGTGAATAGAGTCTGGATTTTACACAAGCACTGCTGTACATTCATTAACTTCTACATGGAGTTCAAAGCAGCAAGAATTTGATGCTGGATGTATTTCAATGCTGTAAGGCAACCCCCTGTATGACTGATGGACATCTGAAAATCCTACAACTTTGAATAGGTTTAGAGGAACTGAGATGCTGTCTAATACCTCAAGTGTGCAACAGATGCTAATCTTTGACACTCTTGTCAGAATTCCCCCTTTTTTTTCTCCTCCTGAACAACAAAGAGCAGGCAGGCGTGCTGGACAAACAGGGGTCCAACCTACACACAGCTGTCCCGTCTCAGGACACTGAAGCATGGTGGGGAAACAAAGAAAACTCACAGATGAAAAACGACTTTTTTTTTTTTTCTTCTTACCAAAACGGTTGCAAATCTCTCCTCCAGTTCACCTGGTTCAGGCATTGGCAGTTTCAGAGGCATGTTGTGTCCTCTGAAATCAGGGTGCTGGTCCATACTCCCTGCGTTCCCCATGTTTCCTCTTTGACCAACAAGTACAACTTTTTTTTCTCCCTCTTTTTTTTGTTCTCTTCTTAACCCCCTTCTTCTTCTTCTTCTTCCACTTGGGGGGAAAACGGCGTACAAAAAGGGAGATGTATGCTCGCGTCCTTTGGTTGTGCTTCTCTCCTTAGAGGTTTCTTCTTGTGGTTACTTCTTCTTCTTCTTCAACATTGAGCACATGTGAGGGAGGAAGGTTAATAATGCGACGGGTCCGAGCAGAGCAGCAGGAGTGGAGCCCCTTGTGAGGCATTTTCATGGCAGCAGAAAAAAAAAAGACGTGAGCTGGAAACTTGTCTCTATCCACACGGACCTTTCCGCGCTGTTATCCGTATCTTGCACAATTTCGGCTCCACTCCCAGTCGGTAGTAATGACGACGAGCATGATTCACCCGCACCGCAATCCCCCTCGTCTGCTGTGTGTGTGTGTGTGTGTGTGTGTGTGTGTGTGTGGGTATACTGTGAGTGGAGAGCAGGCTTCACTAATCCCTCCGCGAGCTGCTGACCAGCTAGTTAAGGAGGGAGAGGAGGAGGGGGTCCACACAAACACGAACACACACTAACAGCGCACACACTCTCATCCCTCCCTACAATGAGTTCTTTGAGTGGGGAAGCCTCCCACTTCTTCTTCTTCTTCTTCTTCTTCGTCTTCTTCACAGGGTGTAGCACCCAAAGCCGTAGCCAAGGAGATGATCATTTGTGAGTTGCATTGTGGTACTTTGAGTTCATCGTGAAAAGCAACAAAATTGGTTTCATGACGACTGCTCCCCCCCCCCCCCCCCCCCCCACACACACACACACACACACACACACACGCACGCGCACGCACAATTTAGATGCATATTTCTATTAATTTACAAAGGTTTCATTTCTTCCATTCATATGTCCAAGTGCCTCCACATGTTGGAGGCAATAATAGACGTTATCACTTAATGATTAAACTTTTTGTGGATGATGTGTCAATTACTCACCCAGCTAAGCATTTGATTGATACCTGCATGTGACAAGTTAACATGTCTCCTGTGTGAGAGAGTCATGACTAATATGATCTTTCTCAACAGTGCGAAAAAAGGTTTATGTCACTCAGCAGCTGAAAAAACATACATGAGCTGTGATCACATGTTTGAGGTCACCTAGACTCACTATCATATTATACAATCTATCATAAACTAAAGCCGGTGACTGTCTACACCAGCAACTCTAGTGAGTGCCTCACCACTGTGGATGAATCAGCCCTTGAATTGAATTTTCACAGCAGATATTTAAACAAGTATTAGCTATCTGCTTTTTTGAATAAACTGTAATTTCTCAACATGTTCAATACTGCAACTAGCACACCTGCATGAAACAAGTTACTAAGACCATAATAATGTGTCCTCTGTTTAACAGCTGAAAAAGTATTATACTGCATGTTGTTACTAGCCTACTATTGTAAATGACCTCACACACCTGTAGAACAGTAATATTAACATTGGTTGTACTGTATATTACCCGAAGCAATGAATAATTATCATAATTATAAATAACACAAGACCTCAACTTAAGGGTAACGATATGATTCTTAAGTTTATTTTTGTTTTTATTTAATCTCTTAGTTTTATCCATTGCAATAAAAAAGTTAGATGAAAGTGTAACTGCATTACTTGAGGGGGGGTCCATGAAGGATCCATTGTTATTTGCTATATTAAAATACATTACTTTAAAAGTACAGCGTAGTGTCATGTCACATCATAATTTTGAACAGAAGTGATTGATGTGTTTAACGTTTTCTGTCTTATTCTTGTCTTGAACATTTAGGTTTTTTTTTAAAAATAAAACCTTTTTGTCCAGTGTAAAAGTGAAGGGCCTTTTTTGTTTTCCAAAAAGGAATTTTCCCATTTAGCTGTTTTAGCTTTAGTTTTGCATGCTTGCTATAATGTCTCATGGTTGTTCTTACTGCACTTAAATGTAATAGCCACCATTAATGTAAGGTTTGTATATTTCCTGACTTCAACTATTAAAAATGTCTGTTGTCAATTGTTCAAAGTGATCCCAAACCAAGGCACATTCTCCCAAGTACATTGTTCACCTGTGCCAAGATTTTTGGAATCTTTATTTTGTACAAGAGCACAGTCACTGACATGTTTATTCCCACTTAAAAATTTGAACAAGCATTGGGCTGAAATCTGATCTGCTGACAGGGTGGAGGCTACATTACGTACAACAGGGTGACATCAGCATGCAGCGCTCTGGAGACCATCCAGAGGTTCTCCAGATGCACAGTGCTTTCATTCAGGATGCTGGACCCATTGAACACAGGGAGGGTGTCATATCTTAGGTTGCTGGCTGGACACACTCAGGATGCTAAACACAGCTGACTGACCTCATGTGATCATTATGTGAACCAAAATTGGTTGATTTTCTCTTTCTGCAGGCCTTGTTGTGAACTGTGTGCACAGTATATACAGCATCTTAATGTACTTTTCTGGGTTGGAGTTGAAAAGGAAAACAGTATGACTTTGAATACATTTACTCTGCATTTTAGCAACAATCAGGACATGAACATCAGTGTAATCATAGGAACTGTTTAAGTAATAAAGATCATTAATTAAAGAATGTTGTTTAAAAAATAATAATATCTCCATTATTAGAATATTAGAAACATTTGATTTTATGTCATTCACCACAAATCAATTCATGACCACACATCACAAACTAAAACATCATTTTGGCTTAATGACTGTCTTCAAGATCGGGTTTGATATTATGTTTTAAACTATAACCAGCCTGAAGGCCATATTTCATTATCACTCAAACTCATACAGTATAAGTAAGAATTTCTGGTGAGATAACAAAAAAAACAAATTAACCACGCAGGTAAACAGGGTCTTTTTGGTCCCGAGGTCTGGGGTTTAAGAGCTATTTCCTGTCTGGTAATACACTGGTGGAGGAGGGCCAATGTTTGTTCAGGGATTTGAAGTCTTTATGAAAGTCTTTCAATGTACAGAAGCCCATGTTTAGATTTATTTTTCTTTTATGACTTGTAATCAGAATTGTGCATACATAAATAGGGCTAAATAAATCAGCTGTTCTCTTGTCACAATAGTAAACAAATGCACCCTCTCCTTTACATCGCCAGCAGAGCACTGCAAGGCACAGTGAAAGAGATTTCTAACAATACAAATAACAACTCACTTCTCCCCATTAACTGCAGGCACTATTGTGACGAGTTGGCTTACAGGCGTCTCTAACACAGCTCATGGTGACTCATTCCACAGCTACATAAAGTAGTGATGGTCCGACATGAGGACTGGTATCACAGCTGATCTGTTTCTTTCATCACGAGGATAATAATTCAGCAAATCCTTCCAGAAGCTTAAATGCATAGGCATCAAGAAGACAAAATAAAAATAAATCATGTTATAACTGTTCTCTTTTGAAATGGTAAAACACAGCAGCTCTGCATTTGACCATAAAGCACCATTGAGTCTTCAGAGAGACGTTGCATTAGAGTGCACTTGGAGTTGAGTGTATAGAAAAGAGGGGGGAACCTTGCAGCTGCTTGAGAGGTCTGGGGAAAAATATATGAGAGGCTTCAGATATCTCCACAAGGAAATATAAAAATGCAAAGGAGATGCCAAAAATAAAAGCAGCACAATCACAGCAGTGTGTGAGGAGGCTCCAAGGAGTTTGTTTGGCTGCACTGTTTAGTAACATCTGTAAAACCAAGTTCTCTTAAACAAGAGACGACTTATGGAGTTATGCCCTTTACTAGACTGGAGCAACAAATGTGTCTTTGTATTTTAATTTAAGGCCGGAGACTTCAGTGGTTCTTCAGTGAAACTTGAAATGTTTTAAACAACAATGCCCTCTAATGTAGGCAGACTGAATTACCCTCTCCAGATCTGATTTACATGATTCTCACAGCTTATTTTACTTTTTGTTCACTTGTGTGGATACAGACACGTATAATTATTGGCTTGAACAATGACTCTTAAATTTTCATTAAGTGATGAGTTATATTTTTGTGTACTTATAAAACCATTTGAGTCTTTTTAATGATTGTAGTCCAACAACTAAATTGAGTTTCAGCTCCATAAAGTGCTATTCATTATTTCATTCAAGAGGCTAAGTATCAAACTAAATGTATTGGAATTCTGTAACATATGTACAGAAATAATGTACACAAAAGAAAGCAGAGAATATATCTTGCCAATTTGTCAAATGTCCATTTCAAAATGAAAACGAACATTCTTTGAAGAAAAAAAAAAAGATTTCTACCAACACAAGTCACGAATCAAGCATGTGATGATGTTTGTAAAGATTTGTCAAATGTCTTCAAAATTTGGGACAAAAATTTAAAAAAAACCCTTAATTTTAAACCTTAAAAACAGTCATTGAAAATATATATAACCTTGGATGACAGTGCAAATTCTAGATGTTTACTTTTTCTTCCTGAAGGTCATGAAAAGAAATGATTAACATCAGTAGAACTGATCTGTAGCTGCATAAGACTACATTTAAGCTCGCAGTGAGCCGTTAAGAGAAATATAACAAATCCTTTTATAAAAGAACACTACTCTTGTAGCTTTTTGGTCCAGAAATATTACTGTACTTTATTTCTCGTTCCGTCAAATCTGTGTTGATCATGACAGCATTGGGGTAAACCATCCGCATGTATCTTACTCATATCAAGGACACATTTCTGAGCCGATGTTACAAAAAGAAAATTGGGCATGGATACATCAAATTCTCTTTAATATTTCTTAGAAAAAAAAAAAGAAAAGGAAAAAAAAAAAAACTACTAAAAGTTTGTTACATGAGAAAATTTCATAACATCCATGTTTTCTATCCTGAGGGACCACAGTCTGCCATCCAGCAGCACCCCTCATAGAAATCTTCATCAAGTACATGAATTAAAAACAGTTTGAGAGTAACCTCAATTTGAAAGTTTACAACAATATGGAAAACTTAAACAAAAAGCAAAACGTTTTGGCATGTAGTTCAGCTTATGGTTTGTGAGACATGCAGGAGGTCATCTCAACATCAAAAGACAAGGAGGGTTTTTTCCATTAGGAGCCATATCTGATCCGAGACGCGTCCTTGCCTTGGACAATTTCAAATCATGCATTTGTGTGAATAAAACAGGTTTCAAAAGAAAAAAAAGAAATTACCCTGCATCTGAAAGTTAGGCTTTGGCCCCTAATAAAAAAACCTCCACCTTCTTGTTGTGAGCAGCCTGACATTTAGCCAAGCAAAGTATGTGTGTTGAGGGGGGGAAGGGTAGAACAGAATTAAACAAATACAACATGAAAATAATAATGTGATTCTTCCAAGAGTAGAGTCCACGTCCCATTTAGGAACAGACTCCTCCCGTCTGTTGTTGAAATACATCAATAGTGTCCTCATCCTCCATCTCCAGCTGTAGAAACACAAACATCAGTTATTTAGGAACCTCAGATTTACTTCTGCAACAACACATACAGGTTATTTCCTCATGAAAGAGAAACAGCGAGTCATACCCTCAACACTTTTTGGTTTGGACAACACTGAGCAACACAAACACTAAGCTCGGAATTAGTGTTTGGTTTGAATCTACAGTGTAAGACCAACGCACTTAGCTGATGTGTTGCTTCGCTCCCGTTTTCAAGTGTAACAAAGTTAAAAACACCAACACTGGAAATTTCTTTTCAGAAGAATACATATCCACAATCGCACGACATGTTTTTTCCCTACCAGCTACATTATACCAACAACACACAAATGATTTCATCAAGCAAGAAACTCTTCAGATTTTCCCTCATTATTTTAGTAAAAATGTTCTAAAGTGATGTTTTGTCAAGATAAGAGGCAGCTGCTGATCAGCACTGAGCAATACAATGAAATGAGGAGATGCTAATTGACCCTTACTGACTAAAGTGTACTGGAATCCTTGAACATGCACCTTTAAGGATATTAATAATCTATATTTTCGTAATTCAGCGAAACACGATTGAAAGTGTACATTGAAGTGTGGCAAATGTATTTAAAAATAATTGGATGCTTTATGTTTTTCTCGACATAAATATGTTCATGTCCGGTTGATTTTGATGCACCAGATCTCAAATATAATGTCACTGTATGTCCCAACAGTGTGATATCAGAGAAAAGATGTTCAGGTTATATGTCCTCTGATGATTTTTATTATGGTCCAAGGTTCAACTTAAACAGAACTGCTGCCCATATATGATCAGTTATGATATACCTGACAAGGATACTTGAGCTTGTACTTACCTGTGCAGGTGTGTCTGTTTCATTAATTGGCTGTCCATCAAACCTAAACCTTATCTGACGAATTGACAGTCCCTTTAAAAGACAGAAAACCCAATATGAGATTTTTTGTAATCAAGTTATTGATGAAGCAGTCTTTGAACAGTTTGTTGATGATCACAACATTTAAGTCTGCACACTTTCAGCATGACTTACCTGTCTTTCGCAGTATGCCTTCATTAGTTTGCTGAGAGGAGTATGCCTCTTGATTTTGAACTGTACTACTGACCCATCCTGGCCAGCTACCTTGAGGTTAATGTGGTCGTTCTCCGTCTTGACTCCTTCCTGCAACAACAAAAAAAAACCCCACTCATCAGAAGGAGCAACATGCTTCTGTTCCCTCAATACACAGACTGGTGCCAACACTTCATCTGCACACACAGCTAAGAGGAAAAAACTATGTAATTAATTACAATAAAGGAAGCCCTAACATCTGACCGTCCAACATCTGGCGTCACCACCGACCCCCAGTTAATGTTGATCTAAACATGAGTGTACGATAATGGTACTTAAACATTTAAGGCCAGCCAGCTCCACCTTTAGTAAGCCAGTTTACAAGTCAAGTTTCCCCCACATTATGCTAACGTTAGCTCCATCTTGTTGTTCTTTCCTTGGTTAGCATAGCATGCTAGCCCATGTTCAAACTGGCGCAGAAATCCACAATAGCGCAAAAAACCCCACAAAAACCATTCATTTCTCTGACGGTGTCCAGCGTCGATGTTGGTGAAATGAACCTTCACTTGACGGCTTTACGACGAGTAGTAGTTGCGGATGCTGGTGTAAATTTGACGTTGGAAACACAAAGCTGTGCGCCTGAAGCCAAAAATATCCGCAAATGTGCCAACCTTTGTTTTCTCCGTCGACCCGCTCAAATGCGCTATCTGAAGCCTGGACGTGGGGCTAGCTTAGCACAGGCTGCTAACGTTAACGTACACTGTGCATCATCAGCTGTTCACGAAACAAACATGAACGACATGTTCCTGCTGTGGAAAACGAGTACTGACCTTCGGCTTCTCCTCGGACATTGTGCTGTTTTTCCCGGGATGTATGAATAACGTAGAGACAGACCGTTCACGGTGAAGCGGGTTATCAGCTCCTCCGGCTCTTTCGTTTGCACCAGGAGGCGCGCGCACTTAAATTTGAAATGTAATTCGACCAAAATGGTCACGTGGTTCACCTTTTTTTCTCGGGAGCGCGGATATGTGAGCGCGCAAGCTAATTTGCGCGTACCCGAGGGGTAGGTTACACAATAACAGCACTATGCAAATCATTCTTTAGTCCAGGTCAGGGGGGCCATAAGAAAGCCTTTGACAAGAAATCAAACTTTTCTTTACTTGAGGCAGAGCTTAACATTTTTTTTTTTTTTACCAGAAATGTGTTACTTTAAGTAAGTAAGTTTTCTAGCAGATCATCAACTTAAAGTTAATGGTGGCTAGGTAAACATGTATTTATTAAATACAACAAAATATTAACCCTCTAAAGAGTGGGTCTAAAGGATTTTAGCCGACATAATTTAGTTTAAATTATTCAAACTAGTCCTTCATGAAATTCAATTGAAACTACTCTGTGACTGTGTACCTTGACAACATGTCCCCGAACCACGAATAAGAAGAACATTTTAAGGAGAATACAGAATACTTATGGTAAAGTTTCTGCATTTGTAATGTAAGGTGTGATTAAGCAATTTAGACATGAGTAATTCCTTGTATGCCTCTGTGAAACTGTGAGGCAGAAGAAGTACGCCCCCTCACTGTCCATTTTTAAAACTCATCTTAAAACACATTTTTATTCTTTGGCTTTTAACCCAGCATGAGACTCTGTTCTTGTTTTAGTGTTTTATTGTTTTTATTGTTTTAACCCTGTTAGTGTTTTACTTATGTTTTATGTTTGTGCTCTTCATGGATGTACAGCACTTTGTCACAGCCATGGCTGTTTAAAAGCGCTTTATAAATAAAGTTGAGTTGAGTTAAGTTGAGTTGAGTACATTGATTTTTCCACATGGGTTCATGGGAGTGCTTTTCCTTTTTCATGTTAAAAAAGGAACCATACGTTAGGTTGGATCCCTCAGTTTTTCTGTAACATTTAAACAGGAATCGATTTCACACACAAAAACTACTTAACCTTTTTTTGTAAATGTTCACAAAGTTTATTTTTTTTAACAGCAGATGCACATTTAGTTTAAGAAAATTGTTTGATCAGGAAACATCTCAGATTCTGATATTTATCAGCAGGAAAATGATCAAATAAACTTTAGAATGCATCTCATGTGATGAACAACCTTTTATAAAAATTAAGAAAAAAGTTATGCTTAAGACATGAATGACAAACTATGTTTTACAAAATCAAATGAACAAAGAAATACTCATTTTGAATGAAGCACCACCAAACTGTTCTATCCTTGAGGTGTAAGAATTATAAAATACTGCATTTTGCACAAGTAATAGCCCTCATATGTAGTTCAATGTTTGGATAAAAGCAAATTAAACAAACACATTTCCCTTAAAATCAGTGGAAATAACACTCAGGAATAAGAATTATTAAACTAGTATAAAAGCAAACTTTGGTGTGCAAAAAATGGAACATTAGATAGAAAGGCCACTTTTTAGAGTGTATTACACTCAGTCAGAATTATTTTTACCTATGTTGGTCACATTTTTAGGCAAATACTGGCTCTCTGAAATTAGGTAATCACAGTTTATCATATGCTACACATGAATCATCTAAAGGATTTTTCCCTCCAGGAAGTGCCGCTCAGATTCCTTTTAATGATCATTCATACGGGCATATGGGTTATCCTTTGCCAAACCTGAAA
The DNA here is from genome assembly GCF_947650265.1 of Symphodus melops. Classification (NCBI taxonomy): domain Eukaryota; kingdom Metazoa; phylum Chordata; class Actinopteri; order Labriformes; family Labridae; genus Symphodus; species Symphodus melops. Next base: position 12,106,287 of record NC_136702.1, read on the forward strand.
AGAACACAGGGCAAAGTGTTAAACATCGAAATTATTAAAAAAATCACGTTCCAAAAATCCTTTTTTGTTACACATTTTTTCATGCATTTTATTTGTGAAGGAGTTATACTCTTTAGTTTTTGTCCAGTAGATGGCAGCATATAGTCAATATTTTATGTTAAAATGTTTGTTCCCATGGCTCACTGTTAAATGTCTTAATCTTGACTTTGGTTGATCCTTTTAACTTTGCCCGGCGTGTTTATTCACTGTTTATGTAAAAAAAAGAAGAAGCTAGCTTTAATTCTTCACAAATACATTTTGTGACTCATAAGCGCACACACACACACACACACACACACACACACACACACACACACACACACACACACACACACACACACACACACACACACACACACACACACACACACACACACACACACACACACACACACACACACACACACACACACACACACAAGCGATGTCTCACCATATTTGTTTCTGATTTCATCATGCCTCAGCTGCATTTCTGTTCTCCTGTTGAGGAAGAAACAAAGACAACTTGTTAGAAAAGAGGAACACTGGTCATGCTAACTTTCAGAGTGTTTGAATCACTAGTACACAAGAACTGTCATTTTCTGATGACACTGTACATTTTAACCCTGTATACTCACATTTACGTGTAAAGTAAGTAACAATAAATAATAGAAAAGTAATTTGGTGGTTATTGAATACAAATTACTTGAACCAATAATTCAGAGCTATATATTCATAATGAAGTCTTGATAATGAATGAAACATCACGACCATATTCAACGCACCATCATGATATTGCATGATGGTTGTGATTAATGTGATATTTTTGAATCTGGCTGCAACTTTAAACAACTTATTTTATTATTCAAACTTCTGAGAAGGTATGAAAGCTTTACCATCAAATGGTTGTTTGTTTTAAGCACATTCAACATTGCAACATATGGGAGGTGCCCCTAATGTCAGTTCATGGTTATCATTTGGTAACATACAAACCCATACGTTACTGTATTCTGTGTCTGAATACTGGACTGACCTCTCTTTCTGCCGGGCCTTCCTTGCGCGGGTTTGTCGCTCCACCTTTGCATCTTCTTTGTTGTTCCTTGAAAATGAAAATGTGTTCATATAAAGATATTCATCATAATAATGTTTTGTTTTTTAAAAGCATAGATTTCTAAATAAGAAAAAAAAAATAACACCAGAAAAACACTAGACTTATACTTATATTGTAAGGGTTAATTATTCCAATAATGTCATCTAATAGATCACTTTACTCTTCAACCAACGCCCATCATCAAATTGACTCGTTTTTAGGAGAGGCTGGAGCATTTCCGAAAGAGTAAAGCTGTTTGGAGAGTTAACAACAGTAACTAATTCTGTCAGACTTTGGAGACAGCGGTATCAGTCGAGCCTCGCAGAAAACAACCCATTGTGCTCTCCAGTCCTCCTCCTTCCTCCATGGTGAACCAGATTTCACAGTCACAGCTTCATGTGACTCGATGCTTACCCTGTTCTCTCACACTTGCAGCAGCAGCAGAGGATGCAAACAAGAACTCCGATGACAATGATGCCAGCCAGCACTGACATGGTGATGATCAAAATCTGGAAGTTTACTGAAAATTAAAAAGGCAGACACACACACACAAATGGAAAACAAGAAAACACAATGTTTATGCTCCGCTTTACTACTTGTATTACTGATTTGAATTAAAAATGTATGAAAAACGACCAAGAACTGATAAACAGAAAGCAATTTATACTTAATGTTCTCTCAAACTAAAGCTGGAGTGTATAAAAATGCCTTTATTTTCTAACACACAAAATAAAATATACAATTATTTATTTCAACTTATTTATTTCAAATGATTACTTCAGGGTGCACCCAGACCTGACAATGGTCTAATAAGGTTAAACTAGTCTTACCCCAACATACCCCCCACCGTGCATCATTCAGTGGACACACACTTCTGGGGGGAAGGATGTTTCTGGCTGGGTAGTCGATGCATTGTTTGTTTGGTGTGCACCACAAACACTGCAAAAACAAGAAAGCACAAAAACATTGTGCCCGTGGTCTTCACTTTAACATTTAATGGTGATGCATCACAAACAATGCAGTTTTGTTTTACTTACTGCCACATTCTCCAAGCATTTATCACAACTTGTGTTTGAGCTCAAGGCACAAGGGGCTGAAAGAGATAAACAACAGTGTTTAACACACTTTGCCACACGAACACTTGAGTCAACTTCTGCTGCTGTAGACTATAATTAAATCTTCATAATTAGGCGGATCAGTACCCTGAAATAAGATGATTATCTTTGATATTAGGATAAGTAAAACCATTGTAGCTGCTCGTCATGTGACAGCCTCCTGACCTTACTCTGGACTGAACAAAAGCAGAAGAAAAACCCAGAAACACTTACTCGGAGCTGGAGAAGGAGTAGTTGTCTGCGCGTCTGTGGTAAAAATTAAACTGCAGAAAATGAAAGCCAATACAAACAGTGACCCTCTGCGAACCCCCGACATCGTAAATCAAGAGGAAAGCTTCAGCCTTCAAACGAAAACAGCGAGGAAGAAAGTAACGTTTCTGAAGAGGGAAGGAGAGTGACGAGCAGAGGGGAGGAGCTTCAGTTAACGAGGTCTGACGTCATCGACTCCAGACGCTGGTGTAAACATCTGCAGAGTGAAACATCTGCCTTCAGAAATGACTTAACATGTTGGTACCTGATTTTTCCCTTTACTAATCCCATATGAAAACAAAAAGTAACCAAGTTGCTTTAGGTCCCCACACAGGTATTTACTGGGTGAAATTACTTTATGATGTTTGTACAAAATGTAAGATAGATCAGATAGATAAAATAAAGTACAACCATAGGTCTGTTTAAAAAGAGGTTCAAATGTGTAGCGATGAGAAATTATATGGAAGAGGAAGCGAGTCACAAGTGATGAGTGTTGGGGGAAATAAACATAAATTAGAGAAATTCTCATGAGGTATGAGCATTCATAGCTGATTGCATGAGTAATTTCAAAGAGACTTGAATGTAATAGAATTATTATTATTTTTTTTTTCCTGTTATGTTTAAACACTTTACCCAACTTTGAGAAAGAAATTGGGGGTAGGAATTAAAAAAGTTTTTTTACTTCTTCCTACTTCTTTTTGAACATGTGTACTTATAATTTATTTAAATACATATATAAATGTATATATACATATGTGACATATGACATTCATTGTTCTTTTCATCTAATTTTATTTATACAAACGAATATATATGTACATTTTTGATTGTTTTCTTGTGTGAATACTCTGCTCTGTACACATGATTCAAAAAAAACTTCAAACTAGATCAGACAGACAGACAGACAGATCAATTGTGCTGCTGTATCACTCATCTTACAGAACCCACACAGGTGTTTTCAATCACTGTGTTAGTCGACATCATTCAGACTTTAACTACAGGCAGCAGAATGAAGACGCGCATAAAAAACTGACAGCTGGAAAATGGCCTTATGGTGGTTCCATTCAATTTTAACACTACACTTATCCACATTCTGGCATTGTGACACATCAGTCAAGTTATTACCATGTACCATTCTGTAGTGATGCATTTACGTTTGGCACCTGATGCATAGATTGAGTCACATACTACATAGACACTCTAAACCATTATGTGCTCTGCAATAACAAGTAAAATGAGATCAAATCAACCACCACAAACAGCTTTTGAAATACAATAATTTATTAAAACATCTTTGAATTTTGCTATAAAACAAATTCTGATTTTTCTTTGTCAACACAATCAGAAATACAGTCATCATCACGGCAACATCAATCTCTGGTTTGGCCGCCGGCAGCTAACCAGATTGCCTCAGTGAGTACAATTGAAGAGCAATGGAAGACAGTGATGCGATGCGAGGTAAACACTAAGCTCATTATGTCTAGATCATACTGTTGTCATGAACTATACTGTCAGTTGACTGGTATCGGCTTCAGTCCTTTCGGTTTATTTACACTGGACGACAGCGACATTTTAAAGGGAGTTGGCAAGCTTTGCTGTTGGGCTCAACACACTTTTCCTGTTGACAAAAGCAAGTCATAAAAAACAAACTGAGGAACACAAGCAACCTTTAAACAATACTTTTCTGAAATACATTTCTGTGCCCCTGAACGCACAAATAAAGATATGAAATGAACTGGGAAAACTAAACCAATACATTTCCAGCAGGCCGTTCATTCGTCTGCTTGATGCCATCTATACTTTAATAAATAAATACCCCACACTCACATGGCCTTTGACATCACTGAAATACACAGTAAAACAATCTTCAAACACAGACGTGATGAACAAGCCATATAGTGACTCATTTCTAAAACAACATCCTGGATCCTTTGTTTCAAAGATATACCGTCGTGTCCACACACAATCAAAAAGCTTTACACAAAGTACTTACATAGTAACATTGCATTTTCACAAATGCAGTGGTTATTAACATGAACTTTTTTTGTTAGATGCACTTATTTGAGTTCTAAGAGACAAGTTTTTATGTTGTCAAAGTAGTGATGTGACCTAATGGTAGACGAGGAAGCAGTAAGTACCAAGACACCAAACAAGTATATTCCATTCATGAAAGGCAGCTCAAATAAACCTCTCAATAAGGCAAGAGTTGGAAGATAATCTCCCTCAGAAAACTCCTCTATTACACATAAACCTGAGGGAATCTCCAATCAGGAGAACATTTTTTGGGGGACAACATGTGTAGGAACTACACAAGGAAAAAGAACATGTTTATCATTGCGACCTAAGAAAACTAGTGCTGCCTAGTTTGACAAAAAGAAGTTTCTCACTTTTGAAAGTTAAAAAAGTCCTGAAAAAAAGTCTGCTTGAATGGTGATACGTTATATATTTTTTCTTATTATAAAAAAAAGCATATCAGATACCTGAAGCACATTTAATGCCAGATGTGAGAAAAGACCAGTGTAACTAATGTGACCATGTTTGGAAGGAGGCCATACTTTAAAAGCTAATAATACGGGTTTCAGGTGCATGAATTTTGCTCCTTTTGCTTTAAGAAGACTCGGACATCATTTTTGACTCGAACTCTTGCTCCATGCTTGCTTCTTTGCTGTTAGATGGACTGTCACCAAGTACTTTAAGTGTCCTGTAGCATCGATCACCTGATCCAGCTGGCTCCATAACTGGACACAGACTTCACACTGCAGCGTTTCTTCACGATCATGTTTATGTAGGCTTTCATGATCTTTGTGATCTCTCCAACCTGCCAAAAAAAAGCACATGACACAAACAGTCAGATATACAGATGACCAAAAATGACTTCAAGAAAAAGAGAATAATCCACCTCTTTCTTCTTAACACACACAAAATGTAGTGTTTGAGGATATGTTGATGTACCTGTGGTGTTTCAAAGAACATTTCTCTTTCATCGACTGTGATCTTGTAGGTGCAGGGTTGCGGAGCGCCGAAGAATACGATGTGCTCGTACGGGAAAGTCTCCAGAGGCTTGGGCTCTCCTTTCTTGTAGACGGACACATTTTCAGCACTCACGCTCAACCACAGATCATGAGGGAAGCCTCCTTCTTTGCACTAAAAAGACACAAACACAAGAACTCATGAGCATTGTTCAAGGTAGCCCGGTAATAAGGAATGTGCTAATGCTCTGTGCTAAATTAATGAATCTGGAGAAGAGGGGGAGTTAGTGACAGAGCAATGCTTAGTGCATATAGATGACACTAAGGTTTAATAGTGAAAGAGTAATCCACATAAAGCCTCAGTTAAAGACCCAGTTCCCTCACCTCGACGTCGAACAGTGTGGATCCATATCCTGGCCACTCCTTGATGATGGTCATATATTTGAGCATGGCCTGGTGCTGATCCAGACCATTAAGGCGGGACCACTTCTCCATGATGCTCGCCCTGGTGGCAGACGTCTCTTCCTTTATCCACATCTCCAACATCTGCTCCTCCTCCATGCGCTGCTTCTTCATCGAGCCAGTCTTCAGTCCCCGGCGCAGGGTCCCATCAAGGAAGCTGGTCCTCCGACGCTCCAGAGTCTGACCCGAGCCAGAGGCTCCACCCACCTTGGTGAACTGTAGGATGCGAGAGCGCAGACGCCCCACAGGATAGACACTCTCCAGACTCCAGGCTGCTCTTGCTTTGTCTCCGTACAGGAACTGAAGGCGCAGAGCGGCGAGGTGCTGCAGGGTCTCCTCTCGCGAGGGGAAATGGCCCCGAGTCAAACTTTCATGAGCCTGACGAAACAACAGAGCATCGTTAACACCAGCGAACACGCGACATGAATCAATCTCAGTCAAGTGTAAAACACACCTGTTCAAACATGAACGCAAACTCCACTCCTTCTTTGGGCATGCTCTCAACATCCAGAAAGCAGTAGAGTTTAAAGTAAAGTTTCCATTGGCCTTCATCCTCAGCATCGTCGCTGCCAGCCAGTCTGGAGGGAAAGCAATAAGCCTGTCACGAACATGTTTATATTCTTATCTTTATTAATAGATTTTATGTATGTTGTAAATCATATACTATGTTAAAGCTCCTATAAAGAGCTTCCAGTGTTGATCCTTGTCACCCCCTGTGGACAAAGAGGCGCCACTCATCTCTTTTTGTCATGCACATGCATTTTAGTGTTTAAAAAAAAAAGGGAAAATGTAAAAACAGACAACGTGCTGTTTGTCACTTTATCTGAGACCTGCCCTGCGGCAGCACCAGTGTCAAAATAAACTGTTTTCTTGAGTCTGATTCATAACCAGTTAATAATATCAAAGACAAACATATTACACAAGAAAAGAATAAGTAAGCATCAACATCAGATAAATACCCATTGATCTAAATTCATAAATAAATATGGTAAAATAGACAGTACACCTGTGATCGTGAATTAATTACCTTTCAAACTTAGCCAAAACATCAGCCACGAGCACCCTGCTCTCCACGGCTCGGTCAATTGTGTTCTTGTGTTCAAATAGTGCAAACATGTTCCTGCTGTCCTCCATAGCCAACCCTCTGATCAGCTTCTCCACCACCTGGACAATAACAGTCAAGAGTGCAGTGTCATAATGAAACATATCTGCATGTGGGCTTGTGTAAATAAGAAGTCATACTTTGTAGTAGAACATATATAGTAGCCAATGCAGTGCCATGTACATCGTGTTTACCTCTCCAGCTGTAGTGTGTGAGTTAATGGAGATCTTGCAAGAGCCTCCTCCATGACAGTAAACTGTGGTGGTCATTTCATGCCTGGAGAGCAGCGCCATGATTTCCTCCTGGGAGGGGACAAACTCTCTGGTCTTGGTCTTCTTTAGAGACTCACCGACGAAATGGGCAAACATTTCGATCTCTGTACAGGGGAACAGCTCCCTGATCCTGAAAACACCCCGAAACATAGAGACAGTCAAGCGAGAGGTTACAGCTAGATGTGATGATGGCATGACTGAAACCCGCGCACCTTTTGAGGTGAAACTTGAGGTAGCGTAGGATGCCTCTGCTGGGCAGGAAGGTGCAGCTCATACAGGTCAGGAGGTGCCAGTGGGCGCGATTGGCAGGACTGTTGGGATGAGGGACATGATTGGTTTGTTTGATGAGCTGGCAGTAAACCTCGTCTCTTAAAGGCCTCAGGTCTTGGCAGGTCTGCAGGATTCCCTGGATGATTGGCACGGGGTCCGATACAGCCTCCATCTCCTGCAGCGAGTTGAAAATCTTCACAGCCTCGTCCTGCAGGCTGGTGTAACCTTTTTCCTTTTGAACTGGGGGAGAGAGACACACACACAGGATTACAACACGAGCAAAAAGCTTACTTTTTAAAATACACACTTCACATTACACTGGCAATAAGATATACCAATAAAGTTTACAATTTAAATCTTTCAAGATTTATTTTCCCCTTCGAGCAATGATTGAACTGTCAACACATCATTTGATGTGAAGGTCGATCACACTGGAAACTTCCTCATCTATGTGAACAAATCACACATTTGTTTTTATAAATAACAAAACTTGTCTTCTCTTGCTTGTGAGCCTTTATGCTGTAAAGTTGATTTTATAATATATTGCACTGTTCGATAAAGATAGAAACAAACTCAACAACCTTTCAAGGTTCAGTGTTATTCAACATAATGATGCGAGTACATAAAGTAGAAATCTTGTTTGTAAGCAGCCGAACCAGAGCACTCACGGTGGATGCTGACATCTCCATAGGGCAGAGGTAGAAGAGGAGAGTGCAAAGGATGCTGGGTATATCTCAAAATAGGGTTCCTCCAATACGTCTGCTCCACAGCCTCCACATTCAAACTGCTCTCCTGAAAAAAGATGAAAAAAACGCAATCAGTTGTTTTACAGTAAAGTGGTGAAGAATTATGAGTGTAAATCAAAACAGGTTAAAAGGTAAAAATAACAGAGTGGCAGCAACACCAGTGGTGAATATAAATACCGCAGTACAGTTAGGAATGTGAGGAAAAAAGGTAAAACGACAACTTTTTTAAAGCACGAAAAGCCAAGAGTTAGAGCAGATCACTGCACACACAGTGAGTACATGTACCTCACTTCACTAAAGTTTGTGTCCCTGCCAAAGGTTTGCATGACTGAAAAGAATAGGAGTTACAATGAAATAAACCATCACATGTTAGTGAAGTGTCGGGCAGAATCACTTTAGTCTATAATCACAAGCATAGTGAAAATCACACAACCAGACACTGCATAAAGACTAGTGAAGAGTTATTCGCAGGACATAAGCGACAATGCCAGACTAAAGGAAGGAACAGGTTAATCCTTGAGTACAGTACCTTGATATCCCTGATGAGCTGTTGTGTTGGAGTTTCAATGGGAACTTTGCTGTCTATTGCTCCCTGTATGGCGTTCGCCCATCGCATTGCTTCATTCAGCATTTTGGTGTAGAGACGGTAGGAGTGTTTACGTCCATGGATGATTATATTCCAGTAACCTGAGTGAAAACAGACAGGAGGGAATTCCCTGATTGAGCTATGAAATATCATTATGAGTTTAATCATGAAACATTTGCATGAAACAGTGACCACTGAGAAAGATGAATGATCTGCAGACTATAGACTATATAGTTGAAAGGTGTATTTCCCTTGCTAAAGATGGCATTAATGTTGACCATGAACTGACCGGTGTCCTTGAAGACCTTCTCGTCCGGCTGCACTACAGAGCAGAGACTGTTTAGGACGAGAGTTCCCAGTTTGGAGGCAGTACGTTCAGATGACTTGTAATAGTCCAGAGAGGTAGTGGTGAGGACAAACCAGCGCTTCTTCAGCTTTAGAGACGTGCTTTTGGCCCCAGATTTCATCTCTTTATGGAGCCAGCCTGAGAAAAAGAAATAATGTAACTTTAAAGTATTCTCAGATGAAACATGATTGTTCCTTTTGCAATCGCTCAAACATTTGTTTCTCTTTTGATGCACAATCGCACCAACCATGCATGAAGCTAACCAGAGATGCCGCACTGTGCATAAAACTGCACAAATCAACCCTCAGAGACTGTGAGTGTCAGCTGACTGACCTCTGACTATGAACTCCTGTCCGTCCACCTTGGAGTCTCCTTTAGATTTCTGGAGCAAGCCGATCCAGTGGTGCATCTCCTCGGGTGTGTCTGTGTTGCAGTGGATCACCCGGTTAGCCGTGATGATCACAAATGAGTTGGGCCTGCAAAGCGGAACATGTAAGACTGTAACACCATGTGCATGATGTCATACCAATTACATTTTAGCTTAACGTACTTTGTAAAGTTGTATAGTCTTTGCCTCACCTGTCTGGGTTGTCTGATGCACACACCGAATCAATCAAGCCCACATCTAGCGTGCCCTGGACAGACATTTCAATGTTAACAGTCTTCTTGTCATAGTGTGAAAAATGTAATTCTCTAAGAACAACTCAAAAAGAGGTCAAAAACAGGATCCATGAACACTGAGATAAGAAGCTGAAGGGGTTCCAAAAAGGAGTTGGGTTAACTATGCAACCCCAATCTGGACCTCCTTCATCTGATTGGGTTTTCATACTACATTATTCCTGCTGAAAGAGTAATATAGAGGCTGGGGCCCCGAGCAGTAAAGAAGTACAACAGCACTAACCACTGCATTCTTTGGGTTGGCCTGTTCATGGTGCATCTCCACGAGCTGCTCCGGGCTGGCGCTGTGGACCCGACTCAGCACATTGAACCAACCACTGGACGGAGTCAGAGGGAGTTCAGAAAGGGAAAGTCAGCATATATGTAATTGGAAATTACTCCATGAACTTCCTCTGGCAACCACAAGGGGGAACTTTAATGCCACACATCACTTTTAATGAGAGACGCTCACAAAGATAAACACCACCAACAAAAGAGGCAGAGTGAGTCAAGAGTCTCTGTAGAATATGTGAACACAATGTACCTGGCATCTTCTGGAGACTCTGCATAGATGTGGTAGGTCCTCTCCTCTGTCACTATGTTAAGTGCATTTTCCTTTTCATGATTGTCCACTATGTCCCTGAAAAAAGATCCAGAGTAAACCAGAACTAAGTGAAGAAAAGGACAACCAGACTAGGAGTTTTAAGCACACTGATCTGAGATCAGGGTCTTACTTGGCCACCCGGATGTCGATGGTTCCTTTAAGCTTCTCTTCGCTGTCGTTTTCAAAGTACATGAGCTTCGACTCACGCAGAACAAACCAGCGCATCTTCCAGTTGCGCCTGGACAAAGTGGACATGCCCCCTCCTTTCTTGTAAAGCCAGCCAGACTTGAGGGAGTCCTGTTTGGCTCTAAACCACATGAAGGTCTCATCCTTCAGGACGCACCAGCGACGACGCCACGGAATCATCAGACCACCTGAATGAGGGAAAGGTGCAGAGAGCAGAGACAGAAGATCTTTATTTATGTCATCATACAGTATGTGAAACATATATGCATAATCACAGAGGTGAAAAAAAAAAATCCAGATTTAACACCACCAAACTACACCACTACATGATGCATATTTAACAAATGGATATTTTAGAAGTAGGACATTTAAGGAGGAAAATGTTTAGGAACAAAACAAACAAGCATGAAAACAGGAAGACCATCAGACTCACTCTTCATGTATAGGTAGCCGTGGAAGTACGGAGGCCCGCTGCCATTCAGCAGATGCACTCTCCCATTGGAAACCTCCTCATCTGTGTCCACGTAGCCATCGTTTTCTTCATCGCTGTCAATGAACTGAAACATAAACAGCAACATTCATGATGAGGGATTCCATTCATGACAACACTTTACAGCCACTTTAAGGTGTGCGTACTATTCATAATAACATGAATCAGTGAGCAACAAGCAAAGCATATATTGAGAAAATTTAAACAGATCATTTTATGAAAAAATAAATGAATAAAAAAATCAGTGTCCTGGATACTGCAAGTGAGTCTTTTCATGTTGTCACTCATCCTTGCCAAAATACTGTTGAAGACACTGCTATACATCCACCCACACTCGTGCACACCTACTGTATGCAGGCTTCTCCCCCTTTTGACATTTTGCTGATCTGACAGTTTGAGTGAGGGTGGAGCTTCCTGCTGTATCATGGAATAAATTGACATGCTCATCAGGAGAGCCAAAGCAAATAATGAGAGCTGTTTTTCACTGTGATTCTAACATGAGTGGAACCCAATGAATGTCAGAGAAGTATTCAGTGCTCACATGTTGATAATACCCTTCAGTTCATATTGGAACAGGGGCTTAGTTTAGATCTGACATAGAAGAGGGAGATTTACTAGATCTATGTTTGGGTATAATTTCAGGGCAAAACATTTTTTAAAGTCAGATTTTTTTTTTCTTTTTACAGTCGCACCCAGAAATAGTAACCCATCTGGATCAGATCTGCAGCATTTGATATATATATTTTTTAAGCTGATTGTGACTCACCGAGTCTGAGCTGCCTCTGAAGGAGTCTAGGCTGTTTTGGGTGCAGGAGGATTTACGCAGCACCTCCTCATCTGTGATATGGCCGTCATTAGTGCTAGCACCTGAGCTCCCATGAGCCTCGTCAAACTCTTCCTGGTCATAGTCCGACTCTGCGTCAGGCACGTTTGTCTGGGTCAGTTCCTCGCCTGCAGGCTCAAAGTCTGACCCCCTGCCTGTCCTCCTCCGTTCTCCGTTGGTGACGACAGCAAGAGGAGGAGGTCTGGATGTTCTGGAGTCAGCGAGACGAGAGGCATCGCTCAGCCCGTTAGGAGTTAGAGGAGAGAGTTTAGTCGGTGCAGGTGAGGAGGCAGAGTTGGGAGTTACTACTTGTCCTTCTGCAAAGGCAGGCGGAGGAGGGGGGATACTTTGGAAAACTTCTTTATCCAGGGGAACCACAGCAGGAGGAGGGAAGTCCGGCAGAGGTATGCACTCTTCGTCAGCGTGGAAACCCTCGTCCACCTCCTCCTCGGCCAGCGGGGCGGTGGATTCCGTCGGGTCATGGAGGTTCTCTTCACTCGAAAGGGATGGCTCCAAACCGCCAAAGTCCAGGAGCTCCAGGAACTCAGTAGCCACGCGGGAGGCTTCTTTCTCCAGTCTGTAGATCTCTGCGTCCCTCATTTGGCGGAGCTCCTCACGGGAGACATCTCCGAGGAGGGAGACGCCGTCCTCCTGCTGCTTCTGCAGACGCTCGATCTCCCTCTCCAGGCGCAGGATCTCCTCCATCTGACGGCTTTCCTCCTCAGAGGTGTGAGTCTGAGACGGCTCCTTCTGTGGGTGGGACAAGGAAAGACAAAGAGAGTGAGTTTAAAACACTTTCTGCCACAATCATGAGTCCAAATTATGTAGTTTGTTCAGGTGATTACATTTTTGGACATCGTTAATGATGTATATATAGAACATTTTAAATTAAATTACCTTTTGACAAACACCATTTACCAGCGATCTCCTACAAAAGAATCGAAACACATTCAGGATGACAAATGTTATTTATAAAACAATGATTAAAGTTTTTTTGTTTTTTTAAAAAAAGCATTGTTTACACATCGCAGTGACTTTACCTTTTCTCGTCTGCCTTCGCCGCCATTTTCTTCTTCTCCTCCTCCTCCCTCATCAGCCTAAGCTCCTCCTCCCTCCTCCTTATCTCCGCTTCCATCAACCGCTGCCTCTCCTCCTCCTCCTCCTTCCTCCTCTTCTCCTCCTCCTCCCGTTGCCTCCTCTCCTCCTCTACTCGCCTCCTCTCCTCTTCCTCCTCTCGCCTCCTCCTCTCCTCCTCCTCCTTCTCTCGTCTTCGTTTCTCCTCCTTGAGTTGGAGAACGAGGGACCTGGCCCGCTGTCCTCTTTGGTGTTTCTGCAGGACGATGGTGGCGATGCGTAGGCGCAGGAAGACGCGTCTCCAGAAGTGAGCGCGGTAGTTCTTCTGGATGGTGATGACGCTGGACAGAACCCTCTTGTACTGTTTCCTAGCGGGGGGGGGGGGGGAAACCAAACACACACATCAAAAAACAGCCACATTTACTTCAACATTATCACATTTAGTTTCACCGCAAACATAAATGTGACATTGCTACATGATCGCCTCCCGGCTGCCCACTGGCATTCTCAGTTTAAATACACACTTGGTTAAAAAAGCTTGTACATTGTGAAATGTTTAGAGTCTGATTGGCCATTGTGGCTGTGTGGGCTCCTGAGTTTAGCCCTGTGACTAAGCCCCATCATCCACACACTGCACATGCACTGAACACACACATGTATAAACACACGCGCACACACACACAAACACATGTGACTAACAAAGGACCACACACTCTGCCTTTGAACCTCTGACCTATAGTCTCCTCAGTAATGACTCTGTGGCCTCTGACGGCTCTAGTGTTACACATCATCACACAAAAGGCTCTACTTGTCTCTTGCTCCGCCTCCATAGGGAATAGAACTCGCAACTTGAACGCCGTCATCGGTCCCTTTATACTCTCCCAGAAGAGCTCTTCAGCGGACTGTATGTGACCGCACGGCAGCACACAGGTGGAACACAGCTACAGTACATGCCTTCAGGGCTTCTGTATGTGCATATTTTTAAATCACCATACTGATGGATGTCCGGTCTGAGAGCCAGAGGGGACAGTGGGAAAAAAAGGTCATGCTGAAGAAGAGATTTATTCAGGGGATACAAACATCAACAACTGTGCAGCTAATAGTAAACTGTCAGCACGAACAGGGCTTCAGTTTCCTGATCATTTAAGTCAGTTTAAAAGTGGTCCAACTTAAAAGCCATGACGTGTGTCTTTGCGAGATATACTCGTCAACTTGATAATGTGAACTGAAGTGTAAAAACTCCAACGTCCAATTTAGTTTCAGTTGCTTAAAGGACGGAGAGAACCTTCTATTATTCAGTGCCTGAAGTAATAAAGTCAGTAAAGTTTAAAGAATGGAAATCAGGGTGTCTTTTGTGTCCATCTGTATACTTTCCTCCCGATCCTTTAAGACCAAAAGAATCCTGAACAGCTTTCATCACTGCAGAGTGGATGATTCAGAGGTGCGTTCAGGCGACCTACTGGAGTACGTAGACTATGCAGTCGAGTCTGCATGACAGATTTGTTATGTAAACAAAAGTTTCAAGTCTCTTGATTTCAACAAAGCACAACATACGTCTGTAAAGAGCGACCCACTGCTGAGTCAGCATGTTTTTAGAGGCTCAAAATATTTTACCTGGGAGATTAAATAACTTTAAAGTTGTCGCTTTTTTTTTTATTGCTCTAGAGAGTCTAAAACTTCTGCACGTAATACTGTAAATGAAGCGACACAGACAAAAAAGGTAAGAGTGCAAAGGCATGTCCGTGCACACATAATTCCAACTTAAATCACAAACACACAAGCTGCACACTTCTGTTACGAAACAAACACTGACAACTGTCGCTGCCACTCAGCTCTCACCCCCCCCCCCCCCCACCCCCGCCCACCCTGCACACTCTGCCACTCACCTTGCCACATAGCTGAGGATGTGGGCGCGGATCACCATGCCAGCCCGGCGCCGCACCTCTTCCCTCTCCTTCTCCAGCCTTTGCTCCAGGACCTCCTTAAGGAACACCTGCGGGGCAAGCAGCGCAGGGAGGGACAGAGAGAGACACACGGACAGGGAGGAAGGTGGGAGGGGAAGGAGACAGGATGGGTTAGTTCCTCTCCTTGGTTTGGCTGCAAAAGAGGGCCCACAGAGATGTGAAGGGCCCCTGTTGTTTGTTGGCAGCAGCCTGTGCCCGCTGCAGAGGAAGCTGTGGGGCAGCTGAGGCTAGCAGGCTAGCTGCTCTTCTTGACTGCAGAGCCGAGCAGAGGGGAGAACAGGCACTGGGACTGCAGTGTCGCTGCAAGAGCTGCTGCTGCAAAGCCTCATTGTGTTCAGGCGTCCTTCCTGAGAGTTTCCCTACTAACGCTGCTACCGCTGCACTGATAGCTTGACTGACGTGCGCAGGCAGAGAGGAATAGAGAGGGAGGGGAGAGGTAGGGAGAGGAGGGATGGAGAGATGAGTGGGCGGGATGGTGGCTGGTGTCCAGATAGAAAGCCACACCCTCTTATGAGGAAGGGGAAAAAAAAGTCTGGTTAACCCTTCACTTGCTCCTGGAGACTTTTGAAAAGTTGGGACTCTTTCTTTGGGACTTTAAACAGCCTAGAGCTCAATCTACGCTATAACACACACATGAAATGAACATAAAAAGAGTCACGTGACTTTTTAAAATAGAAAAAAGTCATGTGACAGATTTCAGATTTCAAATGACTGGTCGGGGAGATTCAACAACATAAATGTGTGTCTATGTCTATGCAATATTGGATTTCTCGTGCTATCCTGGAAGATCAAGCAAATCTATAAGAGGGGGAGACCTTGGAGTCTGTGTGTGTGTGTGAGTGTGTGTGTGTGTGTGTGTGTGTGTGTGTGTGTGTGTGTGTGTGTGTGTGTGTGTGTGTGTGTGTGTGTGTGTGTGTGTGTGTGTGTCCCAGATGCTCCACTAATCAAAGGATCCCACAGCTGCACCCCGGCCTGCCTCAGTCAAGTCTGTGAGAGGAGGAAGCTTCCTTTTCGTCCACATCCTTCCCTCGTCTGTGAAACAAATGACTCCCAAACACATGTAGACAATCCGTTCAACGTCACCCAAGCCCCGAATTTTGAGCATACACTTCCTCTACACAATCAGGGCATATAATTACATACAGATTGTTTCTCCAAAGGAAGCGTACCCCCCACCCCACCCCCTCCAACTCTCTTAATCCCCTTCCCACAATCCACACTACATTTCCTGAGCCCAAAAATATTACACTGCCATCAAAAACACAAGCATGTGGACTGACCGACACAGACGCAGCCACTCTTTGCATTTTTGGGGTCACAAATTAAATATTTCTCCAGATCCAAAGTTTAAAGTGGAGCAGCAAAGTCCGCCGCAGGTCAAAGTTTTGACCCCAGATGCAGAGCTGAAAAACAAGTTCTCTCTCTGAAGTGACTGTGTGAAAACTTGAATATACATGTGCTTAAATGTGGGATGTTCAGCGGTTATAGATTCCTTAAAAACCAACACGTGGTTCACACTGAACATTTTTGGTCTCCACGCATATCCCCGCATGTCATGTGTGCAGCTGACACTATATAAAGAAGTTCCTGCAAAATGGGGGTAAAAGAACAATAATGTCCAAAAGGGGAATCAACAAATTTGAAATGTTTCAGAGAGTTATCAACCATGGAAGAACCACGACTTAAGGAAGGAAGTTACAGAAGGAGAAATGGAGATTTGGGCTCATTAAAAAAATAATAATAATAAATGGAAAAAGCTGTTGTATGTAGGTCCGTTTGATGTTTTTTAGGTACTATCCATGTTCTCCTCTTTAGTGCATGGGACAATTCAGCATGAGGCAAAAGAGGCTGTACCATCAGGATCAAACAAGTCTCTTAAGGTTAATTATTCAATGAGAGTGCAGAGCCAAAGAAAGGGCTTTTAGTGGAGTAGTTGATGATTGTTTAATAACACTTATTAAAGATCCAAAGAGAGTCAAGAAAAGAGAATTAGGGCCAGAGAGAAATGGTCTGTAAACGATAAGAGCTGAATTGCAAAGGATGGAAATCATGGTTTTCAATTCAAGATGTTTCTTTCCTTAAAACCTCTGCAGCTCTTCATTGCCTCCTCGAAATCACTCACTGAGACTTGAGTTCATTAAAACGAGCCGCTTTGTAAAGGTTAAGTGGACTACTGTAAGCCCCCGCAGTGTAACAGTAACTGTAACAGTTGTTGTTGGTATCGGGGGTTTTGAGGAATAGCCATGAAACTCTGTGGGTGTCAGCAGCAGAGACGTAGACTGACCACAACCAGCCTGAAAAATCTTTGGGACATGAGTCATGGTTTGGGCTGTCCAAGCTGTGGCACACATTAACAGCTTGGGAAAAACAGCAGCTTGACTTCTTGGGAAAGTTCAGTCAGCGAAGACAGCATGTTGAAGCATCACAGTGGCCTCTCTGTCGAAGAATATGTTTGATAGCATCGATGTTCTATTTTCATGAAGTTTATAAAAGTATGTAAATCACTATTTACACATATACTGTATTTGCTTACTGCCAGCCTGCAACTCATTCCTGTGTGTGTGTGTGTGTGTGTGTGTGTGTGTGTGTGTGTGTGTGTGTGTGTGTGTGTGTGTGTGTGCATCTACTTGTTTTCATCATATATGGAGGTCACATACCATGGGGACCATAGACTGCTTTGAAAAGGTAGACGTAGCCACTTGGTTTCAACAGGGCAACAACTGCAGGACGTCCCCAGAAACTGCATTTTTTAATGTTTGACAGGGGGTGGCTGCTTTGATTGCAAAAAGACAGCAACATAAGGAAGTGGGAACTGCTACTGAGAGCTGCTGTACTGTTGCTGTATGTACTGCTGTGGTGAAGATGTTGTGTGAATTATACTTGGATACATCATGGGTAAACAAATTCTTTTCCTCGGGTCTGTTTCTCCCACTCGTATTGACTATGTGCCACTCAGAGTTTGTTTTCATCAGGGGTGGGGGGGAAGTAGGAGAGAAAACCACCCATAAATCACTGCCAGCTTTAACTTTAAAAAAATAATAATTATGAGAGCCCCCTGGTGCATTAAATATGGTCCCATTTTTAAGGCAACAGTGATTGACATGTTGCGACCAAATTAAAAAATTGTCACTTCTGATTCAGATCAGATCACGGCAGTCAAAATGCATTCATAAAGTTGTTTATAAAATGTGGCTGAGCCTACTTTTTGTATCCAGTCTATGAAGGGGATTCAAGGTTTGTTTTTGAGACAAAAAGCTGGTTCTCACAAAGTTTACCCAAAAATGTTGTGTTGGAGACTTTGTGATTGGATAATGTAAGGTATGATACAGAGTTGCAAGTATTTTAAGGCTGGTAGTGACATTTACTGTGAGTTTCAAGGCCTTGAATGTAAGTCAAAGTAATGTCCTCCTTTGTGACATGAACAAGTTTGGGCGTGTGTGCGTGTGCATTATGTGCTTCACCTTAGTTTTCCCTAGTTGCCACTCTTTCTTGGCTTTGTCATGAAGTGCGAGGAGGTCTGAGCTGCTCTGTTTGTCATCATCCGCGTGGATGTTCTTCACAATCATCTTGTACCTTTGGAGACACAAACACACATAAGCACAAACATTTAGATAGGGAAGAACAGTTGAAAGAAATAAGTCTTGTTTGGATTACAGCAGGGAAAACATTTTTCTAGTCTGGTTTGGGTTTTTTTTTTTTTTGAGTTTGTCAAACAGAAATGTATCATGTGGGAGTTAGTCATCAGCTTTGGTGCGCACAGTTCTGTCTGTGTCTGGGTGTTTTTCCAACCTGTTGAAGAAGTCCTGAAATGTTCTGCGGACAGGGAATCCAGCCCTGCGGATCTTCACAGTTTCCAGCATCCCGGAGTATCTCAACTGGTTCAGGACCACATCAGGATCAAACTGGTTGGCCTTCTGTGGATAAAAACACATTTCACAATATGAAATGTACAAACAAGGAAACACTGGTTCATTCTTTCTGAGAGATAGGAAATGATAAATGGACTTATCTTGTCTTCTAAATACTTAAAGCGAGTTACACAGCAGGTCCCACCTACCCATTCACACATTCACACGCTGACAGCTGAGGCTGCTGTCTAAACTTTCCATCAGTATTAACCCAGCCATTCACACACATTCACACGCCGCTGACATAGCAGCAGGAGCAATCTGGGGTTACTGTCTTGCCCAAGGACTCATGGACATGTGGCTGCAGGACCTGGGTGGGACTGAACCCCTTACTTTAGCACAACTGAACACTGCAGGCACGTTTGAGACCGCTCACCTATTTAAATGTAGAGTCATGCTAAACCTGAGCGAAAAAAGTAAATAACCATGCTGAGCGCTATCATTTGACATTAACGATCAGGTTATTGCACAGGAGAGTAATTCTATCAGAGGAGAAAGCTGAACATGGTAGGGTTACCAGAGGAGGCCTTTTCTTTTTTGGAATAATAAGCTGCATTGTTCACAGCTCACCAATGATCCTCAGGCCTGCATATCAGAAAGGATCTGTGACGTCTGCCGCCTCAAACCTCTGCACAGGTGGCATGACCGCCTACAGGGACCACACCAACGCCATTGTCAGCCAGAGGTCAGACGGCGCTGCTTAAGCCTCATGCGAGACCCCCGCATTCCCCAAACGTGTTAGTCTAATTACAGACTAATGCTAGTATGTATGGAAAAAGAAGCACGCTTGCATGCGTTCACGTTCATAATCAAACACACATACCGACTCATAAACATGAGCTCTGAACTCTGCTCTTTAGTGGAGGACTTAGGGGGGCTGAAAGAGGTACGCCATGTTGACTTGTTTGAGTGAGAATATGTTGACCCTACTCTTGGTGACATTTTCTTCCAAGATGAGCAATTGAAAGCACATTGCACCAATACATTCCATTTAAGTGTGTGTGTGTGTGTGTGTGTGTGTGTGTGTGTGTGTCTGCATGAAATGTCAGACGTTTGTACACGCAATCCTGTCATCCTTAAGGATTAACACAAACACAGCTTGTTCCATCTCAGGGAGCGACTGGCAGGTGAGCGAGTGTGACCAACAGTGAATGAGAGCCCGGAAAGAAGAAAAAGGAGTCAAGCCAAGGGGAAGAAGGCAAGACAAGCAAAGTGACCTTTTAATGCTTATGCAGTAAGGGAAACATGTGTGAATAGATGACACAGAGCATGCAGAAAAGCCAATTCACTCTGTCACACAATACTATCACTATCCGATATTCTTAAAAAAAGAAATCGGATGACAGTGCAGATTTTTGTCGAGGTTTGGCAGTTATAAAGTCATACAGTAAGTGGTCCAGAAATGAAGGCCCGTTATATAAATGTACTGCTCGAGCTGCAGCGGTGATCTCTGAAATGCAGCCAGCAGTGACCTCTGAACTCTGGTGAAGGGGATAAAGTGGTAGGAATGTACCGGTAATGCTGCACAGCCCTATTATTTCAGCAAGCACAATGAGAGTCTTCACAGCTGAGAAGGGCTGCTGCATGAGTTTATAAGTAATACACATTTGGTGTAAAAAGAGAAAAAAACTGTTACTTCTGAAGGGGATCTTTTTTACAACACTGCATGAAAGGGTTTCTGACTTTTTTTCCCCTTTTTTTTAAACTTGATGCTATTACATTTGCATGACCTACCTTATCCATGTTTGGTTTGATGCAGCGCACAAAAAAGGGGTTGGAGGCACTTAGTGTGGCCATCAGTGAGTGCAGAGAGTCCTGAAACACATCAACAACAACATGTAACAAATGTTCCTATTTACTGAAAGTCCAATTTTCATACAAGGTTTGTTTCATTATCTATACAAATCATAACCACCATTTATACTAACTTAAGTAATTATCTTTTTCAAAGCCAAAACATTGTTTACTGTTTATTGTTTCTTTTACATGCATTTGCTAAATCTGTATACCAGTAAGTAAATTCTATTTTTTCTGTTTTTCATATTTAAATGTAAACAAAATGCACATGTTGTGTTTCATATGAAAAAAACAAAAAAAAACAAAAATAAAACAAAGACTTCTTTTTTCGGAGAACACAACGAATACACATTTACTGAGTAAAATCAAGGTTTTTGCAATATTCTACAAGTATAAAGTACATGATTTCTCTTAAAGTTTAAAGTTAACTACACTAATAAAAAGTCAATTATGTGTCCCAAGTTTCCATTTATACACAACAAAAAAGTTTTAAACTTAAAACCGTGAGATTAAAGTGTATTATTAAAAAGTATTGTGGACAAAATTCATCAAATAGTAAGGATTTATTCAATCTTACCATTTTCAATAATTGCACTATTCACTTGCATGCCATTGGCCAGTCTGTATTTGCTTTAACACACACACACAAACACACTGCGAGGACCCTCGAACCTTGCAGTTTCTGTCAGCCCCGCTCTCCTCAGACAGTCTGTCTCCAGCAAGGCCGGGCCTGGCAGAGGAGAGTATGATTGGCCCCTGGTTGGCCTCTCTCTGCCCAGCCATCAACCCTAATCCCCCCGGCTTTAAGTACTGTAGGCCAGGGCAGTCTGCCAAAATCTCCCCTGCTCCCTCTCTCTCTCTCTCTCTCTCTCTCTCTCTCTCTCTCTATTCTCCATACTGCAGTTCGGACATGCTAAGCTTAGCCCTTCAGTTCACCCTCTCCACGACCATAACCACATATTTCTTACATCCCAACACCCATTATTCTCTGCAGAACAGACACACTGACAGCATTCTTTTCCTCCCACTGTCTCTCTGTGATTTCTAGCCTTTTTTTTAATTCTCTGCCTGCCCGCTCACACTCACCATGCAGAGAAAGAAAGTCAAATGTTAAGGGTTAAGTGATAATTACATGCAGCAGAACATGGGAGACTGTTGGCTCATTGTCTAAGTGGTGACAGCATCATACAATCTTGAGTGCTGGGCTGGGAGTGAAACTTGTCTGACAGACACTTCAGTCTCACCCTGAACTGAGAGCTGACGGTGGGCTTGCGTCGGGCTGTACCCATCTTTAAAGTCTCGTCGCCATTTCGGCTGCCGACACGCTCAAAGAGGTCGTAGATGAAGTCCAGCCTGCAAAAAGACGGGACACGATGGTGAAAAACTAAACGAAGAAAGAGAAGTAAAGAACACAGGCGTGTGCAGACAACAAGTGTGATACCTGCTGTCTTTGAGAATAAACAAGATGTCGTCTCTGAAGGTGTCTCGGTTCTTCTCAAGGATCCCACGCACATCATAAAGCACCTACAACAGAGGAGAGGAAGAATTATTGTGTGAAGAAATACAATAAGAAAAGACTTGATGGTTATACAGCAGCACAAAGAAGAACTATGAGAAGTTCAACAAAAAACAGAATTACAGTAGGTAAAGATGTAGTAATTATACACTTGGGTCATTAAAATGTTAAATGCACTGTGGATAATGATGCACATGAATAACTTCAGTTCAATTGTATTTGCAAATAGAATACTGGTTAATAAAATACACTGTTAAGCAGTAGAACACACACAGTCATAAAAGTCAGTGGTTCAAATCCAGAGAGCTTTATAAGTACATCATGAACCTGTATGGACCCATTTAATGTACGGTTTTTGTGGTCAGAGAATTCTTATTGAAAAACCACCGCTATTTTCCTTAATAATGTCAAGGGGGCTATCAAGCGTTGTTCCAATAAAGTTTACAGTAAATGAAATGCTGCATCTGTAACATAACTGTATTCATAATCCCTAACTAGTAAAAGTGCACCAGCCTTCTAAATCTGGTTTGTCTTGTTTATGTTGTATTGTTTTGTCTTTTTTTCTTAACACCGGATCGATTAAATAACAACAGTCAAAATCCAGAATAAAAACTTTGAGTTTTAAAATGAAATCTTGCACTTCTATGTGCACTAAGTCTGACATAAGATGGACTGTGAATGTGTGTTTGAATGGTGGGTATGAGCAGAGACGGGGGGGGGGGGGACAGGGCACGATGTGAGCGCAGAGGAGGGCCTGTGTGTTAATGCAGTCACCTGTTCAGTTCAGTTCAGCCTTCGTCTTAGCAACATAGCATTCCTTTCCTCGCCCTGAAATCCATGCACTCAGAGTGTTTGTCTGTATGGGTGTTAACACGCGTGTGTGTGAGAGTGTGTGAGAGTGTGTGTGTGTGCGTGTCTCCGTGTTATGAAAGTTCACAGAAAAGATTTGAGGCAAAGACGTAAAATGAAAATGCTCACTCTAATCTAATAAGGATCGTGTGTGTGTGTGTGTGTGTGTGTGTGTGTGTGTGTGTGTGTGTGTGTGTGTGTGTGTGTGTGTGTGTGTGTGTGTGCGTGTGAGCTCGTATTCTCAGCTGTGTGTGTATACTATAATCCAATAACAACCCCTATCCCTCATTCTACAAGACTGGAGGCTGATGGGGAGACATGAGATTTTAAACTTGACGACACATGTATTTATACATCACGGACAAACTAATTACACTCCATACCCCTCTCATTGAAACATGCTCATACAAAAGCTTCTCTGTCTGCACGCTTCAGGTTGAGCGGGATGGTCTCATGATGCTGCAGAGACACAGCTTCATCAAGAGGAATGACACACAGCTCGAGTGCCATCTCTTAAGGCTCATACAGTGTTACAATGTTTATGTTTGGCCCCTTAGTCCACAAGGTTTAGCATGCTTGTTTGGAGAGACTCAATTTAAACTGACTGCATTTCCCTTGAACCACACTGATAATCGAATCAATGGGAGGAGGCATCAATTTCCCCCACTGAACTTGCGTTACCATTTTAGATAACAGAAGGAGCTTTCAGAGAGTCAACTCAATTCCGCGGAAAAAGAGTGTGTGTGTGTGTGTGTGTGTGTGTGTGTGTGTGTGAGGGGGGGACAACTGGTTGGCCTGCCTGTCCTTTCTGGACTGAATCATTGCCATAGACAACCATGCCAGGCTTGTGACTGAGCTTCCATGCTCACACTGAGGAGACCTTGTCTGAGGCAGGCTTCATAAGGTCATTTTTTATCAGTCCCCCCCCCCAACACACTCTCACACACACACACACACACACACACACACACACACACACACACACACACACACACACACACACACACACACACACACACACACACACACACACACACACACACACACACACACACACACACACACACACACACACACACACACACACACACACACACACACACACACACACACACACACACACACACACACACACACACACCAGTACTTCCAAAACCTCCTGCCTTATTCACTTTCTCTAGCTGAGCTCTTTCCCTAATCTTTTCGGAGGAGAGGCCAGGATCAGCATCATGTAGAGCATTTTGGGAGAAAAAAAAAAAAGCATGCTGTCCTTCTCCACTACTACTAACCCACTTTTTTTTTAACTTTCTCCTTTAGGGAGTTTTATTTGAATCTGTGTGAGTGTTAATTACCTCTCCAGCGTAGTGCTTGATGCCAAACTGGTGATCGTTGACTCTGGGCTTCACATAGTACTGATTAGTCTGAGAAGAAAGGATAAAGCAACGACTCCATTTTAGAGACGAGAAAGAAAAAGTAAAACACATTTATACACAGTAAAATGTATTGACTTTCTATGACTAACAACACCAAGATGTATACGCAATGTACTGCCAAGTCATTCTCAGTCGACACTTCGTTTAAATCCGTCAGATGACGGATGATTGAAATGGATTTCAGAGCGCAGTGAATTGTCAGTAAAAAAGGTGACTTTTATCAAACAATACATTGAAAACGTGTGTTTTTTTTCTGTTTCAAAGACAGATGTTAGAACTACATGTGGAACATATTTGTTATTATAAGTTGAACCTCTCTGTCCTCTCATGAGACCAGATTTATAAAGGCCTCGTTTGCTTTTTGAGCACTGCCTTACTCTCATTAGTTTTGTAGAAATGACTGTTTTTGAAAAGATTAATAAAGATAATTGGTTTTTTTTCTTTTGTTTGTCTTTCCTTAATTATTCATCATTCTTGCTTTAAAAAGCAAAGGTTGTCCTGATGTCACATATTAGGCTTTTTTTTGTTCATGTGTCTAAAATTTACAAAGAACTCCGACTTGAAAAAAAAAAATCTACTGCAACAACAAATGTTACATTTCCCCCCTCTTCTCGATTGATTTCCTGTCAATGAAGTAATACATGTTTAATCTCAGTACTAAACACACCTCCCACATGAAGTCACACAGCTCTTATCCTGCTGTAAGACTTTAAGGCTTCATTCCTCTCCCGTACACTCTTTTCTCCTCACACAAAGCTAATCAGGCCTGACGTATACAGCCGATCACATTTCAGCATTGTTGTGTTTGCGTGTTAGAATACTCAGAGGCCTTTTACCAACACTTCACAGAGGTGCAATGCTGCACCAAAGGCGACAGGGGATTCAACAGGTTTAACAGCAGCTTTTGCCTTTTGCTGTTTTTGTGAGAATGTGAAGGAACAGAAACTGCAGCGTCCTGGTAGTCTAAAGATGTGTGTGTATGTTCGTGCGTTGACTTACTGCGTGTCGACTGTGCAGTTTCTCCAAAAGGGTGTAGTCGGTGCCTTTGGGGAAGCGACTCTCCTCATTGATCAGAGCCAACATGCCCAGTTTCTAAAGAAGACACAGAGAGAGTGGCAGAGAGTGTGAAACATGCCACAGTCATGATGGAACTAGTTATAATCCCATTGTGGAGCATCTGGCAGCTTTTATCATAACAATGCGTACAGGAAACAGCATAGCAGTTCATCAATCTTCTTTTCTATCTGTAAAAAAGAGTTTACTTCGGAGGCATAAGGTTTGGCAGCAACACCTCCTTCACCAGTCAAACCAATACAGCAGGAATCTAAGCCACATCCCAATCTTATAGAGGGGAAAAGGTTGCAGGGTTTTCTTTTGCTTGCTGTCATTTTTTTGGTATGTTGTGA
Source organism: Symphodus melops (assembly GCF_947650265.1). Taxonomy (NCBI): domain Eukaryota; kingdom Metazoa; phylum Chordata; class Actinopteri; order Labriformes; family Labridae; genus Symphodus; species Symphodus melops. Next base: position 12,132,219 of record NC_136702.1, read on the forward strand.
TTTAAACCCAGAAACGTCTTAGTCACAAGCCTCTCTCTGCAGAATATCAATTATAACCATCACTTTACCTCTTGTTGGGAAAAAAAAAACAAAAAAAACAATTGTCTTAATGTTTCATTTCAACCATACCTCTAAACCGCTGCCTGGTGTACATTACTGTGCACACAGCAAGATGAGACTACATAATGATAGAGTTGTACAGAGAGGTCAGTGTGAGAGCAGTGTGGCAGCTGGGGCAGCGTGCTCCCACTGGCGGTTAGTGATCGGTCCTGGTGGTGACTTTGCACTCTTGGAGTCTGTCTGGCTGCCTGTTTACCTTTTCTATGAGATCCAGACACTCAGCATTATCCATCCAGTCTATGGCCTCCCACTGGATCCCCTCCCTGACAAAGACACACACACACACACACACACACACACACACAGAAGCAGGGTGTCAATACAAAAACATAAACAACTTGGAAGACACAATGGCTGCATTGTCCAGTATGAGCATGTGATGAAATGAGCCATGTCCACGTTGCTGGCTCATTATACAGGAAAACAACTGTCTGGGGGAGAAACTAAGGCGAATCCAAATCTCTGGCATGCTGCCTGTGTCGCCCCGAGGAGGGCCCAACCCCCCACCCACTTCCCCATCCCAATCGCCAACCCAGCACTATCTGTCTGTGGGACAGTCTCGAGGGTATGAGAGTTCCCCTGAATACATTTCTTATCTGTGTAAATGTACGTCTTCACATTCGGAGTTTTTATCAATCATGCCAACCTGTTGTACTCAAGCTGCTCCAGAGAGAAGATGTGCTTGTTGAAATACTCCTGGAGTTTTTCGTTGGCATAGTTGATATTGAACTGTTCGAAGCGATTCACCTGCAGGACAGAAGAAGATGTCAGCTGTGGAGCTTAAACATCTGTATTTTAACATGTTTAAAGACTTAGGACAGCAGTTATCAGATTCTTAAATGCCTATAAACCTAATGTTTGTTTTTCAAAGTCAAATGTCTGCTCAGCTGCACACTTCAACAAGTATCTCACTGACATATATTTACATTTTCCTTGTATAGAAGCATGTGACATCACCTTTTCCAGATGAGAACAACAGCAGAAGAACTCAACAGAAGAAACATTCAAACTTGCACATGAGGTCAATGACTCTTAAGAAGAAGCTTTTTTTTTTGTTCACCTCAAAGTTCTCAAAGCCAAAGATGTCCAAGATGCCGATGGACTTGAAGTTGTCTTTGCCTTTGATCTTCTGGTTGATCCTCATTATGATCCAGGAGAAACACTGAGAATAGAGCGCCATGGCAACAGAGTCCCGTGAGTCCACAGCCTGCAGATAAAAGACACGAACAGAAGAGGTTATAGTATGGATGTCATACAGACATAAAGAATAACGGTAAGGAAACTTTGAATAAAGGACATATAGTATATCACTTTAAACATTTCACATCTTTAATCAGACGGCGGTTAAAGCTGTTTGAAACACTTGTGATGATTGGACTGTGAAGCCTGAGTCGAGTGTCTATTAAACAAAGAGTTGTTTATAGATAAAGGTGAGTTATGTCAGCATCTGTCTGCTCTCTGCCACAGATTAGACAACATCTGTTGTCACAACAAACAGCCGTTAATCATCGGTATCTCAAGATTTACGCACTGAAGCAGGCGGTATTTACTAGATAAAAAATGGAGTTGAAAAAATAGTTTTTTCCGTTTAGGTTTTTAAAAAAAATACTTTTTAACCCTGCATAAGGAAGCATCCCCCTGTCGCATCTTACTTTCCACTTCCAACAGAGGCAGAAAGGTCAGGCAGGCGGAGGGAGTGGTGGCAAGCGGTTGCCTGACATTTTACTTCTGCTCCATTAACACACATTTAAGACAAAACAGTTTTTATAGGAAGCCATATCTAGTTGGGGCTCGTTGACATCTAGCTATGAAGGAAAATATTTTGTCTTCAGATCTGTATGTTTGAATCTGAATTTCTTCACAACTACTCAAATGATTTACTTCACACTTGGCAGGTGTGTTGCTGGCAACCAGAAAGAATGCAACGTGAATGAGTGTGCAGTTGCTTGGATGAAATAAAATGAGTAAATTGAGAAATAATTGAGGGAAAAAAAGCTAGTCAGCCCAACAAGAGCTATTTCAGAAGGTAGATGGCACGTTGAAAAAATTCCCGTAACTACGTCACAAAGGTTTAGGATACTTGTGGAAAGTCCTGAGTCTTCCTACAACTTATTATCATACTTCTTACTCTAATGACAAAAAGTGCAGACAATGAGGACTTATTTGTCACATACACAACAAAGCAAATATAGGACCCATTTTTCATATGTCACATACTTTCGGATAACTTTTGTTGAAGACCATTATCCCTCTCAGCAACACAGGGACATCATCTGTTCGGGACAATTCCCTGCAAATCTCAAACATGAACAGTGAACTGTCCAACGTGACTTTTAAGGTCACGTCCATGAGAAGCCCTAGAGAAGCTAGTAAGTGGACTGCGAGGTAGGATTTGATCCACATATCACTGTCCAAGATGTAACTCCTCTGGGGATGTAGCAGGGGTGTAAGCTCAATCACGGTGTATATTCAATCAAATATTTTGATTATTATGATGTAATATTCACCACAATGCAATTCTGATGGATCCTGGTGCCAGATATATACATTAAGTAGGATGATATTATTTAACCTTTATAGTCAAATTGGAAGAGAAGCCTCAGATGGGCCATGAGAGTGAAAAAAGGTGAATCACAAAGATGATGGGTAGGATTCATTTTTTCACTTTTACCAACAATACTGGATTATTGATCCTGACGTTATTTAATCAGTGTATATCCCTGGATCTTTTACCCCACAGAGGTTGCTGTAGTAACTTGTGACCCCACACAAAGGTCAAACAAATATTAAAACCAGTTCCAAGTCCTTGTGTTCTTTCATGTTTCAATTCTTTTTTCCATTCAGATCTGATTTTTGTCCCGCTGCAGCAAAGTCAGCCCTCTAGCCAGAAACCACATGTGAACACGTTTTAAAAGTCTGCGCTAAAGCCAGCTGTATTTCCGTCTGGGGCATTGTGCTTGAAATGAAAACAAACCAAAAGTGTGGCGGCGTGTACTGTATTTGGGGTAACAATGCTCCTGGGCTTTTGAGAAATCAATCACAGCCCCGTCACCTCTTGCATCTAGCCGGTGTGAACAGGGAACTGGTGGCTCCAGGATCTCCGTCACAGAGCGGAGAAGAATAGCTGTTTGTCCAGGAGAGCGAGCGGGGGGGGGGGGGGGGGGGGGCTAGAACTGGCAGTCGTGGGGTGGGTGACCCCTGGCCGCTGTGAGAAGAAGCCTTTCTCACTGACTCCAGCACTGGAATAATGAACTCTATTAAGAGACAAGCTGCTTCAAAGGCCAGTGTGAACAAGGAGCAGCAGCGTCTTTGTCTGCTGATGGAACGATTTCTTATGACGTTTGTGACAGTGTGATATTAGCAAAGGTCCATTCTGCATATTCCCTGATATTTATGCATGTGAGTGGGCGTTAAGGCTCAATCTGGACCAGAAAGGATGGTGTCAAGCGTCAGAATGTTCTTGTGGCGTACGTTGAAAAGGATAACACATGCTGAACACAGAGAAATACACACATTAATCACCGAACGAGGCACCAACAATTGAAGTCAAAGAGTGAGTTATCACGCCAGCGTCTCTGTGCCTGGGTGCGCAGGCTGCAGAAGAGAAGACTCACTTCAGCCTCAGTCATTGGCCCTATTGTGCTTTTGACTCAGATCACTATCATGATGGCTTTATTGTGCCAGGAATCTGGCAGACAAAAAGCAGGAAATGGCTGGGAGTCACGCAAGGGATCTGGAGAGGCATGTGGGGGAGAGAGCCGGAGAAAGGCTGTATGTGTGAATGAGTGTGTGTGTGTGTCTGTGTGTGACAGAGGGAGGGAGAGGAGGGAGGACAGGGTGCAACTAACAAGCCTCTCCTGTATGCTTTGTGTTTTTTTTAAATCAGGGGAAAAGATAACTGCAAAATAACAGTGATGGAGGAAAAGTTTCAGGATTTGTGTGTGTGTGTTGTTCGTTCCCGCGATGAAGGAAGTTGTGTTATTGTTACCTGCTCCACAGTGAGAGGTGAGCAGATCTCCTCCCCTCTGAGGATCATGGAGCGCTGGGTCAACACTTCTGAAAGCTGGAAGGAGTCCAGGCCAAGCAGCTCACTGACATTACTGACAACTGAAACACACACGCGCACACACACACACACACACACACACACACACACACACACACACACACACACACACACACACACGCACACACACACACACGCACACACACAAATGTGTACCTTTAAGTGTAAGTAAGGCAGACTGTTCGGTGTTTCTAACCTGATGTTAAACAACAGAGGTGACATAGAAAACGCAATTCTATACAGTGTAAAGGAAACTCTACTCTCTGGGCTCTGCAGTAAGAGTTTTCTGCATTCACTGTATTCAGTGGTTCATTTGAAAAGAGGTCAGACAAAGCGAACAAAGAAGCCTCAAGCTCATGTTACAGCCTGCTCAGAGCTCCGTCTACTGCTGCAATGTCAATCAAACTCAGAGTATGGGAAGTAGTGCTGAACAGTGGAACAGTATTAGTGTAAAGCTGCATACCTGCTTTAGAAAAATTCAAGTTTAAGCACCGAACTCCAGGAACAACAACAACAACAACAGTAGTGCCTACTGTTGTAAGATGTACCCCTTAAATCTGCATTCAGGAGTCCGTCTTTGCTAAAACTCCTATAGTGTACACTGTCATACTGTCGTTTACAAATCTAAAGAAATCAACTGAATGTTCAGGATTTAAAAATAAAGTTCTGACTGAGGAAGTAACACTGGCTTTGCAAGACTAAGCTTTAACATAATATGGTTTATCAAGGAATGAATGATTTATGTGGCTGTTAAATTCAAGAAATCTCCAGATGATTCATTTCTCATAACTAGCATATGTTCTATTGTAGCGCTAATGTTCTCAAAGACACTCTCAATTCAGACCCTGGTAAATATTACTTTACTGTTCTTTCATTTCAAAGACACAAGCATCCAACGCGGTACTTAAAGAACTTCCAAATGAGCTGAATAGTATACTATCACTTTTCATCCAATTACCTGCACTCATTGGAATAATGACAGGCAGGAAGACAATATCTGAATACAAAAATAACTCCAGTGTTAAAGACTTGTCCTTGAGTTCTTTCAGGTTTAAACAGTGCATTACAGATGGGATACTAAAATCAATACTGTAAGGAATCAATCTAGCCCACTCTGTGTATTACATGATTATTTTCTAATGTTTTTGTTTACTTCGTCCCCTACCTCCTTTGGAAGTAATCTGAGCACCGCCAGCAGTCATGAACTCAATGTTGCCCATCAGGAGGACTGCAGAGAGCAGCTTGAACACGTCTCTGATCTCCTCCTCCGTGAATTCCATCACTTTCAGGGCCTCCTGCAACACATAATAGACAAAGTCAGACTATATGTCACCAGAAAGATACTAAAATAAACACACACCAGATTCCTTTAAGATATGACAGCAGATAGGACTGACATATTTCACCTTATCTTAGATACATGTTTGAAAATGTCAACATGAAATACAACCCCACGGAAGGGTAAAAGTTTCCCAGAAGTCATGTTTCTCCTGTAAGGCAGTGTAATTCCAGTGATAAAGGCACACAGTGCCCTCTGGAGGTAGAACTTACCAGTTACACTAAAACCTACATCTTCTCCTCCTTACCATCACACTGTTAAAGAGCTGCTTGTCATCAAGGCTGCTGTCCTGAATGCAGCCTGACTGGCTCAGGTAATGATAAGACTCAGGATCCTCAGACAGGAGGTACATATCTGAAACACACACACACACACACACACACACACACACACACACGTAAAAACACACACACAACAACGTAAGTGTACTGCTCCACTCTGACATCTCTCCACCAATGCATGTCCATAGGTCCAGTCTGAGCATGTGTGCGAGAAGCATGTCCCTAAAAGTAACACAGTGTAAACCTACATTTCCCTCAGGGATTAATAAAGTATTTCAAATTCAAATTTTAAAAGAAAAAAAAAAACTCACAGTAATATGAAATGCTATACCAATTGGTTTGAAAAATAGAAATCCAAGTCCTTTAGATTGATCCTTGCTATCATGCTATTGATTGTGTCGCATATAAATTGCAAACCTGTTACTGTTAGGTATATTCAGTTACAGTGATTGTTGATTGGGAGACATAACGAGATAAAGATACTTTCAATTACTGGAGAGTAATTTTAACTTGATGAAATGGAGGTTAATATATCTGGCTCTGCCGTTGTCCCCCGTTTTATCTGTCTGTTTTCATCACTACATAGGGACCTGTTTAATGTTTAAGTGTTCTCTCTGTAAGAAACCAACCTTGGTGATCTTTGTCAGCGCCTGCTAGCAGAGCATAGAAGATGTGGTAGTTTCTTTCTCCGGGATTCTGTCGAACAACGCGGTTCTTGGAAAGAGATGATGGTAAAAAGACAACGTTTAAAGGTTTCTCATTGGTGAATAGATTTTGTCGACTGAGTCAAACAATCAACTTGCTAAAGATTTTGCAACTGATTGCTTCAACATGAACTTACTTTTTCGAGCAGATCTGATGACTTAAAGTCAAGGAGAAACAATGACAACGTAAAATGAATACACAGTTTGAAGGAGACACGATTGTAATCCTATTTCTCTGCAGTAAGTTATAGACTCATTGAGGGATACAGTCGATGATGCAGCCTCCTTGGATGTTTCCGTTATGGGAAAAGTGGAGCTGGATAAACTTGCCAAAGCGACTGGAGTTGTTGTTGTACACAGTTTTAGCATTGCCAAAGGCTTCCATGATGGGACTGCAGACAGAGGAGCAGAAAAGCACTAATTAGCAGCTGTTAATTCATGATATAAATCGGATGCATAAACAGATTTGGGATTATATGTTGTATTGTAAACAATACCTGCTCTGGACAAGTGCCTGCTCCACCCGGGTGCTTCTCTCTGACAAAGGAGTACTAGCTGAGTTTTGACTCATCACAGAGAGAAACTTGAGCAGCAGCTTGGTGCTCTCTGTCTTCCCAGCACCACTCTCACCACTGGAGACAGAAGAACAGACAATAAATGTAAAGTTCTAACCATTTAAGTTAATATCTTACTCGGACCACATGTTTGGTTTTTCAGAGCCATTCGGCCATCAGAGGACTCATAACTGATTTCATGAACACGTTTCATGCTGCTTCTTTGTCATTTCAAATGTGGATTTTAAAGTAAAGATTTTTTTTTACCTGATGAGCACACATTGGCTGTCATGTCTCTTCCATAGGCAGCGGTAACATTCATTGGCCACAGCGAAAATATGAGGAGGCAGCTCCCCCATCTGGTGTTTGCTGTACAGGTCGACTGCTGTGCCATCATACAGACCTGCTATCTGCTTATAGGGATTTACTGCAGCCAGGATGGAACCTATGTTGGTCTGAGGGCAATAAAAGACCAGACAAAAGTTAGACAGGGAAAAATGAGGACACAAGGAAGGGAGATTATCAGTGAAATAAAACAGAAACAAATAGTATGAGATAGTAAGCTTGACTAGAGTTACACAACACTTCTTCCAAACTATTTCACTTATGCAGATCCACCCCAGTTTCCCCTGTCTTTCCTCTGACTCACTACCTGTAGTCAGTCGTGCTCTCACACATGGCCTACTTTACACTGAAGCTGGTAATATTTTAGGATCCTTAGCTCCTGCTCGGGTAATGCGCTTTGGGAAAAAGTGCCTCATAAAAGTGTGTTTATGGGTCATGATTCCACAATGAAATTGTTCTCTGATGCCATGTGGACAGACCGGCCGCACAACTGTGGGCTAGGATTAGGAGATGGGATTTTAACATGTGTCTGCGTGTAATGATTATTTTAATAAAGCCTGGAGAGTGTTTCAAGGAAGACCTCAGTGCCCTGCTGTGAAAATAATCCTGGGGGTGAGACTGAGAAAATGAGGAAAAAGGAAAATCCTCCCATGGATACTCTGAAAGGTATTACAGGAGTTATTTGTTAAGTGGTCCTGAAATGCCACCTGAAAAGACTATGAAAGACGTAATCAAGCTTTTGTTGACATTTCCTCTTGTTGTTGTTTGTTCGGATAATTTAATTTCTGAAAAATCAATTTCCAGAAAAATGCCCCCCTGAACAACAAATAGCAATAGTAGTGATTCACTGTGAATTATGCAAACAGATTAAGATCATGGGGAGCCTTACATAGATGTTGTCTTTCTGATAGCGCATGAAGAGGTTGTGCATGATGGCGGCTTCATGCAGCTCTGCCAGCGTGGACATGTCCTGTACGCCATCGATGCTGCTCGGGTGCATTGGGTACACCATCTCCCTGTTCAGCTCTGCCCTCTGGAGGTAGATTACCTGAAACAAAAAAAAAAAGAAAAGAAAGTTGGATTTTAAAGCTTGTCAACTTAATTTGAAATTGCAGCCTGAAAAGTAAGTATAAGTATAACTTCCAGAAAATATGTTTCCCTTCAGCTAGAAACTTGCCCATTAATAAATAAAAAAAAGTCCAGAGGGGGTTTGGATGTGCAAGCAGAGTGTCGCATTATTCATTTTGCAGCATTGAGCTGACAACTTTTAAACTAAATAACCCATTTTGACGTTTTTTGCTAAGGAAATGGGGCATAAGTTATTTTACAGTATATAAACAATTTGGTATATTAGTTTTTCATTTTGAGCCAATACAGCATGTAGTCTAGTCATAAAATGGAAAGCTTCATTATAACAATCCCCCCCCCAAAATTAAAAATAAAATAAAAATAATAATAATAATAATAATAATAATAATAATAAATAAATAAAACTAAATTAAACGTCATTTTAAATTTAAATATTCTGTATTCAATGGCATGCCAGACAACATCATTCAAAGTATGCGATCGAACAATGGAACTACAGAGGATGATAAGAAAATTTTGTTTCGTTTAGACTTGACTTGAATCCAAAGAAAAGTAGACGTAAAAAGCACCAGTGTCTCTATTGTAGCAAATAAAACGGGAACGCAGTCTAAGAAACCCACAGAGATCCACAGAGAGTCAGGCAGACTTTCTGGCTATCACAACTCTAGAGGAAGAGAGACATGAGAGGAGATAGCAGACAGACCGTGTTGGTCACTTGATGGGAATCTGGGTAGAGATCAATACTTATGGCCATGGAGCTGGGTTTGTGGTGTCTTTGTGCATTACTGATGGTTATACTGGTGTATTCAGAATGAGTCCCAGATGGAAGTAAAAGCTGTTTTTCCCCAGTACTGCTGAGTCAGGACAGAGGAAGCTGATTAGTGAGTGTCGGTGACAGTTTAATCTTTAAAGGAAATCTGAGCTAGCAAAAACTTTATTAAAGGTAATTAATGCAACTTATATAACATAATACAGTATGTTAAGCATGTTTGTTGATAGGCAGTGGAACAAAAACTAAACCTTTATGAAGTTGTAACAAGTACAACATTCATTCTGCTGTTGGCTCTCTCTTGAGCAACAAACCTCCTAAAGGAAATATCTAGTTTGTCACTATAGTGAGCTGAAAAAAGGGTCTGCTGTCACACAAGTTTACAGAAAATCAAAGAAAGGGTTAAAAGGGCATTATGGTTAGAACAAAAAGTAAAGCAGATGACATTAAAACTATATAGATATCATCTAACCTGTAAACAACTGTTAATTCTGATCATATCATCATATAATGAATGATGATAAATGAAGCTTTAAATAAGTTGGTGTCCTCGTAAGAAAGCTAGAGTACTCCAAAAATACTTCTGTGACTGCAGAAACCTTTATTTTTGATAGCATTTGTGCCTCATCGTTCATAGTTAATTGTGTAGCTCTTTTTAAAGGTTTGGATGTGAAATACTGATCTGACTCTGGTCTGCCAGACGCTCAGAAAACAACACAATAACAATGCAGCCATCAGTGGTTTACTACATGTTTTTATGGTATTAAGGTTTGTGAAAGCTTCGGCCTTTCACCTTAAGGGAGTAAGCAGCACTTGCAGTGATGTCATGCTGGAGCAGAGCCTTGCAGATTTACGGCCAGATGTCCTCTAAACATTTAGTTAAACCCCACCCATCCTCTCTGGCAAATTGGCCCCGATTCACCAGGCAGGGCCTCACTGGCTGATAAACACAGTGTAACAGGCTTTGCACTCATAATCAGCAGTGTCACTTTACATTTAATTACGTCACTCACTTGGTGTGATAGTTAAACTAGAGACGTTTCAATGTCCTTTTTTCTATTTTGATTAAAATATTACAATTACTATCATTACATTTTTAATAAAACAATACAATATGGTATTTTCTAATCATTTGTTGTGCTCTTCAGCTATTTAGGCAATAAAAGATAAGATAAAATAATACTGTCATTTAGATAGACACTTAGGCATAGGTTGATACACAACACTTCTAATAGTGCAATTAAGCTACATACTTAAAAGCTGTAGGCTATGTACACGATAAACATATTATTATTATTATTATATATTACGTTTCTGTCATTGTTGCATGTTCAGAGAATTCAAACAAGCTAATAAGCTAAGCAACAAGAAACAAGCTGAGGGAAAGTTAGGGTTAGCTTGGGTCACAGCTACTTGTTGTAGCCTACCTTTATTTGTTAAGGAGCCTCGGAGCAACCCAGAATTTTTTGACATGTAACTGGTTTTGTTCAGTGTGTTTCACTAATTATGATGCTAAAAAACAATAAAGCCTTAAAAAGTTTGGCCTTAAAATCCAAAAAGCAAATTTTGCTAGCTTGACAAATGCATACTTTCCAATAGCAGTGCACTTTTCTTATTTGGCGCTACAAGACAATAGCTTTATATTATTACTGTATAGATTATTATTTAAAGATTTAAAATGTATTTAAAAAGGTTGCAGATAAATGATGACATCAGATCAGTGCAGTAGAACAGTAAAACACTTAAAGTGTCGAAGTACAGAATTATGTTTTCTTAATTAGCTACCATAGGCTAGTCTTTGTCGTCAGGCTGTAGCAACAAAAAACTCAAACTAAATTGAGCAGGCCATTTATTTCTTATTAAATTGGCTTTTAGGAATTAAACATTGTAAAAGGAGAAAAGTGTTATGCCATAACACGAAAGAAATATAGGCTACATTTGCTCTAAAACACTTCACACTTTATTCTTTGTTGATTGGTTAAATGTTTTAGTATAGTTGCACTGTCGTTATTTGCTGCTCTGTGTGCCCTTGAATTGAAGTTTTTTGAATTAAAAGATGCAAACTACAAAAAGCAGATATTTGTTATAGGCCGACAGTATATGTACCTGAATTTAGTTTATGTAAATTACACAAACAAAAAAACTAAATAAATATCAATGCTTTTCAAATTTATTTTATTTAATAAGTAAGAACGTGCCAGGAAATTGAAAAATAAAAAAAATTGCTTCCTATAGCTCCTATAGATCCACATATACGTATGTCCCACATTTTCTTGAACAAACCAAAGACCCTTGAGACATCCTAATCCTGTGTCAGCATTCTTTACATTCCCAAGGCACAAGTTCAAAGTTACTCAGAGGCGGCTCAGAGCAAAGATAATACAGGATAACAAACATCTAGAAAAGGCTTCAGGTCCATGTTACACTCTCGATTTCAGGGAGAACCTCAAGTTTCACCGCAGGAAAACAAATATAGCAGCTCTAGCCAAATACACAAAGAGTATGCGTATTTGGAAAGCACTCTTTCCACAACACAACACAAGAGAGGAATTGTCTCCTAATGTTTGTATCTTCGGGTTGTTAGTCTTTCTCTTCATATAAGGTGACCTTTGTTTTTTGATCGTCTGTGGATAACTCTGCTCAGATTTCACAGGGGGAGCCTTGGGGTGTTTCATGCCTGAAAACATCAGAGATGCTCATGGAGAACTGAGCAGGAGGTTCAAAATAGGTTTCATATCCCTCTGTTTCCCCTCTGTGGTAATTCCTGCAAGATACTGAGCTGTGATATCACAGCCACAGTATCTCACATTAACATTTATGTATGTCCCAACAAAGTAGTTTCCACACTATTTACTGACTCAACAACACCATCTTGATACAACTTCAACCAAACTTATGGATGGATCACAACTCACAAGTGCATAAAATTCCCAGTACACTGTCTATTACTCTTGCACATTTTCATAACAATCCTAAGAAGTTTCCATAATGTTCTGTAAGAGGCCATTAGAACAATAAGTTAGACTGACACATTGATAATGCAGGAGCTTTAGGGCTGAACGGACACCAACAATCCCCCTGACTGACCTGAAGTGATGTCACTGTGTCTGCTGTTATTGATTTTAAACTCCCATTAAACAAATTCAACAATGGTTTGATGCGCTGCAGTCGCTTTCAGCCAGTGCATGAAGGTGAATTGTTGCAATGCATTTAATGCTGTTGGTTTGTTAGGTAAAAGGGTGTGATTTCTGATGATAGTGATTATAACATGTGACATGTGATAGATTTATGAAAAAGTACTCTGCAGTCCTCTGCTAAGGGAGCCTGATGTTGACACTATATTGTTGGGGCTGAACCGCACACAATAAAATAGTAGTAGCAACACCAAAAACCTGCATGTTGATTTAAAAAAGAGAACATTTTGTTTCGAGTCTTGAACTTTATTTTATTTGCCTTCAAATGAACTGTACTTTAACTTCTGTTTAAAAACGTGAACAGCAGTCTTCTACTTTGTAAAACATATAAATAGTCAAAAATAAAAGAATTACATTGCTCACAAGTTTTCTTGAAATTATGTCATCTTTCAATACTTCAATACTCTTCAACTAGGGCTGGTTAAAAAAAATCGATTCATCAGCACATTGTAATTATAATTTTTTCCAATTCAATATACATTCAAAGAAATCCTGAGATGGTTTTTTTTCTCGATGTAATGCCACCCCTCTCCACTGGGGGCGTTGTGGGTGCTGTGAATTCAGGTCAGGCAAAAATGTGCACTTTAGATTGTACTATACTTTAATGTTTTATTCTTTGTTTATTAAAGAATAATACAACCATAAAATACATTTTTGAGTCTGTTTGTTCTAAAGCTACACACAATGCAAAAGAAGGTACTGTGATGAGTCTTTATGTATAATTAAATCAATATCAAAGCCTATTGATCATTATCGAATCGTAAACCAAAGAATTGAAATCTAATTGAATTGTGAGTTTGAGGACAAGACTCAGTTCTCAATCATTCACTCTCCTTTCCTTAAATGATTGATCGACTTAGTGATTATCAAATCTTGATATTTCTAAATCATACATTAAGTCACTTAAAGGTGTATGGAAAGGTCGACGTGTGTCACCAAAAAAGTAAACGAATGTCCAAAATGAAACCAGCGCCATATGGTGAAAACATCATCACCATATGGCGCTAAATGAAACGACTCTTCTCCTTTGTTATAACAAATGAAGCAGACAAACCAGGATGATGATGATGATGATGATGATGATGATGATGAAGGATTGTTGCCCGATAAGAATAGTTTCTTCTTGTTCATGTTACATTACGTTAAAAACTGTATGTTCTCACCATCTATAAAAAAACATTTCCTGTTCACCCTTGACCTACAAACACTCAACCACAACACCATACCAATTAACCCAATATCCATTATCACCACTGAGTATCCAAGTGAATTAAATTAATAAACTAAGACCTTTGAAAATACAATATAAATACATAAATACACACACACACACACACACACACACACACACACAGTAAATTGGCTCCTACAGATTTAAAAGTACTGAAGCTTTAAAATAAAAACTACAGATATTCTGTCATATAAATCACCAAAAGCTGCTGCAATCTGAAGAGAAGCAATGTCTCAATTGCATAAACAACTTTTTCAATTTGTCCTCAACACATTCATTATTAATGAAAAGGAATTGCAAGTTGCAGTCTGAATTTTCTTCCCCAGAGATTTAAAACATATAAAAAAAATGTTTTTGGTACTTTATGTAGAAAGTCATACCTTGTTGTGAATTAAACATTTGAAACAAAATGCTAATTTCTTATTAAACTATTCAGACTAAATCGTGTGAATAGCTTTCTTGACAAAAACAACCATCTGAATTTTAAACTCTGTTGCAGCTGTAGCGCTCCTTTCCTTTTGTTTCCTCCGGGCTGAAACCACACCCTGCTGCTGCTTTGTTCCACCAGCTCTCCTGAATATTCACACATCAGGGCGGAGCAGGCTGGCAGACCCTCAATGGCAGATACAGTCAAGCCTTAAGAAATGACACATGTGCACAAACTAAATCACAGGCCTGTGCACATCAACACTGTCTTGTTTATCACTGTCTGCTTCTGCTTCTGCTTCGCTTGTTTGTTTTTTCTCTCACTCTGTCTGACTCGGCCTCTGTCTTACAGTGAATCCATCTGCTGAAGGGGGATCCCACCCAGACCCTCGAGACAGGGGGAGGGGGGGTCATGAGGCGATAGGCTTATTAAAGGGAAAAGTGGGAGTTCTATGTTGAAATACTGCTTAAAGAACAATCATAATATTCACATCAATAATCACCTCACATACAATAAAAAAAAAACTGCAAAACAGATGCTCACAATAATATTTGTGTTAGCATGTTATTTTTGTGAGAACACTTGTGAATGTACATCATCACATAATGAGTCCATTCAGCAGTAATGCAGAAAAGACTGAGGGGCCATTAATGCCCTATTTAAAGCACAGAGGCTGCAGGGCAGCCGGCTGGAAACAACTTCAGAAATCACACTTTGAGTCATCTCGGATATTTTCTCTCAGTCTGAACTCGACTAATTAAAAACCAAGACCCAACACTGAAACAGTTCAAGACTGATATATTTGTACAGTAGGACGAAGATGACATCATCACCTGCAGATATTTACTGTAGTTTAGGTGACAGAGCCTCTTCCTGCTTTTCTTTACATGTGCTTCCCACTGGGAATAACTCACACACTGTTAATCCAGCTGGTGCCATCTGGTCACACAACACACACACACACACACACACACACACACACATGCAAATACACACACACACACACACACACACACACACACACACACACACACACACACACACACACACACACACAAGCTGTGTGTGTGTGTGTGTGTGTGTGTGTATTTGCATGTGTGTGTGTGTGTGTGTGTGTGTGTGTGTGTGTGTGTGTCATGTTGCTGTGTCTTCTCTTCGTACAGGTCTGTGGTGTGCAGGGATGAGACAGTGATGGATTCTGATATGATGGTTAATATGACAGCAGCCAAGTCAGCCTGTTACAGCTGTGTCTGAGTGTCTTGAACAGAGCACTCAGACAGGGAGCTGCACCTTAGTGTGAGCACTGTAGCAATGGATAATGGTATATCTAAACGACACAGAGGGGGAAATTCTGCCAGGATGCATTTACTAAACCACATCTGACACTGCACAGACAGATAGACAGTACATACACCCACTCCCCCCCCCCCCCCAACACACACACACACACACACACACACACACATGCTAACCCTTACATAAGCTGGGTTAAATATAGATTATACACTTGAATCTGAAAATTAGAATAAGATGAGCAGATACAGTATGTGATCCAGGGGATCATATGAGGTCAGGCAGCGACCCCGGAGGGTGGAGACAATTTGTTGTTTTTTTTTAATCTCACATTCCTGTCATTCTGCCTGCAATGTCTCGGGACTAAGACGCAGAGGAGACGTCCATATGTGTGGCCTGATGACCAGATGATCCTGGGCTTGCATGTGAAGATCATATGTGACAGGTCAGCATCAGTTCAACACCATGATCCTGCTCATTGAACAAAAGATAAACAAATGTTTTCTTTTTTTAAATTCCTCTGAGGGCGCTGCAAGCTTTTGGACTGAGAGCAACACCCTGTGAGATTCTCCATTCTCCCACCAAGATCATAAGAAGTGGGGTCTGATTATTTTCTTAAACTACGACCTATAGCTGTAAATCCTCCTCAGATGTGATAGATGAGGATTCCATTATGCAGAGCCAAATCCGCCCCCTCTGACCACACATCGCCTTCTCACCCTGCAGGAATCCTCACCGCTGACCAGAGAAACATTGAACCAACGTGCTCAGGATGAGGGCACATGGAAGGGATGAGTTCATATTTTCCATTTCACTCGTCTTTTGCTAATACTGTAATCTGCAAGCAAATTGCATGAAACTAAGTTTGAAAAGAAATGATGGAAGAAAGAACACCCCTAAAAGAAAGAGACTATTCAAAGTTGTTAATGAGTAAAGCTAAAGGCCCTTCATTCTCCACTGATGACCTCGAGTCACATGCCACGCTTTTTATACAAACAGTCATGGACTCAGCGAAGAACGACACAAAGCCTTGGCTTGTGGTTCAAAAGAAGCCGTGTGACTGAAGCTGTGTGATCAATGAATATCCACAGGGGATTGCGATAAAAATCATAGTTGATGACGATGATACACTTTTGACATTGAGTACTGAATATGTATAGTGAGCCCATCACACACACAAGGAAGAAAGTGGATGTCTTTTCAACCTTGCTGTCGATAACAGGGTCTTTTGTGGTAGCTGATCAAGAAGCCTTCTTACCGAAAATCCTGTTTCAAATAAAAAGCATTAGACCCAAGACTTTGTATCCTGTGCTGCTTTGTTTAGTCTTTTTGAACAGTGTTTTTTATGAGCCAATTTATTTTCAGGAGACCTTTGATATCAGATTCTGATAATCCAGCATCTTTCCCCCCCCCCCAGACCATTTTAATTATCATTACAAAAGGAATCCTAACCTAAAGACAAGATCATATAAAAAAATATAGCATCAGAGATCTAGAACATAAAGCTGGTAATCTGGGTTTTCTTTCTTACTGAAGTTCAAAAGAACAAACCAAATACAATCTTAAAAATGTGTGAAACTACAGTTCACCTACTACTGTAACCCCCTGACAGTTTTCCTGTTGCTGCATGCATCCCAGTGACATGGGCTGAGTCAACAACAACACGAGTGGCCCACATCGGATTGCAATCCTCACCCGTTGCAGCATCATGTCGTCTGATTTCTGTTTGAGTTTTCTGTTTTTTTCAGCTTTCAGTCAATAAAGGCTGAAAACCCAAAAGATGCGTTTCAAATGTGGCCGATTAATATTCTGTTTAATTCAGGCATCCTTCATTATCAGCATAATCAAACATGATAAACAAATGAGTGTTTTAAAGATAGAACTAACTATCGTGGTCCAGACTTTTTGCTTTGCAAAAAAGAAAAAGAAAAAAAAAAAAAGGTCTGGAAGAGGAAGTGATGTCAGTCAGTCAGTCAGTCAGTCAGTCAGTCCTTGGGCCCTACCTTATTGCTTACTTAAACCCTGACCTGATTAAAAGACCAACTGGAGCTTTTGCACCATCATGCACCACCAAGCGGTTTATTTCAGTACAAAGACATTCCCAAAGAGCCACTGGAAACTCATTTTTGACCCACATACATTGAGTGAGGATCTATTTTTTAACCTTCCACCACCATCCGCTCTCTCTCCCTCTCCCTCTCTCTCTCTCTGGCTCTGTGTCGAACAGGATTTCCTCCAGACACAAAGACCACCATGATCTGCCAAACAGATAAGCTCAGGCGAATGACTTGACACAAGGGTCCATTCCTGTCATTCTTACTTTCTTACAAAAGGTGTTGATCCCAACGCTGGACCCCGACACGAAACACATGTACAAACAATTAACCTCCTCACATACAAGATGGATCACATGATGCAATATGTTCAGGACAACGGCTTGAAAAAATAATAAGCCTTCTTACCTTCCCATAGTCAGTGGTAAGGACCAGGGATGAATCATCACAGGAGCTGACGGTGGAGGGGTGGAGCTGGTCTTTGTGTCTCAGCCAGACACGGGCCCCCTGCAACACAAAAGTAAGAGGAACAGCGTTAGCATCTGGGCGCATGCAGGGCTCACACTGGAGTCCTGTTGATGAAGAAAGTACTGGAAGTTTTCATCGAAATCATCTTCAAGAACAAAGCTGATAAGGCACTTTCCTTATGTAGAACTAAGCAAAGAAAGGCAACGTTCAACCTATTATGTGTAAATATAATTATTGATAATATTTAGATAGCCATTTAGGTACAATAAATGTAGAGCTACCCAGTAAAAGAATAAGAAAAGCAACATAGGATTACTCCTTTTTTGTTTTTGTTTAATGTTCTCCTTTTCCCAGCATTGCTCACCACTCTGCCACATAGCTCACTCCTTCACCACTCAAACTGGCACAGTTATACTCTAATTAAACTGTCATTGCTTGTTAGAGGAGAAATGCTGTTCACCAGCCAATATGTGTGTCAGGGACTAAAACTAGAAGTCAGAGACATACACATTACACGCACAGTAAAGCTGTCAAAAAGGCCTCCAACCTTTATAAAGGCTAAACAGAAGGATATGACCCATAAGCACCATTTGCTTCGGAAGAATATCAGCCATTACACATGTTTTGTCCCAAATCAGAGCCTGGATTCAGATTGGGGAAAACCACAGCTGATCTGAGCGGCCCGGTCTCGAATGTTTGTGCATCTATGTGAAGTCACTGACCTTCCCAGACATGTTTGTTGGCAGCTCAGTAACCAGCAGCAATAACAGGAATCTGCGGCTGATTGCTCACGCCGACTGTCATTTCCTTACAGTGGAAGTGAAAGACACATTTATAGAACCCACTGAGTTTTAACGACTGTTGTGGATGGGCATGAATGCCTGTGGTCGGTCTTAATTGTAAATCTTTTAGGATGACTAAACTTCCCAATGTCGCCTCAAAAACAACAAACCTTAAAAGTAACCAATACACAGTATCTGATGGTGAAACTATAATGTTCAAAGAAACATTTTACAGTGTTGGAACATTTCAAAACCATTAATCACCTGTCCATTGTATGAAAATACAGACAGATTTGGTTACTTTGGCATAAAGACTGAGAACAGGAAGCCTCACTCTGCTTAAGAGATAACACAGATATCTCGCACCAATCAAGCACCTCTTCAACTTAACAGCCACACTCATGAGGGTCTGGATGATTTCGATCAGCAGCACAAACAATGAGATAGATTAGATAGATAAATAGATCATTTGTAGTTAAAGTAAAAAGTAATAGGAGAAGGTATTTTCTTTTTAATGTGTGCAAGACATCTTGCACACAAAACATATTTTGATTTCAGGCTCTTTTTCAAAGCTCCTGTAACAAACTTGGGTTTGTGTTGATTTTGGCACCCCCTGTGGAAAAAGTCACTTATATTATATTGTCTTCCTGCTGAATTTGTAAATTTGAGGAGTAATGTTTTTAAACAAAAATCAGATCCTGATTAATTTGTATGCATCATCCCCCTATTAATCTTCGCCATGGAAAAATGTAAACAAAGTCTTTCAATCACTTTGTGTACGGCGGCTACCTAACCTGTGTAATGCAGGAATGGAATGTAAATTGGTTTTCAGGATAGGAATTACAGGAAGAATATTTTAAAAAAAATGACTTGAACATCATCCTCTCTTGTAAGAAGCCCCTTCTCACCAACTAAACCCCATTAATTATCCCAAGTGCCACCATCAAGGAGCCCGAGAAAACATGGAGCAAAAAAGGGAATTGTATGTCCAACAGGGCATCAAACTGAAAGGATCAATATTCATGGATTCCACTAGGAAACCTAATACAAGGTCGCCACTTTCAGACATCAATCCTCATTAACTATTAACAACAGGCGACCACGTGTGCACACACACACTCTCATCCATGGAGCACAAACGTATTCACAAGCAGGGTCAGAGCAAAGATCAAGATTCTGTTGTTTAATACACTTAAATGCTGCCTGTCTGATACAGAGCTCTGGCTCAGTATAGAATTAAATTAAGTCGGCAACAGCTTGCAGTGATGATCGTTCGACATTGTTTCTGATTCAGGCTTCCTTTGTCGGACAAAGGGTCACTTAGTCCGACCAGTCAGCCTGCAAACCCACTTCCATCATCAAGGATTTTTCTCCCCTCAGTCGGCTAATGGAGGACGTCTAAAAGTGGCTCTCTCAATCCACGGGGGACATCCGCGAGGGGGGTAAGAGAGGGTCGTGTAATTTAGGAGGAGGCTGAGAGAGAATGGGGGGTCGACGAGGGAAAGAGGAAGGGCGCAGGCTCCTGATAATGTCCCGCCTTCTATTGTTTGGAAAAAAAAGATGCACACTAAACAGAAACACAAAAACAACAGAGGTTTTATCCAACACATGGCTTGATTCACTCAGTTTACTTTTAACATAAGAAGATTGGTGAATTCCATGCCAGTGAGCGACTGTGCCCGTCTGGTACCAGCCTGGCATGCACCATATTTTCAGGGAAAAGCTGCTTCACGTGAGTCCTCTGAGGTCCACTGAGGAGATTAATAGTGTTTACTCTATAGATTTTAAGAAGATCAGTTGCCGTTATGTAACTGGAAATCACAGGGACAGGACTTCAGTATAAAATTACTGTTACAGTACTGACAACATACAGTGAGATGTTGAACAGGAAAAAAAATGTGAGGCAAGTCCTGACACATAGAGAAGTTTAGAGTTCTGTGCGTTTCTACACCACATTTGGGTATTTCGTCAGTTTCGTTGACGCAAGTAAGCAATAGGTATGATAAACAAGCAGAGTTTAACGGTTCCATTGCTGAGTCAGAGTCTCCACCCACATGAACAAAGTTAAAATTGAAGACACGAAAGTTAAAGCTCTCGCCACGGTAACCAGTTAACGTTTTTAAAGCAGGAATTAGGACAACCAATTATCAACAATGATACATGGTTGACTATATGAGTCATCATTATATGGTAGACCAAAAGTCAGCAACAAGTTGGAACACGCAGATGCTTATTTCAGTTTGGCAGAAGAGTCGAGCTCACAGGAGAACTGCCCGTTACTATGATCATAAAGTACGCTGAAAAATCGAACCATAATTCAGCTAACCAACAAAAACAGTTGCACATGACTGATTTACACACATCCATTTCTAGCATTTTCCATAAGCCAAGCAACAACCTCTGGTGTAGCAACACAAAGATAATAGAAGAAGTGCAAAAGAAAAAGTGTCCACTTGAGGCTGGCTCCAAAAGCCAATGAATAAACACGGGGGGGATACTCACATCTTTTGATTTGATTTTGGATAAGCGCTTTAAATAACTGTAATAATAATTCATTTGAATAGCAGGTGCTAGTTTTATTTCTTTTTGCCAGCATGTTAAAGACCTGCCTCCACTGCACCTCAATGGCTGCTGTAGATTGACCGAAAGTTGGGTAGAGTCTGCATTTTCAATATGGCTGTTTGAATGTTTGTCCTACACCTAAATATAATCCTGTAGTTTTTGCTTTAATAAACACAGGCAGGGTAACAGGTGGGGTCGTGCAGTGACTCAAGACGCCAGATGTGTTTGTCCATTTGTTTGTGTCTTTGCATGTTGTGTGTGTCTGTGTTTAAAGAGTTAAAGCCAGAGGGTATAAAGTCGAGAAGAATTGTCTTAGCAACAGATGGTCAAAACAAAACTCCTCCCCCTTTGTCCCCTCCATCCTCAGAGGCTCCGTCACTAAGTCAGGACAAAGACAACCACATCTGACAGAGAGCTCAGGAGGTAACCAGGCGGAAATATCCCAAACAAAGACCAGCTGGGACACTTAGGGACACGGGTTTCAGCTTGAGTTAAGTTCACCAGTCTTGGATAACCTGCTGCAGTACAACTAAATATTTAACTCATACTGTTGGTTTTCTGTCCTTAAACCTGCAAAACAATCAAAGGAAATTGTTAATTAATTAATTTTTAATTAAACCTAGTGTTCGCCAGACGTCATAATTAGCTCCACTGGTAACCAGATGTTTTATTAGCTCCATTAAAAGTAAAGCGATTTCCAATACGTTTCCAAACCTAGCTTATCCACCATTCTTAAAACCTCCGGAAATATGACGTGAAGTAGTTCAAATGCATGTCGGAAATCAAAGTCAAAAGTTTAATTCAGCATCATAAACAATCTCAGTTAAAATAAACCTTCAACTTTCATTCAAGCAGAACTCATTTGGCTGATTCAACCATCTTTCAAGGCTCTGTTGACAATTAAATTATTGGCTCTGGGAACATCAATGCTATGTGTAAATCAGTGTGGCACAATCCTTAAAAGGTATGTTCAAGTAACATAATTAATAATGATATTATTAATAATAAAAATTAATAATAATAATTAATTAATCATACTGTAACCTACAAAACTGAGAACATTCTCTTCAACTAGTCACTGAATTGTAAGTTGTAGTGTTTCGCAATCCACGTAGACACCCTATTACAAAGTTACAAGTGTACGTAGCCGAACAGGTGCTCCCTGACCTTTCACCGTGATTGGCTCGTAGAATCATCTGTGTAATTCTTGTAAAAGTAACAAAGTGTAACCACATCCAATCAAACCAAATTCAAGCAAAGTAAGCAGAAAATATTGTTCATATTATTAATTTGATTTAAACTAATTTCTGCCTCATTTTTTGTACATAGCTTAGATTACTTATTAAGACGGCTATTTGGGATTTTGGATATACAGAGCATTGTGGTGTATGTCTTTAAACACTTCAAGAGCACTGCACTGCTGAGACTGAGTCAGCTGACAAAAGTAATATAATCCACCATAACAGACCGCTCATTGATGACCCATGGTGCTTGCTGACACAGAAACCCCTCGAGTTGAATGACGTGACGGTTTAGCCAGAGTCTTGAGTTTCTGCGGCTCGTACAATGACATCCAGATCAGAGATTTGCTGACGAACTAGCCTTAAATATTTAAGGGAGTACACGGTGCAAAGTGCCACAGCTCTTTCTCTGCTGTCTGGTGAAGCGGGAGCAAAAGTGGTATCGGGTGATCGTATCAGCCAAGAACAAAAGAAAGCTAATTAACTTAGCCTTACCTGGACACAGTTGAATGGTTAGTTATGATGGGCCAATTTCTTGGATCATAGATTGGTTTCATGGAGCAAGTGAACGGCTGCTTAGCGAACAGCAATTAATTTGTGGGTGCAGCACATAGAGGTGACTGTTGGCCAGGAATGATGCCTGGTTGACAGATGAGAAGAGCAAGCTGGACGCATGACAAGCACCTCATTTGTTGGCTCACGCGTAGAGAAGGATACCGACCCGTAACAACGGAAAGTATCCACCAGGACCAAATTCGGGCCAAAAGAAACTGAAGCTTTTGCTGCTTTCACTTGTCCCTCTCAAGTGTCCTTGAGTTCATTCATGTCTGTCCTGGTTATTTGTTGCGACAAAAAGAACAACACATTTTAAGTGAGTCCTCATTAAGTAGCAGAAGACTACAAACACATAGGATTTTAAAATAGAGGATCATGGTGTAGCAATCCCTTTACATCTCAAATACCAGGACATAAAATCATCAACACAACAATAGAGAGGTATAAGACAAGACACTAACCCTTAGCAACCTCAACTATGGTGCCTGGACAGATGTGTTATCCAGAACTTTGATTGGCAGGCTAGCCTGGGTGTTTAGCAATGGTCAAAAACACATTGATACTTGCATGTTCAAAGTGCTTTTGAGAATCAGTTGGAGGTCAAATTGACCATAAAGGCATTTCAATCAATTGGACAAAAGTTGAATACCTACAAACCTCTTGAAAACTAAAAGGAAGGGTTAGTGGGCCCAAATTAGAGGTTGTAACCAAATCCCCCAAATGCTGAGTCAGTGGATTGAAGAGGGGATCCGCCAAGTAGCTAGTGAGATTAAACCAATGGGATGAGTTCATCTGAGAGGACAATCTGGGCAAAGGTCCCCCTGGGACTCTCTGGTCAGAGGCTTTAAAACTGAGGCAAAAACACCTTCTTCGAAACAGAAAGCTTTTAGTTGAAATGCAATCAATATGATTTCACATCACAAAGATAGGTATGAATGAACTGGTTAAAGTATTAAGCTTTTCTAAGATTCTGGACCAGGCCAAAAAACTCCATAAAGTGTCATTCTTAAGAGCTGTTGTGTTTATTTAGTATTTCTTACATTCATCTTCCATAGATTCAGTCATGCAGCCCTTTAGCAACACACTCTTCTGTATCCACCACGCATTTCTCATCAGACTCTTCAGGTTAAACACAGAGCATCAAAAAGATTACATGCGTAATAACACACAACTGTGCTCCAGCATGGCCCAATTCCTTTGTTTCCTTGATGCTAGTGTAACAATAGTGTAACATCTGCCATCCTACTGCAGTAGGTGAACACAGCCAGCATGGGTGAGGCCGGGGAAGGGCAGGGTGTTTGACTGAGGGGAGAAATCACATGATTAAAGGCAACCTTAAGCATCTGTGCTGGAAGATGTATGAATTAATGATGGAGGCAGCAGCTGATCTGAAATTAGCTAATGGAGGAGGAGGAGTCCCTTGAGGGGAAGAGGGCTTCCCCCTGTCTGTGTTGGAGGGGGGCGTCAGAGGAAAAAAATGGGGGAAAAGGGTGGAGTTCATCAATTGTTCTTGACTCAGAGGAGCCGCAAGACCCCCCCACACACACACACCACCCGAGGGGGAAGCTATAAACAGACTTAAAGACGGATGGCCTCAAGGCAGCAGCCTCATCGGTTAACACAGTGCAGGCTTAATTTTCATATTGAAAGAAACTGGTTTTGTCAAAGCGGTAGGTCTGAGACAGATGGAGTTCTAAATAACTGGTTAGGAATGATCTGTCATCACTGTTGTGAAGAGGTTTCATTTACAATAATAATGCTCATTTAGCAAGTCAAGCAAATGTGTTTGCAATGCAAGATTACACTTGTTTTAAGTGCATGATTGTTGTCTTTTTATGTCGGGGGGGGGGGGGGGGGGGGAATGCAGCTCATGAGTACAGAAGAGAATTTGCATAACAGATTATGTCTTGAGGAGCCCAAACAAAGAAGACGAACACTTGACACTCTGCCACAGACTCCTGATACGGTGTCTGGATTGACATGGTCTTATCCTGACTGAACATACTTCTTCTCTATCTATCTTCTACTGGCTGATTAAAGTATTAGTATGCTGCTCAAGGTTATGACTCTTTTTTAAAGAGCAAATAGGTTCTGGAATGAGACGAAGAGGCAGGGAATAATCTGATTGCTGTATGTTTGATTGGATTTTGGGCACTAATCCTCATGAACTTCAATATCTGCAGAGCCACCTGGAATTCCCTCTCCTGTGTGTCATCTACATACCAGGCCCTCTCTGTACTCGCCTGCAGACGCATTATAGGGTCACATGAGAAGGGATCCCTGAGAAATTTCAGGAATGGTGCTCCGTCAGGACCGTCATAGACTGAGCGTGTGTGTGTTTGATTGTGAAAGACATCTGGGGCAAACAGAGTGGGGTAGTGCTTGAGTTTCTCCATCTATGGGATCTGACTTCTTTTACATCATCATCATGGACCTTCACTTAACTCACACTAGCCTGATCATTATAGGGGGTTTTGTATTGACCAATTGCTCATCCAAAAATATAACAAGATCAATTTAGTCTCGAATAATCACAAAATGATTACAGCTAAAAAAAAATAAAGCCTGGTTTATAATTCTTTGTCAAATCTACTCCGTTGCACACGTCATCTACAGAGAAGCCTATGTACGTAGTCGGACGTGCATAGGCTCAAAATGTATATAATGTATGGAAAGTGGATGTCGTAGGGACACGAGAGAGGGAAGGAGTCACAGGTCAGAGTGGGCTGGTTATACAAGAGAATATAGCCTTAATACAAGGGGCACTACCTAACCGCTAGGCACCCCATGACGTACAAATTAGGCTTAATGCTCAAAGTTCCTATGGTGAGGTATGCACATGAGCGGTAGGGGGCAGTGGAGAGGCCGAGGGGATGTGTGTGTGTGTGGGGGGGGTTCAACACAGCAGCAGTCAAAGTAGTTGGTGACAGATAAGTTCAATTCGAAGTTGATGTGGAAACATACAAAAACACGTCAAAGTCCTGGATGACTGGCTTTATGTTGGCGTCGCTGATGCTTCTCTGCTGTTTCCTCCTTGAGAAATGCAATGTCTATTGTTAACTGCCTGCACATGTACAGGTAGTTGCATGCGGCCTGACCTCTCTGTCGAGACTAGAGGTATCCTCCACTAACACAGGCAGTGTGTCTGCCATATCACGTTCGATCACATTCATGACACGGCTGGTTGTGTACTGCATCAAGCTTCAAAAGCAAGTCTTAGCCTAAAACTATCAGCCTTTACTCACAGGCACTGCATCAACAACTGCACAAGTTTACGGCTGTCAAATGTCATAATTATAAAGATTAAACGCAAGGGGAAATTGTAGGTCTGAATGATGACATCATGACTTCAAGACAGCATTTACATTTCAAACAACTAAGATGCAGAGTGCTTCGACGTGTTTAAGGTGGGGTAACATGGAGAGTATTCTTTCTGACAAAGATGGGGAGGCAAAGCTGCATTATAGTGTGAAGCATAGAAAGACAGAACATTCCTCCTCCTGCGAGTTTTAAGTATCTCATCATGCATGCTCATTTGAACAGCCTCGGGCCAAACCACACACCCTCGTTCCTAATAAACAGAGTAGAAGTGGATGGGAAAGCTAACGGTTCATGACTGTGGATTGTGCCATGCTGTGTTGTTTGCTTCTGTTAACACCACGGGGCTTGTCAGAGTCTCCAGGCTCACGCAGTGTGCGACGTGTACCGACGGGGAGTTCATCCTGTATTAAGCGCTGAAGCTATAGCCGTTAAAACAGAGTCAACAAATTGAATGTTTTTTTCTTTGTTGTAACATGTTTCACATAAACACATTGGAAAGTGTAACATAATGAGTGACTAAACTGCATTTTTACTATGGACTGACTTTGTGCGCAGTAATCATAGGGGGCTAAAAAAGGAAATTCAACATCTGGGCAGGGAGCAGTAATCACAGGTTGGAGGTTATTAAACTGCCAGACGAGACCTCGGAACTGAAAGGATTTAAACTTCTGTCATTACCAAGCAGTGTTTATCAGGTATGGCAGCCAGTGAGGGTCAAAGTACTTGTATTGAGTTAGTAATATGTATCGATGCCCCACCCCCCCTGAGAAGCTACAAATATTCTGAGCACAAAATAAACTGCTTCAGTCTGTTTTCTGCAGTATTTTCTTTTCTTTTGCTGACAGTGCGATTGTGTCTAACTACACTGAGCATTGATCATATGAAGTCAAACATTCTCATAATTGCATCGGTTAGCAGACTTCATCCTCCACTTCGTTCTCGTACTTGTCATGTGTTGCCTCTTGGGACCCCGCCAACAGATATAGTCTGGAGGGGACGTGGGAACAACCAAAGCACCTCAGGACTCTGTCTGAAATCTTCCAGAACATTTTAGGAATGCACATTTGAAATGGAGACATAGATTAAAAAATGAATATAAAAAAGTAGGATTCACCAGGTGACCAAAGCTGATTACTGTTTCCTGAGAACGACACACCCATGAGTGCCCTAAGAGACCCAGGGAGGGAGGAAGGAAGGATGGGTGTTGGAAGGCAGATTCACCATTCCATGTCTGTCTGTCTGTCTGTCTGTCTGTCTCTCTAGCTAGCTAACTAGCTAGCTCATGTTTAGCCAACCTCAGAAAACATCATAAAAAATAGAAGAAAAGACCTAGCCTGCTCTGTCCAAATGCAACACATTCCCTCTTAGTACTTTTAAATTTCGCAAAATACGTCAACCCATACGGGCTATCTTTTACCACAGCAGCTGTTTCCTGTTACCTGTATATGTGATAGTGTGTTAAAGTGTTAAACTAAACGTTGCTATTCCTCGTTCTTAAGACTAAAGAACAGGCGAAAAGAAACAAAAAAACAAAGTCAGTAACTTGTCACATCACTCAACACAACTGTTTGTCCGTCATCATGAGCTAATCGACGGGAAGGCAATCTCGTGTGCGTCATTATTTGTAACAAAAATGACGTTTTCCTCCTCTCTTAACTGCCACAAACACAGACAGCTTTGTCTGAAAAGCTCGGTGATGAAGCAGGTTTAAGCTTAAGTCAACAGCAAGGTGTCAGCAGGAGGTTATCACTGAACTGAGCTCCCCGTGCGGCGGTCAGCTCGCTGATAGAAAGGGGTCAGGTTACTGATAGAGACACAAGAAATGCAAACAAAAAAAGCTCGGAAAGGGGAAGAAAAATGCTTGATCCAGACTACTTTCACACAGCTCATTGGAGTGTCGAATGTCAAACGTTCTGTCCAAAAAAAAGGTCAAATTTGAGAAGTTCATCGTGAGAGGTTCTCTTTAAAACCAAATGACCTGCCCTGACACGAGGCATCTGTGTCATTATAAGGAAGGATTATCCTTGTTAGTTGGTGTGTGTGTTCTGACAATGCCTGCAGATAATTAGCCCCAGCGCTCTCGTGACTGATTAAACCCGCCCCAGACTGTACCAAAGCTGCAAGAGTTCTGATGACGTCCACATAAAAACTGCCTTAATAATACCCCCCTGTGTTTGTTCAGAAACAACTAGCACGCTTAATCCGCAACAACTTCAACACTCTCCACAGAAATGTTTCAAAGTCTGCGAATTAAATGTGATAATCCGTGCTGTAACCATTCTTAGTTAGAGCTGCCTAACCAATCCAAAAGACCGCAGGAACCGCTCACCATGTTTGGACCTTTTCATTTCTTCCTTCCTTACGTCCTAAATTTACATCCTGACTTACTTCCTTCCTTACTCCATCTGCACGTCTGCATGGCTGGAAGTGAAGAGGGATGATCTCAGATTCTCAGCTCTCTAAAGTGGCAGCTGGAGGAAGTGACAACTGGGTCGAAAAGACCCCGGGTAGAAAAAAATAGTCCGGGTTTCTCACATTACCAACCTCAACACAGAATGCTCACCAGGCATGCCGATCCACGGCTCCAGCTTCAAAGACCCAGACATAAAAAGCACATAGATGTTACAAGACGGGGGAGAATGTGTGCGTCTGTGTTCGTGTGTGCGGCGGAGGTGATGGCGATGGTGTGAAACCTAAAGCCTTGTCACCACAGCTCGACAATGCGCAGATGACAGGCGGCCATGACCTGGAATTTCAGGGGTCAGGGCCGGGGAATCTGGGATTCCCTGTGTCAGAGGATCTTTGGGAGAGAGGAATTTGGTGTGTAATACAGGGAAGGAGTTAACTCGTGTGGAAAAATCCTTCGTGTGGCCACAGTGTATGGCAGCTGCTGCTATAAAAGGAACTTATTACCAAGTTTAGAAACGGACAGAGCTGGGATTTAGCTATGTCAACTGGAAGTTTCAGAAATACATTCAATATCAGGGTTTCGGTGCGATTTAACAATTCTATCATGACGTGATGAATGAGAGACACATCTATCTTTTAACACGTACAGAAGGCCTAAGTAGGGAGGACATTCACGATGACCAAACTCAGAAGCCTAAAAAAGCCAAAAAAATGGATCTCCTGCACTATTCTTTATTTTTAGGGTGTTGGATGAGAGTGTTTGTGGGTCACGTCCACTCAGAGGACGGATTGGGTGTGGAGTAAAAACCCAGTTTGCTGAAGGCTTTATAGTGTTGTGTCAGCTCCCGGGAGGAAAAGGCCACATTGATGGATGCGATGTGCTTCAGGATGAACCTGTAAGCATACACCCATGAACCTGCCACTCCTCGCAGCGATCTCTAAAAACCTGCCATCATCTTAAACAGGAAGGACACACCTCGATTAAACAGAATCAAAGACGTTTTATTGAAAAGATGATCAAGAAGTAGATGTAAAAAAAAGCTTTTTAAAAAAAAAAATATATATATATAATTCTCATCCACAACATGTCAGCGGCCATAAATCAGACTGGTTGAT
Source organism: Symphodus melops (assembly GCF_947650265.1). Lineage (NCBI taxonomy): Eukaryota > Metazoa > Chordata > Actinopteri > Labriformes > Labridae > Symphodus > Symphodus melops. The sequence goes on from NC_136702.1 coordinate 12,162,139, forward strand.
TCACTGGATGCACAGAAATGAATCAGGCCTCAGATTTATCCTACTGCACTTGTTTTTCCTGAGTTCCGTTTAATCCTCGCCTTTTTTCCACATCCAGAATTCCTGCTTAATTAAATCCACACTGGTTGCATGAGGAGTTCAGGATGCTGGCGTCTTTCCATGACCTAAAAACACCATGGTTCATTTGTTTCATTACATGCACTTTTTCATGATAAACACGACGAGGCTGCCACAAATACAGCTGATGCTGCTTTGTTTTACTGCCCGGGTATATGGTAGTGGCACAGAAAGGTTTGACCTCAGACTTCATGTAAACTGACTTAGATATCCCAAATCTTCAGAACTGCAACCCCATGGAGTAGAAATTAGCCGACCCTATTTGATATATACGTAAAAAAAAAATGTCTCTGTGGCATCAAAGCACTGAGTCTCAATTTTCAGTGCACCTTGAATGAGATCAAACAGCAAATGGAAACTCATGTGGCGTCAAATAAATACTAAAAGAATGATGTCACACGTGTTATATTGCATGATCAAAAGACACAAACATGAGAAGAAAACAACCTGAATATGTTCTTATTAATCTTTGGGAAAATCCCACACAGGAAACATAACCAGATTAAACAAAGATTTCTGCTGAGCTGAACTGAAATAATAACCTTCCTCTGAAAAGCATATCACTCTAATAAAATCAGATTAAGACCTGAAATCCAGCTCACCTCAATCTGTCCAATACAATGTGGGTTTATGCAACGCTATATTGAAAAAGTAGTTTATGCAAGACATGATGTCGGTGTTCAGGTTTTCAGTCTGAACCTCTTCCTTGATAGGAATTTGTTTATTTTCTTTCACAATCACGTCCTTTATTGAACATCAGCCACACATAGTTGCCTCTGTGTGTGTGTGTGTGTGTGTGTGTGTGTGTGTGTGTGTGTGTGTGTGTGTGTGTGTGTGTGTGTGTCTGACTGTCTGTCTGTCTGTGCCCTCCTCTGAGTCAGATTGGGATGACAAATCAGATCTTTTTTTTTCTAAGCGTGTGCTGCTGTCTGGGTTGATTTGTAGATGACAAATCCAGTCTATATGATCCCACACTCTTTACAGACAGTCTACGTCATTATAGCCATAAACGAACATTATAAAGAGGGGAAATAAATAAGCACTTTGGGGCACTCAGGCAGAGAGGCTGTCACATAAGCACTGTTCGTCATTGTCAGAAATGAGATTAACCGAGCAGAAGGGAGGAGAAATGTTTAAAGTAAGGAGAAGCAACAGTGTCTTTAACATATGAGAGTTGTTGGGATATTAGTGTCCCGAGTACAGCTGCATCCTGAAGGCTTCAGGCGACCAGCCCGGTATCCCAACCGCTTCTTGTTTGGGATAAGCCTCCTCATACATCAGCGGACACAGAAAGCATTACAAAAAGAACAAACTTAGCTGGATAGATGTAAAAAAAAAGAAAAAGAAAAAAAAAGTGGCTCACTTTAGAGATAAGTTCACATACAGTTCAAAGGACCAATATGAAAGCAGTCGGGTTCAGAAAAACGCGTAGTAAACAAAACAAAGACCGCCTCGTGCCTACGTTAAAGGAAGGGATACAACTACAAAACCAACAGTCCTGAATAGAGTAAACTTACCTCTACAAAGAATGTATCCATGTTCACTTGTGTCCGACCTCACGTCCCTTTGTAGTCTGAGTTCAGGGTACCACAGTAGAGGAGGAGAGGAAGCCGTATTCCCAAAAGATTTCCATCCGCTTCGTTAAGATTTAAAACTCATCTTTGAGCCCGCTCTCTCCAAAAGAAGCACAAGCGAGGCATGTGAGCTCGTACTTTCTTACACTTCGGCGTAGTTGTTGTGTCTGTAAGGCGTCAAATGGGTGTCCTGTAAAGCTTGTGTGCTGCTGGGCTGCTGTGCGGTGTTTCTGCTGTCTAGTCATTTCAATGAAGCCGGCATATTATGCAGAGGGGGCGGAGCCTGCAGGGGTCACAGCCCCTCCCCTCAGCATACGCCCTCTTTGTGTCCGGGAATTATGATGATTTTATGATGATTTTTAAAGGATTTGGACATATTACCAATGCTTTTCAACACATAAACATTTAATCCGTATATAGGCCACAATTTAATATAAGAATGAACGCATACATGAGAGATATGCCATGGTCAACTGCTTCTGAATATTATAGACCCACATTTAAAATATGTTTGCCCGACTAAGGATTTCAGTTTTGTTTTTTTTTTGTTTTTTTTTTATCACTAGGCTCCCCTTTCTTTTAGTGAGGGAATTTTATCAGATATTTGGTCAATCTGGGAATCAGTTCTTCACCAACAGATTTCTTCACAAAACGTGTTCAATGGATTCAGATTCATAAAGAACCCCTGGACACACATTTTTGAAGAAATGTATTGGAAAGGATTGTTTGCAATATTCCCTCGCTATTTCTGCCGTTTCAATCTCAGTACATGTGGAGGTTTCTTGTGTCAACAACACCACGTGCTGTGTAAAAGAGAATTTTTTTCAAACAGTAGAGCCTTGATCATTGATGAAAGCTCATCCACTCTTCTAAGCTTGCTAACACAGCCTAACAGATTTGTTTAATACTGGCAGGCCTGAAACCTTTATCATTTATCATTTGTTTTTGTTTTTTTGTTATGTTCCACATCAAATGATTTCACAAGCATCAACGTGCCTGGCATATGTACAAGACAAAACAGATATGTTTTGTTAGAAATGGTTTAATTTGCATTAGTCAGCAATTATTTAAAGCCCTGTATTTGAACACATTTTAGTAAACAGTGTATGCAAACACATGATAAGTCTAGAGTCTAACCCATTATAAAATAGATAAAACCTATTGCCTTATAAATATTTAAATTAAAGACATGATTTGTTGTATTTTCATGATGAAGCTACAGTATCTGTTCTTTCCAATGCCTAATTGTTGGAAACTCAGATAAATGAAGCTTCTTTTCTTCAGGTTTTTTAAAATTGGTTTGTTTGGGAATATTCTGTGATTTATTTGAATTTTTACTTTACTCAACCTATTGCATTGCAATAGTGAGATTTAAAAAAAATCTATAAAGATTACAAATAATCCAAATAAAATCAATATTTTGCATGAAATATGAAAGCAAACACGTATTTTGGGGTTTGTACAGATACCTGTCGATGATTGTGCACACACTTACAATCGAGATATTTCAGTATTTTGAACACTACATACATCCATGGGAGGGAATCTTTGTCCTGTAATCTCGTGCAGTTGATCCGAATGACCTTGATGAAAAACACAAGCTTTTTAATCCGGGACCTATGCTCCTAAGATCAGCCTCCCAGTCATGACCTGCGGATAATAGAGGATAGAGAGACACAACCTAATCTATATGCAACAGTCATGTAATAGATCTGAAACTGTGCTGTGTCTGTTGTGTAACTAGTGTTGACTGAGGGGCAGGCGCAGTAAATAGGGACTTTGTTTGTCGATCAGTGTCCCCAAAGTCACCTCTTTGGTGATTTATGAGATTGGATGAATAAATAAAATATAGTGGGTCAGTCATTCCTGATTATAAGGTTAGGGGAAGCTTTAATACTAAAACAAACCAATCTTTGTTTTGTATTCCTGTAAGGAGTGGACTTTAGGAGAATAATACTTGAAAAATCCTTTTGCAAATCACTAAGCATTTTTGCCAATCATACAGCTTTTGACTGTGGTTGGGGGACTTTACAACGAACGTGACGCATACATGAAAAAAGTATGTTTCATGAATTAATTCAAGTTGCCTTATTTTTACATACTGAACACATATATTACAGACACTATACAAACACAATAACAATGGAGACATTTTGGTTTTTTGAGCATTTTCTTTTTTTGCAACAACAGATCCTTGATTAATTTGTTTCTATTCATTATCTGAGCCATTTCACATAATCTCGTTGAAAGTTCAAATATAACCAAACTATATTCATATGATCAAATAAATGTATTAGTTTGATTTTGACTTCATGCACATACACATACAAACTACAGAATAGCAATTATAGAAACGTAAGAGTATGTGTCATACAGGTATGCTTAATTTGTTTAATTTAGTTATAGAAACTATCTTTACAAGATTATACAGCAACAGTCAGATTGTTGTTAGGATTTGGACCGTAATTCAGAGCTGGAACATAAAAAAAGGCGTGCAAGGAGGAAGTTTGTTTATTATTTTGTATTTATGGATTATTGGTCAGTGAAAGGGAGTGTATTTTAAGTTTGGACAGGAACAGTCCACTTGTCTGGGTAATTTGACCTTAATCAGAAAATCACTGATTACAGTCTGCTTGGTTTAATAACAGGTTAGGTGGCCGCTTGTTGATTTTCAGCATTGCACCAACTTAACATAACCGATTAATTATTTGCCAACAACCAAACAATAGTGAAAGAACAGCTCTTAGATTGATTGACTAATCTCCCTCCTTGATGTGAAACTGTGGCAGGAAGTCCAGATTCAGATTTAGTCTTTGTTCCTCTACCTGAGAGGACAAAGAGAACAAGAACAAAACATCCATTTGGTCATCAGGATCTCCAGAGGGACCTGGGGGAAGGGATGGGGATCTAAGACCTGCTGTACAAGTCATAAAATAAATGATTGGTCCACGAAGGAGAACGATGGTACAAGTGGAAATTATACATTTGAGGGGTTTTGCTGTTTTGGAGAAGATTCAAAATTTGCAACATGTGGGGGAACATCACAAGAGGGAATTGTCTCAACATATCAAGAGAAAACATTTGTTTGGAATTTTTAATTAAATAAAAAAAACTGTTGAGGACCTTCTGCTGTATAATCCAAAAAATAAGTTTATCTGCACTCAAATGTTGAGAATTCATTTATTAATCATTTGTATTGTTGTCTTTTCAAATGATTGGTGTCAGTGTCTGAAAGCTATAGTGTAACGTTTATTTTAACGTGTTAAGTTTTAAATGACAGTTAAGAAAACAGATCTGTGACCCTACATACCGCGGCAAATACTGATGGGGACACCAGGCATTCCACAGCCTGACACAATGATCAGCTGAGTGTCAGGTGAAGCTTGATACTGAATGTTTGTGTCTAGATTGAAACTGAAAACCACAAGCAGATGCATTTTCAGACTGGAGGAATCTGTGGGTCTCTTTTGATCAGATCACACGAGGAAGGTGGTGTTATAGGATTAAAATGCTCTTAAACAGTCTCGAGTGTTGTATTTTCCAAATGTTAAAATGAAAAGCTTCCAGGCAGTGCACATACACATCAGCTGTTCAATATCTGCCTGACACTTCCTGCTTTAACAGCGCACAGCACATTTGTTGAAATGTTTGTGGCTTCAAAAATGATCTGTGAAGCTGGCTACATGCAAGAGCCGCAAGATACAGAGCAAGTGCTGCACATAAACTAATGCATGATCAACTCAAGGACTCAAGGTACCAAGCAAGGGTAGTGTGACCGCTGTTCTGGCTCGGTTCTGGAAACATCTGAAAAAGTGAGAAAACAGAGCCTATACATGTTCTATACATACTGTATTACGAGTTGTGCTATCGGATGCTCGAATGGTGGAAAGAGTTTGATGACCCTCCCTATAGCTAAAAAGACCTCAGGCAAAGTCGTTCAGGTCGGGGGAAAGAGCCTTTTGCAGCCGCATGTCAGATAATGTGTCAGTCTGACTTTAGCATGTGATGGAGGTACCATCGACTGAGGTCGACAGTTTGTTTATTGTCTCTACACAGACCACATGTATTCACAGCCAGACCGTGAGGATCACTTAACTGGAGGTGGTCTGATAATGTAAAAAGCACTCATCCATGTATTATTGCCTGAACAGTGAGTGCAACAAGGACAAACATTGATCTGTGCTTGTTATGTCATTGAAGAACTGCCTCCCTTTTGTTATTTATGCCTCAGCAGCAGTGCTGTCAAAAAAAAGTACTAAATATCTAGAAGATGGATTGTAACCTGACATGATTTATAGTTGTACTGATGTTTTAAATCTAATCACATTTTTATATGTAGGCAGAAGTACAAATTCGACATGGAAGGCTATACAACGTATGTAATAAATTTGATACTTCAGTACTTGTTTAAAGTTTTTTCTCATTGGCCTAAGCTTATTTCTCAAATGAGAAAAGCCTTTTTCCAAACATTGGGCTCAAATCTCTGAAGAATTTGTTTGGCATGTTTTTTTTTTCTCCCACATAATCCATTTGTGTCCTTGTTTGCTCAAGGTTTCTCTCATTCAAAATATTTCCTCTGCTGTAGTTGTGCTTGCACATTGATAGGATTGGTCTAAATAATATGAATAAAGGAGAACAGCTACAGTTTTTCTGTATGTGAAGTGTCTTGACATAAATTTGTTGTTATTTGGCTCTATATAAATAAATAAAAAAACAATACATTGATTGCTATTAACAGAGGAAAGACAGATGTAATAGATGTGAAGTACATAGAAGCAGTACTAGTAATTATTATGTTGAAGTAAAAGGACAATATTGTTTATATTGACAAAGTTTGAAAAGATAAACTACAACTAAGGTTAAGGAAAACTACAGTATATGTATGAAGGGCAAATCTGTGACACAGTAAAAGATTGGTCTTTCGTGAAACAAATGGGAGTAATGATGTCATGTTTTATTCATTGAATTATACTAATGAAATTGATGTCTTTTGTTGTCTTTAAGGATTGGGTCTGCTGTGTCAGGGGAGCAGCAGGTTATTGGACACACCCAGTGACAGTGCAAACAAAGAGGGACAAGGGGAGGGAGAAGGTGTGAAAGTGATTGAAACAAATGTAGTTAAGCCAAGATGGATGGCAAGAGCACAGATGAGAACATAAATATTGAGATAAAAATGGAAACGTGACAATAAAAGGGGATTCAATCTTTATGGGATCACTTGGCTTGAAGCATCACATTATTGTGTAAAAATGGTCGATGACATATCCTTCAGCCACATGTATTAAATTATGTGGCCGATAGTGAAACAGCACAGAGCCAGTAGGTCTCATATTGACAGCATTATTCACACCTATGTCAACAATTACTGCTGCCTTCATAGAGATGGAGGAGACATGATGACTGGACAAAAATATCATTTAAGAAGTAACGATTCTGTGGATTCAATTATTGGTGATTCTGCTTAAGATCAATGTAACCTTATCCTATTTTGTGTCATTTTTCCCAGAAATAGGTGCATTAAAGGGAACACTTTTCCCAGAGGTCAGCCTAGGGTTGCATTTCAGTGTGTAACATTTTCTTTTGACAGTACTCTAAAATGTGAGCCCTTAATGAATTAAGCTTTTTAGATGTATTTATATGTTGTCACTATGGTGTGTTATTCTTCAGTGTATTTTTTTTACAGAGAAATGTAACCTCTTTTAGATTATTGAATGTTATGATTATGTGAAGATAGAAAGGGGGGACTATAACTATATTCATTCATGTATGTAAATGAAATGCCACTTGCATAAGTCTGATTCCCCGACATGCCCCCCTGGTTCAAAAAAAATAATAGATGCACCCCTGCCTATATTAAAGTGATCAACAACAACAAAAAATCCTATGTTGTCACAATTTTATTCCATCTTATCTTAAGTAATTAATATTGCGGCTAATTTGAAGAAAAGCTACGAGTAAATTCAGATAGCACATATTACTGAACTAAAAGGAAAGTTAAACAAGATGGTGATTTATCACCTTGATTAATATGGCTTTCTAAACCTCACCATTAGCTAGATTGGGCCGCACTCTGTTCAATAAAATTAAACTAGAGGGCCACATTTTACAATCTATCTCACCACAAGAAGTCCCACTCAGGCATGCCTGCATCCCAAACACATACCTCCTTAAGGCTGAGGAATGAGGGTCAGATCACACACTTCCCATGCTCCCCCGCACTGTCAACTTCCTGTTTGTATATAGAGCTTCATATTTCCACACTCCCACACTGAGATTGTACTCTATTCCCTATAAGTGGATTCATTTCTTTAGGAAACCTGGAAAGTGAAGTCAAAGATGAAAATAACTGCTGAGTAATAGAAATGTAGACATGCCACAGGAGCTATGCATGCTACTGGGATTTTTTTTGTTTATTGTTCAGTTTCTCAGAACAGTTTTCTCTCGTTAGGGTACCAGTATCAGTGACTCACTAACCATTCAGAGCCTGAGAAAACAGAGAGGGTACATTCCTCATTGCATCCAAAGCACAGGGCTGAGACAGTGCTGCCTCATATCAGGTGATTCAGCTGTGTGAATCACAGACAGATCAGTAGATTTCCCCTGAACTGTGAAATCAGTATGAACCATACCTTATGTGTTCAGTATGAGAAAGGAACTGAATATTTTTACCCTGACAAACCCTAACACTCTGGTAAGATAACAGGAGGCTTATATGTGTTAGTGCATGCTGTATGTTTTGAACATGCAGGTGTCTATGTATTTAAAAATCTTTTATACCATTTTATTTTCGGTTTCGATTGTCTTGATGTATTTTTTATTATTGTTGGAAAAATGGAAAATGAATAAAAATTTCTATTCACACAACAAAAAAAACATCCCAGTAACATGCCATAGGTCATGTGGCATGTATACATTTCTATTATCCAGCAGTTGTTTGCATCTTTTGGCATATTAGTTTATTGGCAATAATTTAGTATTGTATTGAGAGTAATTTAGTATTTTTTTTCTATGGGACATCAGTAGGCCAGAAGAAGGAGCAGCTGGTGATTTCATTATCATGTCTTTTTGTCCATATGTCAAAGTATCACTGGGCCAGAGGAAACCTCAACTTTCCCCTTTAGGGACAACGAATTTCAAATAAATTTGTAAATCATTGCATATTGTATAACTGCAGTCCTTTGGCTGAGTCCATTTTATTGTTTCTTGGTGGAGTGCCGCTTTAACATAAGCTGTCCCATTTTTGGAAGGTGGGGGCTACAATACACCTGCCTACACCAGAGACAACAAAGGGGGCTTATTTTGCAGGGTTTGGAGGGGAGAGCGGATGGTTCAATCTAATTATAGACTCCAGGGAGATGACTTCATTGAGGTGACGCCCGACCCTAGGGGAGCATTTCTCTGTCTCCCATCAAATAAGGTGCAGGCCTCTGAAATGACTGTAGACAGGTCAGTTTGTCTGGTTATTAAACAGCTATGTGGTACTTGCAAAGACAAATAAAGAGTTAGTTTAGTATGGCATACTGACAAGCTCTCAGACACTATCACACTCATAAACCAAATTACAGGCCCATGGACGTCGTCCCTCTTCTCATTCCCAGGACAATCAGCTGCGCCTGAGAGGGCTAATGAGCCATAGAGCGACAGCCATTTGTTCTATCAGCAGTTCAAATCAGCTGCCATTAGCAAAACGTGTACATGCCTCTTTCAATCTTCTTCAGATTGTGACAAAAGAGGCAGCATGGGAGAGGAAATTACTGTATTAACTGTCATTACAGCTAAAGTGGTTTGAGACTGAAAAACAGTATTTGTAAAAGTGTGTATGTGGATACGAACACAGAGACAGGCCAGCGGGCATATGAAGGTGTTTTTAACCACAAGTACCCAGTTTGTGTTTAAATGTCAGGCCAAGATAAACTTACACACTGCAATATCTGCAACTCTCATACCACTTTAAAACTTTTGTGAACTTAAATACCACAACACACAACTTCATTTAAAGGGAAATTATGTTTTTTTTTTATTTTTATTTTTTTTTATGAAGACTGAAGAGTAGCCAACTCAACCTATGATGAATGTTTTTGGATATGTAGTAGGAAACCGGAGCGTCCCGGAGGAAAAAACCTACAAAGGGTTGAAGAGAACAAACAAACTCCACACAGAGAGTTCCCACTGGTCGGTAGGTTCTTCCTGTGAGGCCACAGTGCTGCCCTCTGACATGACTAGAAGATGTTTTATGTCATGTTTTTTTTCATAAACCTTATCAAAGCTGACATTTTGAATTATTATGGTACATCAAAATGCTAGCAATGAAAAAGATTTAGGGGGGGGGCGGGGGGGTGTGGGGGGGGGGGGGTTATTGTCGGGCAGAGAGGGAAGAAGGTTCTTTCTTTTCCTTCCAACTCTCAGGTTTTCTCAGTCCCAGGAAGTGCCTGACTCGCTTAAACCAGGGCTTCTGCTGCTCTGGCTTTTGAGGCTGCATTGTTTCCACAGCTTCAGTAGCCTCTACAGTTTCTGTCACTCCTGAAGTTCCTACAGTTTCTGCAGGCCCCACAGTTCCTGAATTTCCTGGAGCTTCTGCAGTGACTTGGGGGAGAGTCTCTTCCATGCATGAAGGTTCGCCTTGCTTCTCCTCACAACTTGCTCTCTTTTTTGTTGGAAGCATGCGATCCTCCAGATGAGCCTCAAGTTCACTTGAGAGCTCCTTGTTTTGTGAGTTCAGGAGCTGAATCTGGGTTTTCAGCTCCTCCACTTCTTCACACTGGATGCTCTCCCTCTCCATGTTCATCTGCTGCAGGGTCTTGATCTTTTCCTCTGTCTTTTGTGTCAGAGGCAGTTCATCAGTTTGGTATCTTGGGCTGTGTTCTTTGCTGGACGCTCTAAACTCCTCCAGTTGTTCTTGGAAAAGCTTGCTGTTGTCCTTTTCCTTCTGGAGCTCAGCAGTAAACGTGTCCTGGCTGGTTTTATAAGCCACTTGTAGCTCCTCAAACTGCTCCTTGATGACTTTCTGATCACTGAGCTGAGTTTTCAGGCCCTCAAGCTCAGTAAAGTTCATGTTCTCCGTCTCAAAAGCAGCCTGTTGCAGGACAGCAATCTCCTCTCTCGCCTTCTGACCGAGGACATCCAGTTCAGCTTTCAAGGTGGAGATCACCTGCTGGTCTCGGGACACTCTTTCTGCGTGAGACTGACCTTGCTGCTCATTCTTGCACTGAAGCGTCTCCACCAATTGCTTGGCAGCGAGCACGTCGGCTTCATACCTGATCTTGAGCTCATGATATGAAACTTTGCTGCTGTCCAGTTCTTCTTGAAGGACCTTATTTTTCTCCTTCTCACTCTGGAGCTCTTTTGTGAACTTGTCGTTGCAAACTACGTATGCCACCTTGAGCTCCTCGTAGTCGACATGGAGATCTTTCTTCTTCCTCTGCCTGGTGGTGTCGTTCACTTTCTGGGCGATCTTAAATGCAGAGAGGGTCTCTTCGTTGCTGTACTTTTCGAGCCTCTCGAGCTCTCTCCTGGTGTCTTTCCCCCGGTTTATATACATTTCCTTGAGGGTTTTCTGCTTTGTCAGATGTTGCTTTGTCTCCTCCAACTCTTGGCTGATCAGGAGTTTTTCGTTCCTCTCCTTACAGCAGTGTTGCCTCTCTCTCTCCAGCAGATCCGTGAGGTTTCTCACATCTTGATGAAGTCTTTCGAGCTCCATGTCTCGACCATTGCCCTGCTGTCTGAAGGTGTTGTTGTTCCTTCTTTGGTAGGTTGGTCGCTGCATTTTCTTTGGCTGGTTGTTTGAGTCACAAAGAAATGCTGCTGTTTGTAAATTGTCTCTGATGAACAGATATGTTGATCTGAAGTGATAGTTGAGTTATCTCTCTTAATGCTGCCGCTTGTTGAAAGGTTCAAATTCAACTGACTGTCTTGAAAAGCTGTTGCCTCATATAAAGACCTGATGACTCATCAAAGACACTTGGAATGGAATCAGTCTTTTGAAAAATAACATTCCATAGTCTATGGTTTAGGCAGACACATATGACAGCGAATGACATAGCTGTTCTTTTTTACAGTCTGTGAGGTAAATATAGATTGAATATGAGGCCGAATCAAATCACACAGCGTTGTTTCCGCTTTCAGTCACTTCGCGTCAGCTAGGCCGCGGAGTTTGTATGAGGTCATGTGACTGCCTGGCTCCGTTCGAGTTGGTGAAACGGAGTCAAACGTTGTTAGTGACTACGTTTGATTGGCGAAAAACAGTCATGTGAAAGAACCGTTGGTGGAAGTCAAAACAAACCATCGTACACTGAATAACAGAAGAATAGTTTTAAAAGTAGCGAGCGGAATGTATCTCACTGTAATGGAGTAAAAGTTGCGTTTCTTCACAAAATACTCAAGTAAAAGTAAAAAAGTATGTTGCATTAAAACTACTCTCACAAGTACAATTTATCCAAAAAGTTACTTAAGTAAATGTAATGAAATTTTAACTCTCCATTTTTTGCTGTGTATATAGTATAATATAATATATAGTATAATATTTTAGTACTCTTACACCTCTGCTGACTTACCTTTCCTGGGTATTCACCGGGCCTGTAGGCCCTCCTTTGTTCCTTGAAAATGAAAATAAGGGCCCTTCAGCTCTATGATAAACTGTTGAAAAAGCTCTGATCCACTCCCGCTCCAAACTCCTCAGAGGCTCCCCAGCCTCCTCTTATGTAGGAGCTGGAACCAACCATAAGGGTGTGGAAATCAGCTCACTCTCAGATGAGTATTATCGGTTTTACAAACAACACAAACTATCTGCAATAAAGCTAAAGCATGTCAAAATACATTTCAGTGAAGTAAATACTGATACTAAAATACTAAAACTGCCTTTTAAATAACATTTGGGACTTTAACCAATTGATTAGGGTTAATTAATTACAAGAAAATAATTTAATCACAGTTTGCCTCATAAACAGCGCAGAACTGTTTGTTATTGCTCCACACTCGCTCTACGCTAGCTCCGCCACAAGTACAAACAAGAAGCATTTGCAGCCTAAACTCGACCAAATGACTGGCTTCAGGACCAAAATTGGTAATTTAACGTCTGATAAACTTAGAAATTCACTCGCTAAATTGGTTGCTCTGGAATGTAGACCACTATTAGTGGTAGAAGATAGGTAGGTAGCAACGTGTGGTCCAACTTTTTAACTGCTGTGCAGAAAAACTAATTTTAAACAAAATCCAACAGCTTTATGAAACTGAGAAGCAAGTAAAAGTACATGCATTGTATTCATTCATCCACTAAAATCCATTTAGATTGAAAAGTGTTGATTTTTAGGGCAAATTTTGTGATACACTTATACTGTATACTGTTTATGACCTTTGTTAGTTTGCTTCAGGATGAGCATCACAATGCATTGCTAACTATAGTTCTTAACTGTTTTAGATGAATATAGTATGTTAGTGTTGAAAATTGGCTGTAGATTAACAGCAATTGCTTTCAATGCAATTTTCAAATAAAGCTTATTGTTTTCTTAATGCAAATACTTGTGATATCTTTCTGATATTGTGGTGCAATAGTGTCTCTTTCTCTCTGGATTACTTTGCTTGCTAATTTCGTTTTGTAATGTAGCATCATAGACTGTAAATATTACACACAGCATACACCTACAAGTTGTCATTAACATTACAGTATAAAAAAACTCTCCTTTGTCAACCAAATGAAATTGTTGAGTTAAATTATTAGTACTTTCTGTATGTCTTATGACCAGATGATGGCTGTTGAATTCAAAAGCAGAAAAAAGGCGCAAAATAAAATGAAGTGCTCGTCAACTAAAAACTGGCTAATTCTATTGAATTGGATTCATTAAAAATTCTCTTAATTTAGAATTACATAAACATAAAGATTATATTTAATGCAACCAAAATAATCAGATACTATCTTAAACATTTTTGTTTGAAAGTTACTTAAATAATTGCCACAAAATCAATGACGCATTTATATTGAATCCATCAGATATATTAAGTTAAATGTACATGACTACAGAATCATTTATTAGTGTACCGGGTGATATTGCTGTTGGTTATGTTTAACGTGATGTTTGCATGCTGCACTAATACAGTATAGGATTATTAAAATATGCGTACTGGCTGATAATAATTGTGCCTCCCGCCAGGCATTTCATACGCTCCCCCCCCCCCCTAAGACTAAGGTCTGGCAACAGGTCTGGGTATACACATGAGATTTGCTTTGATGTTGAGAGTGGTGTGAGAGCTGTATGTATCTCAGATGTGGGAAATATGTAAATCTTGGGAAAAATCATCATTGTGTGCTATACAGGCACACAAACAGATAATAATTAAAATAATACTTACTTAGACTAAAAATAGTCAGAGACTCAAATTAACAAAAGAGTAAGTAATAAATCATCAAAGGGTAAGAAACAACGATTCTTGTAAATAAAGTAAGTCATGAACTTGGACCCATGGGAGAAGAAAAGGGTCAAGGGCCCATAGGAAAGAGTCAGGGACTCCTAAGAATCATGAAACATGGGACAAATCATCAGTAGTGAGTCACAAGGTGTTTTGGCCTTTTAACACAAGACACCCTCATAAAAGGTGGCCAGCTACACGGTGATCAAACCTAAGTTTATGTCCCATGCCCAATCCTGAGAATTTCCCAGTTTAACTGGTGCATTTTTCACTGAAAATATAAAATAAACAATTTTAGCTGCTTTGTTCCAGATGCATAACTACAAATACGTTACTGAATATGTTTGGGTACATATGGACACAACATAAATGCTGATTCATCTTCAGTTGCAATTCAAATTAAACGGTCTTGTTTTTTTCGTCTTAATTTTGAATTATAACAAAATCATTTTAAAAATAGATATTCATTACTAGCACCCAAATTTGGCAGGCCTATGTTTAATTCAAGTAAATGCTTAATCTAAAATGACAGGACTGTCAAATCACTCTTCTTAAGGTATTAAAACGCCATCTAGTGCTCGCTTGAGGAATGGGCCATAAAAACTAACTTTAAAAAACAATTTTATAAATGGACAGAATTTCACAGCGACATTTTTTACTTTATTACAAAATTAGGCAGATAGGTAAGATAGATTATTCTTTTTTATAGTTTATAGACAGAGCTGGGACCTACAGCTACTATTATAAAACAAGTGATTCTCGAAATGGCTAGTTATTGATATTATTATTATTGTTATTCTGCCATGCCTATAACAATGTGAATTGTTCTCAACCTATATAATGGATACAGACCTATAACATCGTTTTTTGGCTGCATTATGTGGCACTCTTTCTTTCTTAGCATTCACCTACACCTTACCTTTACTTAAACTTGTTTTATTATGTGTTATTTTATCTTGTATTAGTCTGAATGATGTGATGTAAAGAAACTCAAGCCAGTTCTAAAATGCTTGATGACCATTTCGGAAAGATGGAGTATTATAATTATTGGAAGATTGTTTTTTTTTTATTTATTGGATTGTTGGCTGAAAACTGGAACATATTTCACATTTTAACACAATTTAACAAATGCACCTTATTTTAGTTTGTGAACGTAAATCTTTTGAACGTGTTGGTAGACTATAACTTGTTTTTGTTTCATTAATAAAAGAGACTTTCATATCCCTCCGCCCTAAAACTAATAATTTATATTTATAATATTAATGCATGCTTTGGATTTTGCAAAGCGTTTTAATTGTTTTAATGCCATGGGGGCATTAACACAGAAGTGATAGATGAATGTTCAATAAAGTATTATGATTAAGTTAATTTAATACTTAATTTTAACAGGTCATTAACAAAGAAAACAATGAAGCTAAACCTTACTTGACGGAGTTCAGCCACAGCCGACAGAGTAACACTGGTGACGAACCATGAGATGAAGCCAGCGGACTCTAGGACTCTGCGGATAATCACATGACGGCGCAGGAGACGCGGACAGGACGTTGTAGACAATGTTGCGCACATACATGGTGAACAGACATGCACTTCTGAACGTAGCACTGCTGTAATAACATACTAAATCACAGTGAGTACTAATTAGTGATGGAATAGTTTGAGGCTGTTCTCGCGGGAAGGCAGCGGATATGGCTGCTGGTGTGCTACTCTTCGTCACATGTTTGGCTCTCGGTGGAAACTTGGTAAGAAACTTGAACATGATGACCAGTTTAATAACATAAGTCACCTGATCACTCACAGGGCTTGTAGTTTGTAAACCAGTGATGACCACTTTATTATGTGTATGTAGTTGGAAAATTCCCCTTAAATAAAATGTTGACATGTATGAGGGCTTTAGTCAAAAGTATTTCCCCTGCAGATAAATGTAATCTCAGCAGTAAATCTGTCCTGGCAGGTAATGAATACCATAGGCCTACTAAAACATCCATCAATTTAATTCAATATACCACTTAATGCAATCTCTTACAGGTCTCAGGGGAAAGATCTTTCTCTATAGACTACAAAAAAAACTGTTTCCTGAAAGATGGGAAGTCTTTTCAGTACATCTCAGGCAGCATTCACTACTCCAGAATCCCTCGGTACTACTGGAAGGACCGGCTGATGAAGATGTACATGACTGGACTCAATGCCATCCAAGTGTAAGTTCAGCATCCCAGTCAAAGAGGTTTACACAATGTTGTTGTTTTACTACTTTCCCTTGGCCTCCTCACAGATATGTGCCCTGGAATTACCATGAAACAGTACAAGGGGTCCAAAACTTCACTGGGGACCGAGATCTGGAGCATTTTTTGGATCTGGCAAATCAGACGGGTCTCCTGGTCATCCTGCGTCCAGGACCGTACATCTGTGCAGAATGGGAAATGGTGAGAAGTTTGGCTTGACACAGTATGGGGCGGCAGTAGCTCAGTCTGTAGGGACTTGGGTTGGGAACCGGAGGGTCGCCGGTTCAAATCCCGGAAATTTGATTGGTAACTGGAGAGGTGCCAGTCCAATTCCTGAGCACTGCCGAGGTGTCCCTGAGCAAGGCACCGAACCCCAAAACTGCTCTGGAGCGCTCGCTGTGGGCAGCCCCCTCACTCTGAGACGTCTCCATTAATGCATGTCACTAGGATCCTGTTTCTGCATGACTGTGTATCTAGGCCTGTGTGTGTTCATGTTCATTAGACAGAGTGTAAACTGAATTTCCCCTCGTGGGATTAATAATAAAGTATAAATTATTATTAGTACCATTATGGCTATACTTGCCAACAGCATCTCATAAACGTCAGAAAGTATACTGTTATTAAAAGGTTGCATTGTAGAAAATGTTAAAAAGAGGCAAATCAATAATGCTGATCAATAAACCAGGTAGTAGAGATGTTCCAGTAGTTTTTTAAGACTTATTGTACTGATCACATTTAAACAAACAAAAGGATGATCCGTTAAGTTTTATAGGTGGGGAGTTACAGTCAAAATAAGTCCTCATAACTTTATTCTCTGATAAGTGAGTATAAAAGTGTGTGTTACTCTTCTGAGCACGTTATTATTGAAATAGGGGAAGTCGATAAACGGATGTCATGTTTGTGTGAGGAAGAGGCTGCTGCTGATCATATGATAACACACTGGGTATTAGCCATTTTACAGAGCAATCACATAATCTCCACATTTTATCAGTGATTTTGTGCACATGAGAGAAAACGGCACTTTCTAAACCCGGCATTTCTCATAAAACAAATGTTTCCGTCTTGCTCAGGGTGGACTGCCAGCCTGGCTACTTCAGAAACCAAACATCGTACTTCGATCAGCTGATACAGGTATAATGTGCGCCTACTTTGCATGCCTCTTTCTCTGGTTTGCAAAGCAGTACAACACTTTTTTTTTTTTTTTTTTTTTTTTTTTTTTAACTTCAGATTATCTCCAGGCAGTCAGCAACTGGCTTGCTGTCCTTCTCCCAAAAATAAAGCCTTGGCTGTACATCAACGGGGGAAACATCATCACAGTGCAGGTTAAGTTTTAAGTGGATTTTTTTTTTTTTTTGGTAAAAGAAAATAAAGGATTAAAAATTAATTATCATCTTCATTTACAGGTTGAGAATGAATATGGAAGTTACTATGCCTGTGATTACAACTACATGCGACACCTTCGGACTCTGTTCCGCTTGTTTTTGGGTGAAGACACGGTCCTGTTCACCACTGACGGAAACACAGACAAGGAGATGATATGTGGAACTCTGGAGGGATTATATGCCACAGTAGACTTTGGCACAGGTTGATACCAATTTATAACGGATATTAATAAGTTATGTAAAGGAAAAGTTTTCAATTTTCTTTTATACTTTTCCTTATACAGAAAACAACATAAGTGAAGCTTTTAAACGTCAAAGAAGGTTCGAACCTCGAGGACCCCTGGTGAGTAACGAGTTCATTAATTAAATACATGTTTTAAATACTGAATCGATCGTGAAACTTCAAGTATGATTTGAAATGGTATTGCAGGTGAACTCAGAGTTTTACACCGGCTGGTTGGACCACTGGGGAGATCAGCATGCTGTGGTTAATTCTCAGAAGGTCAGCAGAATGCTAGGAGAAATGCTAACCATGGGGGCCAACGTCAACATGTATGTCTCCCCACAAACTTCTCACGTCTTCACACGTCTTGGCTTTGTTCTGTTTTGAGTTGTCCACAAAACAAGGAAAAGTCTGTGGATGTCTGCACCTTCAAGCAGTAATGTGCGAGCGCGACAGACGATCTTTAAATTTAAGATGAATCAGTCGACAGTTTGACAAATGTTTCTGCTGTATAACAAGACTACCGCATACTTTTAACATAATAAAGGGTTGTTTGGATAGGAAGGGTCTCTCAATTATAAATACTATCATTATGCTGGTTGTGTATTTTTATTTAAAGCCCAATCAAGAGCTTTCTGAATTTAACTTGTTTAAAATACTCAACATCATTTATAATAGAAAAAAAAAATCAGCTCTAATGAAAAGTGGAATAATTAAAAATGTAACTTCACTTACTACACACATTTTGAAATGACCAAGGCTTCCTATGTATTTGTCTTGTCCTTATTTTTGTCTATTTGGCTGTTTTTTTGTCTGGTAGTTATGAGGATCCATTGTATTTTCATGGTACTGTCAGGACTGGTGTAATGTGCTGAGTTTGCCTGTACTCAAAAAAATCCCTCTCTTCTCAGGTACATGTTTGAAGGAGGCAGCAACTTTGGCTACTGGAATGGTTAGTCAGTGGTTTCCATTATTAAGTCTCTTATCAGTTCCTCTCGTGTGTATCTAAAGGGATAACAGCTTAGTTTGCGGTTCTTTGACTCTTTGTAAAAGGTGCTGATCATGACACGAGGTTCCGCTCAGTAGTGACTAGTTATGATTACGACGCCCCGCTGTCTGAGGCCGGAGACCCCACAGAGAAGCTTCTGGCCATCAGAGATGTTATTAAGCAGGTACTCGATGTGCTACACTCCCGAGGGTGATGTTCTGATTACACCTGCTCATGTGTCTTTAATAATCTCTGTTTCTCTACAGTTTAGAGACATCCCATCTGGCCCAATGCCACCAGCAACGCCAAAGTTTGCTTATGGATTTGTGACCCTAAAAAAGGTAAGCATCACTCCAGGTTTGTTAACAAGTTTCTATTGAGCCTTATAAAACAGACACTTTTTCCAGGTTGGAAACATCAGCAGCCTTCTGAACACCCTCTCTCCGCTCGGCCCAGTGAAATCCCAGCATCCTCTGACGTTTGAAGAAATGAAACAGGTATGAACAAAACAACAGTAGGTGGGACTTGTGCTTCAGTGACAATAAACCTCTTGAAACGGGGAGAACTTCTAGACTGTTGTATCTGCAACCAGTCATGTCTTTTGTTTCCAGTTCTATGGGTATATGCTCTATAGGACCAGGCTGCCCAGGGACCTCCCGCAGCCCACGCCACTTATCTCTCCTCTGAATGGTGTTCATGACCGTGCATATGTGTCCATCAATGGGGTGAGCCTTTACAATGAGCTTTTGTTGTCTAGCCAATCAGATGTTCCGATCAGGTACAAGGAAAACATTACAGATGAAGACCAAACATGCTTGTTTTTGTTTTTTTTAAATGTCAGGTTGTGTTGTTTCGGTGGTTTTTGCTCTCAGTATTGACAAAGTCTGCATCTGTGTGGACAGGTTTACCAAGGCCTCCTGGAGAGAGACACCGTGCTTGTGACAAACGTCACGGCACAGCAGGGGGACATTTTGGACATCCTGGTAGAGAACATGGGCAGGGTGAATTTTGGAAGCAGGATCAATGACCGCAAGGCAAGAGAACAAAGTCGAAAACAGTAGGGGAAAAAAAACAAAAAACTACAACTGTTGATCACCACACAACCACTTGTTAGGAGCCTGTGTTCTGTTGACACACTGCACTTCCCTATCGTTTGTGGCTCCATACATTTCTCAGATGAATCCAGAGTTTTTTACTTTGTAGAATGTTCAATAATTACATGAAAAATACAAAAATATTTCTTTAGCTGCCTTTCTTAATCAAATTCACATACAGCACAAGGTAGGTCACAAACCACAAAAATGTTGATAAATAACTAAAATGAGGAAATACTGATGTAATAGTTAAGAGTGGATAGTGTGCTCTCTTACTCACAGACCAGCGTCAGAGATAAATTCCAAAATGACATTTTCCAGTAGATATTTTTTTGTATTGACCAGACAAAAAAATGATTATCTTTATTCTGGTAGACCTGCGAAGGGGTGTTTGGGTCTCAAAACTAAAAACAGAAAAGGCCAGTTAACAGATTATTTGTGTTCTGCAGGGCCTCTTGAGTGACCTGTTTTTGGGTAAAGATTTGCTGACTGACTGGCTGATCTATCCTTTGGACATCGATGGAGCCATTACTTCTGGTTGGCCTCATTCAGACATTAAGAAATCCTCCACTGACCCCCCGAAAGATCCTTCAGTCGGACCCATCTTCTACTCAGGGACCTTACAGCCTAATGGACTTTCTTGGGACACCTTTCTGAAGCTTCATGAATGGACAAAGGTAAAAACCAAAAAAATCCCTTTAGACAATTCGATACAGAAAAAAAAAAAACTTCTTGCTCCTTTCTGGTTTTATATTTTTATTTTAAAACTTTTTTTTTTTTAGGGTCAGGTTTGGATCAATGGTATAAATCTGGGACGGTACTGGCCTGCCAGGGGCCCTCAACAGACTCTTTATGTTCCTGGACCCCTGCTGAGCCCCACACAGGCCAACAACATCACAGTGCTAGAGCTGGAGGGGGCCCCCACACACCTCAGGGTCCTTTTCATGGACAGGCCTCAGCTAAACCTCCCTCCTGGAAAATCCTGACATTGATGGCAACTGTTCAATTGCTCAACTTTAGCTTGTTAATATAAATCATTCTTAAAATCATTTGACGCTCCCCGAACAATAAACTATTCGACAGTTTTATTGAAGCAAAACAGAAGTGTTCCTCTGAACAATCTCTTTGACAGGAGGAAGTCATTTGTCCCTCATCATTATATTGCATAACTATTGTTCATTGTTGAATTTCCCGCATCAATAAAGTATCTATCTATCTATCTATCTATCTATCTATCTATCATCACCTCACATATCATCGTGTTTCATTTGTAGTCTTCATCAGTCACAATACAATGTCAACAACTTTTATCTTAAACACAGAAGCTTCAGTCAGACAATCAAACAATGATTTAGTATTCAAGGTTGAATATGCATTGACAAAAGGTAGGAAAAACATTTGTTTACAAATTGTCAATCAGACTTTATTGCTTGTTTTCATTAAAGATATTGTTAATAAATTACAAAATATTGTTTTGATTTTTACAGCACTGTATTTTTCCACTGATCCTCTGCTAAAATAAAATGTGATTTTAAAATGTATGCACTTTTTTTTTTTTTTTACATTGGCATGAAGCACCTGTGTCACTCCTAACAAGGCTTCATTTTTATGAGGTAACTGGCTTCCTACCAAAATTATTTTCAGGATTTGCCTTGGAGGTTATTAGCTTTTCGATGTGCTTGGACACAGTGAGGTGTGCAAAAGGAATACTCAAGGTACTGAAATGGGATCTTCCCGAGCAGAGACTCTCCACACAGCCAGCAGCGCCTGATAACAAACCCCCCAAAAAAGAAGAAGCTCTCAGTATATGAGTCCCACTTTTTTTCTTTTTACATCGTGAGTATATTAAAGAGGACATATACTGCGTTTCCACTTCACAAAAACAGTCCCCTGTGGTCTGAATGAAACATCTGTGCTTTGGTAAAAAATAATAACATGAATAAAGCACCGGAGGAGGTTTGTGATCCTGTATAAACCAGCTCTCTCAGAACACTCTGTTTTTGGTGTGTGTCTCTTTAAATGCAATGAGCCCTCCCGAGTTTTCCCAGTAGACGTCACTCCTCTATTGTGAGAATAAAAATGGCCAACCTGCACAAAAGTTTTACTCTAGGCTGGAGTCCATGGATGGAGATACCAGGGAAGGTTTTTTTTTTTTTTTTTTACTACAGTCTCACTTGTGATGTCACAAGTTGAGAATATTTGAAACTGAGCATTTTTCTCCATGTGTTAAAACTTATGCAGACCACAGACAAAGACTGGATTAGAAACTCAGGTTACCCAAATAAATGTTCATTTATATAATATGTCCCCTTAAATAAGAGGTTGGCTCTTGGAAGACTTACTTGATATTAGAGAGGTTGACTCCTGTTGCAGCTACTTGCTCAGCTAGCCTCTTCTCTGCAGCCAAAGCTCTCTGCAATTAAAAAAAAACAGGGCCATGTTAAAGATGTTTCAAAAAGTAACTTGAATATCACATTAAATGCACATTTACTTACCTTTTCACGATCACTCAGTGATGCAAACTTCTTCTTTTCCTCCACCTCCTGCTCTTGTTTACGCTTTTCCTCTCTCTGCTCTTTCTCCCTCTGTTTTTTTAAAGCCTTTTGGGCTTTTTTCTTCTCCGTCTGTTTGGATTCAATCTCCGCCGTTAGTGGCCCAGGGACCTTGGTTTGCGCAAGTGAAAAATAAATAAGTTCTCTGCTTTAAATGAAAGGGATACAAGTCAAAAGTCAGACTAAAGGCTCTTACCTGTGCCTTGTTGTAGTCATATTTGTCAGGATTCTCACCCATATATTTACGAAAAACGTTCCTTGTGTCTTTGTCAGGTGCTACAATATACGGGGTCTGCCCTTTCTTATTTCTAGAAAGAGATGATGTCAAAAAAGTTTTGCTGCCTTCAGAACAATTCCTAGAAATGATCTCAAAACAATTTCACTTCCAGATGTGTCTCTATGTTTCCATACCTGCAGGCTGGGTCTGCTCCTGCATCCAGCAGCAGCTTGACCACCACTTTCTGTGCAGCTGATGAGGAAACATGTAGCAAAGTGAACCCTGATGAGTCTATGGGCTTATTCAGTAGTGTAAGAGGACTTGGGGCGACAGCGTGGTTGGACTCCGATAGCTCTCGATTCTCTTCTGTTTCATTAGTTAACTGGAGAAGCCTGCAGAGAGCGTCAACATCCCCAACCTTACACGCTGTAAACAGGGAATCCTTCAAGCCGTACTCCCATGACTCATCGGCTTTTTCCAAAGAGACAAAAAAAAGAGGCAAGTTTCAAGTTTAAATCCAGGTGCAAAACAATTAACAATGAAACGAAGGAAGCACATTCTTACCTTCCTGTTGCTTCTTACTCTCTGCTTTCTTCTTTTTGTCCCTTGATTGCATCTCTTGAGGAGACTCTTCTGCTGGAGAAGCCTCCAGCACATCCTGATCCTGGTCTTCTGTTATACTCAATTCTGCCACATCAATGAGAAATTTCACAAATCTTGCAAACGTTGGTGAGACAAATGAAGGCGTCCTCAGGTTTCTATTATGTCATTTTGACCAGGCAAGACTTACCAGCAGTCTGCATTTTGCTTTCCTCATTTTTTCTCCTCCTCCTCCTCTTCTTCTTGTGCCTGGAGGGACAGATCTCAGACTCCCTGAGGTCCAGAGTTCCTAAAGTTAGCTCCACCAACTCCAGCTGGATCTCTCCATCCTCTTCTTTATCTGAACTCTCGGGGTTTTCTTCTGCTGGTGCTAAAAAAAAAAGTTCAGAAAAGTCTTGTGGTTATATAATCACAACTTCAGGCCTGATTTAACACAGAAGAGTCCAAGGACATAACTTGCATGTTAACTTCGAACCTACCTTTCTCTTGATGAGTATTTATTTCAGCGGGGGGTTGGACTTTCTTTTTCCAGGCCTTCTTAGATGGACTGAAGACGGCAAACATGTCCGTGTCTTTCCCTGCATAAACACATTGTTCACAGAGTATTGATTACACCCTGGCTCTGTGACAATGAGCAAAATAACTTGTCATAATACCAAGGATATACACAACTCACAATAAGTCAGGGATACTCTTCTTTGAATGAGTGCTTTTCCCATTCAATCTGAATTTTAATGACATAAGTACCGTAATAGTTCCCTTTGATATTACTATTAATGGATGAGAAGAAGCACCACTTTCATTTGTGCAATATTTAGTACCAAGACCATTTAGACAATAACAAAGATAGCCCCAAATAAACAACATTGAAAGTCAGTTGCTGAGGTTTCCACCATTTGCTGCAGTTACAGCGACGTCTCATGCTCCTAACAAGCCTCGTGATGTCGTTCTAAGGCAATGTGTTCCACTCCTTCACAAGTGCTTCACACAGTTCTGCCAGGTCATGTGGAGGTGGGGTACGAGCATCCAGCCGCTGCTTCAGCTGGTCCCAGATGTGCTCTATGGGGTTCAGGTCAGGGGACATTGCTGGCCATACCATGTGAGGCACTCCGACTTCCTGAAGTCGAGCTGTGACAATTCTGGCACGATGTGGTGGAGCACTGTCATCCATGAACAGAAAGTTGGGGGTGTGCTGGTTGAATTGGGGGATCAGGATGGTTTCTTCTATGATGTCTCTTCAGGTAAGAACGTGCAGTGACCGAGCCATCTACAATCACCAAATCTGTTTTGCGCTGACTGGTGATGTCTGCCCAGACTGTTGCACCTCCTCCACCAAAGTGAACCCTGGGGACCATGTTGACCTCGGCGTACCGCTCACCTTACCTTCTCCAGCAACGCTGACGACCGTCATTTCTGTGCAAGGTGACCCGACACTCATCAGTGAACAGGACTGTAGACCACTGCTGCATTGTCCAGGTCACATGGTCTTGTGCCCACTGTAAATGGTCACGGCGGTGTCTTGGTGTCAGTGAAGTCACCTGCAACGGTCGACTGGCATCAAGCCAGAGCAGTGGAGTTGGTTGTAAATGGTTTGTCTGAAAACCCCTCGTACCCCTCACTTCTCGTAAACAGGCCTGCTGCGGTGTGGCAGCAGCATAACAGTGTCTGAGTGCAGAGGTCCTTAGGTACTGGGCATCATTACGGTCCATCACTCCTGGGTCTGTCATGAACACTGCCAGTAGTTCTGTGACTTGCTGCAACTCTGCTGATGATACTTTGAGACACACCAAGTTCATGAGCAATAACTGACTGCCTGCTACCAACCCGAAGGCGCACTATGGCCAGGTGGCGCTGCTCGTCTGTTAAGTAACGTCATGTGTTCATGGCTGCTTGAAGGATGAACTGGGAATGACTTACTGACAATACCAGCTTTTTATATCCCCAGAATGTTGAACTTGATGCCACATTGAAAAGGCTTGTTTTTTTGGTATGTTTGGTAGGTGTGTCTATCTCCCTTATACAACTGCCTCCCAATCCCAAAACTCACTGAAGTAAAATAAACACCTTATGTATGAAACCCACTGAGGACCTCACAATATCCCAAACTTATTGTGAGCAGT
Source organism: Symphodus melops (assembly GCF_947650265.1). Lineage (NCBI taxonomy): Eukaryota > Metazoa > Chordata > Actinopteri > Labriformes > Labridae > Symphodus > Symphodus melops. The sequence goes on from NC_136702.1 coordinate 12,187,624, forward strand.
GTAATTCAACTTACCATAAATATGGACAGTGGACAGCATGTCATGAACTCTCTGCGCCTCTCGGAAGGTTGCCCTGCGTGTGGCAAAGGGAAGCGTACGGACCCTGGGATCTTTTTTGTCAAGTGGAGCTGCACGTCCGGCAAAGAAGATTGTTTTGTTGTAGCTCGGTGCTCTGATAAATATTGCAGAGGCCTCCTTTAAGTATTCAGCCCAGCTGACCAGTAGATCCTGAACTTCCTGTAAAGTGTTATTAAATGTGTGTAAGCCTTTGAGTTGATGTTTGCATCAGCCCAAAGGAGGAGGTTGGATACTATGACAGCAGAAATGATCATCAAGAAAACACAAACCATCATGAGCCATCAGACAGATCGTCAGCCTTAAAAGGGTAGCATTCATTTCACAATAAATAAATAGTCATCAAAAATGACAGTGTTGTTGAAATGAACTGTAATCTTGCCTTGACGAGTGCAGCCTCATTGTGTCGCCTCAGAGCAGCTCCTGCAGATTTGGGCGCGTGACTTCGGTTCTGAGAGTCTCTGAGTCCTTGAGCCGTGCCTCTCTTTGCTCGCACGGTGTAGCGGTGAAAAGTCTTATGCTGAAGCACGTCTTTTCTGCAAAATAAAGATTGCATTGGCAAGATGTTTAACCTCGCAAGCAAGGCTGTTTTTTTTTCTTCAAACTGACAATGCCATCCGCTGTATGTCACCCTTCGGCTCTGTTAACACCAGAGTGTCCTGAATGTTTTAGTAACTGCACCTGATGTTTTTAAATATATTGGCGATATGTACACTGTGTTTCTTTACAACTGAATCTAAATAAGTGAGATCCAATCATATATAATCAGTGGAGACCCTTTCTAAGATGACAGACAGTTAATATCAGGTGTAAAGAGGCTTTAAGCTGCTGGCTACTCACCCTTGGAACACAGTTCCAGCAAAGTGGCCTCCACCCGTCATGAGAACGACCCACACAGTCTTCTTACTGATCCCCTTTAGCAGGGAAACTCTGTCTAGATCATCACTTGACTGAAATACAGCAGAAATAAAAGCAGTAATTAGATGTTTAAAAACTGATTAAAGGTTTGTTGATTTACAGACTAAACAGCTTAGCTTTACCTTTCCCTGCAGGATACAGCGGTGGACTGATAAATACTGTCCTTCGGAGTTCTGGAAAACCACCTTGCTAGAATATCGACAAGATGTAAAACCGGTTTCAACCAAGCTCTCATTATCTGTGCCAGTGACGTTGCTGCTTGTTCCCCCGCCGTCGCTATCCGAGCTTTCTCCCTCTGAATCCGACTCGGAGCCTGAGATACTTGACATGTCACCTGTCGAAGCAGTAACAGAAAATCAATGAGATCTTTTTGCACATACTTTTGAACTGTCCAACTGCTTTCCTCCTCACCTGCTCCAGACTTCCTCTCAAACTCCTCAGCTGTGACTGTTGGCATTCCTGACAGCTTTAGTCTCAAGTTGAACCGATGCCAGTCGAGCTTGTAGTGCTCCATCTGAGCATTTAAAGAAAAGTTAAGTTCTCATCTGCAGTCTGAAAACAATAACACACGTATGTGTGTGTGTGCGTGTGTGTGTGTGTGTTTATGTTTGAGCGGTCACCTGTTCCTCGCGTTTATGAAATGGGCATCTGCAGGTCGAGCAGACCATCTTTTCTGGCACCTCTCTGAAGAGACTGGACTCCCTCTGTGTGTCATCCTCAGTAGATTTATCTTTCACTTCTGGGTGAGGAAGCACAAGGCTAAGTTTCAAACAAAAGATTGAGGATGTTGTCTACAGAGAAAATTACAGCTGACATTGATACATACCGTGTAAAGCTGGTCCAGTGTTAACAGTGTGCATCAGGACAGAGTTCACTTCCTTCAGTCCCAAAAAGGCCTCATCATTAAAACCCAGATCAAAGATGGAGCGGGACTCAGGACTAGTCATGATCAGAAGTTATCTCTTAACCTGCTAAATCATTGGACACAGAAAATAAATGTAATGTCGTTTCAGCGAACATGTTCCTGAACACGTTTCATTAAGCAGTATAGTAAGCTACAGTAGTCTGTTCTCAATGTTGTCAAACATTACTGTGACTAGCTAGCTCATGTTATCTCTGCTGATGTAATGTTGCTGACTGCTCTTTGGACGACACACGTGGAAGAAATTCATTAAAAGGCAGGTCTGTCCACTTTATTTAGTAAATGTTATTGTGTTTGTAATAAAAAGAAACACATTTATAATTGAATAAACCAAAAATAGAAAACAACTTACCTTAAAAGGGTGTCACAGAAAGCGTCTCTTCTTGCTACTATTTCCTACTGACAAATCTACGGAAGCCTGAAAGCGTCAATAAAGCAGCAACGAAGAGGCGTTCACTTACCGTGGGTCGTTGATCAGCGCGAACGCTGATGACTGAAGTAAAGATTAATAAACACGTTTAATAAACGTTATGGTTATCTTGTAACCTGTCTGACAAGCTAACAGTTCTGGGTACCTTTGGCTCATCATTTTCCTTCTATTAAATCATCCATTTACGAAAACATACTGTTCAAAAAGACAATCCCAGAAAATTGGTCTCAAATCTATCATTACTAAGACTATTGAAATTCCTGTCTGAAGTTCTTTAATCAGTCAGGTGTAACCTTATGTTAGCATCAACTTATTCTAAGAATAATACATTATTTGTACAATTGAAACAGGAAAGTAATGCGTGTAGTAAAAAAACAAAACACTTTCATAACTTTGTGGAAAAGCAGTTTCAGCAACATTCATGTTCTGTTTGAAGAGTGTGCAGCTGGAAAGATTCATTTTATCCTGTTTTTCTTCTTAACAAATTTAATGATATTCTTTTATGAAATTTCTTTGAAGTCTCATGTACAGTTTTGTAAAATTATCCCCTTTAGCCATCGATTCTGCTATTTCTATAACAACTCTTATACGACTTATTCTTTAGTTAATCCATTTCCCCTTTGTTTATTTTCTAAGACATTTACCAGCTCATTCAATTTATCCATGGGGTTATCTAAATTATGGGATCATTTTTGTTCCTTTGGTTGTTTTGTTTTTTTCAAGATGATGCCCACTATGTGAACATTTTAAAGGCATCCAAAACCAACAAAGCTGTGCCAGTGTCAGTTAAGAAGTCCCTAATAAACTGGTCAGTCTTAAATCAATTCCTCGTTTAAGATTACTCTGGCTGAATTCCCATCATTTCAAGAAGATAATAAATCCTACTCGTCTGGTTCTGTCTTCTTTAGGTATACCTAAATTGACTGGATTCCTGTCACGCCTGATATCAACTAAATCAAAGGTGTTTATAAGATTGCAGATTTCGACACACACACACAAAAAATGATAAAATCAAACATTTATTAGGTACACCAATATACATTGTAAATACTATGAGGTATGTAGCACAATTCAAATAAAATAAAAAATAAAAAAACATTTTTCTGTGTTCTTGAAAAAAAAAAACTTGAAGTTTTGGATTCACTTGGGTTTTCTTTGAGCTCTCATGTTTCTCTTAGATTGTGCATGGATCAAAGCTTGAGCTGTTGAGAGATAAAACAGATTATGGCACATAATTGTGTTTAAATAAAGATGTGTCCGTATAGTGAATATCTTAAGACTTTCCTTACCTGACGCATGACGAGCTTTAGCCTCTGCCAGACACTGCTTCACCTCTGTGATCTGAGCAGCGAGCCTTGTGGCCTTGTTCCTGACTTGTTCACTCTTCTGTTGTAAATCGTTCTTTTCATTTCTGAAAGTGAAGTCATCGTGGAAAAAGAAACATTGGTTGTAAGCATGGTGATTCTATCTTGTTATGCAAGTGACACAACACATTACCTGTCTGCAGAGTCTTGACCGATCAGTTGTTCAGAGAGGTGACACTCCTCTTGCAGCAGATTACCCAGCTGCTGCAACATATCAACAACTCCACTGTTTTGAATCACCAATTGCACCCTCCGCTCACTTTCTTTGTCCCTGAAAGGAAGAAAAAACACTTATGAGAACAACTTTAACTGAACAACTAAAAGCAAATCAAGGAGTGTGCAACCTTACAAACTAAGTAAATTACCCAAAATTGCCCAAATTTTCACAATAGAAAACTGGGATAAAATCGCTAAAAATTACATTATTCACAAATAATGATTAACTTTCTCCATTTATGTGAGCCAGGGCCAGGTTAAGTGCTTTGTTGCATCATGATTTAGATTTTCAATTAAGTCAAAATACCATGTTGTAAAACTTTAACTTGCGTAAGACTTTTGAAATGGGCTCAAAAAACGTTAAATGTTGACAAATTCAAGTACACCGACTTGTTTTGATTCTTAACTTATTAATTCCAACATAATAGAAGGCCTTAGCCTCAGCAACAGCATGCTATCTGTTTAATCAAAGTTTCGTCAGACAACGTGCCTTCTCTCATCTTCAAATTACTGTTGATTAGATTCGTTTTATTGAAAAATATAAACATCCCAATATATGACGAAGAAATCAAAATAATAAACCACATTCAATGTTGTTCAGTTAATCATAGTATCAGATTTATTTTTATTTCTAAATTTTTAAGGCCTTCTTTTTTTTTTTAGGCTCATTTGTTTATCGTGGTCGATGGGCCAATCGATGATCGCTTAATTACGTATGGGAAACGTGACGCCACGACAGGACGCAGGTGGACACGAACTCGTAAGTTAATGCGTTGAACAGGGGTAAGTAAATCATTACCTATGGTACATTACCATCGAATTATCTCCTCTTTTGCACTTAGTCTTTGCTGCTGCACCTTTTCCAGTTTCAGAGTGTTTTCTTGGATCGCATGCCGAAGTTCTCTGATCTGCGTCTTTCATTAATGAGAGGAAGAACAGTCAACACCTGGCCCACACATTTTACATTTGTTTTCTAAATAACGCTGCATAAATTACACTCTTAATTTGCCTATGTATGTTCTTTACATTAATGTGTTAGAGTGTTGTGTTACTTGTGTTTAATCCGTAGTAAACCGCACAAATCAAAATTTCACAATTTTGGTGGCTAAGCAAACAGAACAGCAAGCTAACGCGAAACATCGACTTAAACTTACCGAAGAATTTTCGGGTTGTTTAGTGGTTTGGCTATGAGTTGCAGTCATGATATGTTGTTGATTTAAGACAAAATTGTGCTGCTGAATTTGTCGAACGCGGCCAAACGAGATTCGAACTCGTGTCAGATTTTGCTCTTGGCGGAAGTTTATAAAGGGCACTTCCGGTGTATGTGTCAGAGCCCGGATAGCTCAGTCGGTAGAGCATCAGACTTTTAATCTGAGGGTCCAGGGTTCAAGTCCCTGTTCGGGCGTCAGAATATTTTGTCTTTCTTTCCAGATCGTACTCGTGAACATATGTTATTATTGTATGGGTTTTGCGCAAACTGCTGATCATCTGATTTCAGACGTTAACATAGCACGTCTACTGTTGTTAATCTTTAGCACAGTAGAAAGAAAACAGCACTCTTGGTAAAGGCACACAGTGTTTAAAGCCTAAAATTGCCACAAGCCTGTGCCAAACATTAAACCATTGACTTTAAAACTAGTCATTGAGGAGGGGCTGTTATTATACAAAGTGAGACCATACATTATCTTACTTTTCTCTAACTAATTTAGGGATTAAACTCACTCGCAAACAAATAACACTAAACTACCAATTTACTTGAGAAAATCATGGATATTATTTTAGCACAGTGATTAGGAACACATATAAAGCTAGGAGTTAGTGCAGGTAAAATGGCAATACTGTAGAAGTACTCTGACTGGCTACAATGAAGTGGATTATCCTCTTGTGCTTTGTCTCCACCTCTCTCTCCTCCATACATCCTCAGGTAAATTTCCATTGATTCTCATTGATTGGAGTTAAACCTTTGCTCAGTATATCCAAAAGGTTGCAACATAATTGCCAATATATTGTGCATTGTTTTTTCTGCAGAAATTTTTCTTCAGTCCAAAATGGGGTCCCGTTGGCTTTAAAGGTAAATACAGCAGGATTTTTCTAAATGTAATTCTAAATGCTGCAATATTGCACACATTAACAAAAATATCTTCTCTTTTAGAGCGTGGAGAGCATGGTGAGAGGACAGCAATGGATGAAATCATCAAAGCTAATGAGTTGCATTGTAAGTTGCACACAATTTACCTGAAATGTTCCTTCTGTTTAAACAATGCTACTGTTTGCCTTGTTCGAATGATTTCCCTGGACTTCTGTCTCAGCTTCCCGAATCATAGACAGCACTACCAGCCTCAGAGAAGGAGACATCGCTGTCTCTTCAGGAAGACGCTCCAAAGTCTGTTTCGCTCGTAGCTGCCTCTGGAATAAGTCAGTGGATGGACATGTCTATATTGCGTATAGGCTCTCATCTGAATACAGTATGTTTTTTTTTTTTTGTGTAAATAAATCTGCTACAGTCTGATAAACTTGTCATCTTCAGATTTGCAAACTTTGGAGGCTATGTGTGGATTTAAAAATGCTCTTCTTCTCTCCTTTTCCAAATGCCAGCTGAAATGGATGCAAAGATTATAAAGAAAGGGATGGAAAATATAGAGAAAGGTACCTGTGTGCGCTTTGTTCCTCGGACTCACCAGCAAGACTACGTTGACATCCAACCAAAGTCTGGGTGAGACTAAATTTGAAACCATTATGTGGCAGTCTTTTAAAAAAAAAATCCTGTAAAAATGTCTTCTTGTGTGGAAGTGTTGTGAAACACAGAGTTGTATAGCAATAGTTTGGTGCATTTAAATGAATAAACCTTCAATTATCAATACATTTAGTTGCTGGTCCTACCTTGGTGTGCGTGGTGGAAGACAGACTATGTCCCTTCAGAGCCCTGACTGCCTGCAGGTCGGAGTGGTCTCCCATGAATTCATGCACGCCCTGGGCTTTGTGCATGAGCAGTCTCGCTTCGACCGAGACAACTATGTCACTGTCATGTGGCCAAACATTTGGAGGGGTAATTTTAAAGAGGCGGGAAGGGAGATAGGATTTGGTAATGAGATATCCACAAGGTTTAATTCAAATAATATGTGGAATTAATTGTATTTTTCAGTTTACACAACACATTTGTAAAATACAAAACAAAATAAAAAAACACTCATGATTTCTTTTTTTTATTTTCTTTTTACAGACCGGTTGAGGAACTTTGAGAAATTCAGGACTGACAATCTGGATCTTCCGTATGACTATGGTTCGATCATGCACTACGGGATGTAAGCATTCATTTGATGTCAATTGCTCAGTATACTGTATAGTGGTTGTATGTTTGTATGTAGTGTTGGATGTATTATAATGTAACACATTTTATGCATATGTTTAGGTATACCTACTCTCAGGATGGGGAGCCAACTATCCTTCCTAAGAACAGCAACACCAAGGACATAAAGCTGGGACAGACTACAAGTCTCAGCCACATTGACAAGCTGAAAATCAACAAGCTCTATAACTGTGGTTGGTACTGAACGTGGTTTGAGGAAATATGTAGCGCTTGTAACTCTATAAGAAAACAGGTCAACACTAACCTAACCTCAAATTAGACCCATCATTCATTGTCATATGTTTGATACCCGTCTGCTTCTCTCTGTAGGTGACATGGATGATAACTAACCAACGTGAACTGAAGTCAAACAGGAATGTTCTGAAAGCTCTTGAATAAAAATATGTTATACTATGCAAAAAAAAAAAAAAAATAAACATTGATTTCAGCTTTATGTTTTTCAATGCGTCTGTTTTGGTGATGTTGAGAAAGTGAGTAGGTTTGTTCTATTAATTGCATAACATAAGATGGCCTGGTGAAAGTAGTCATTTATTTATCCCTATTCTTCATAAGGCTCCTCATTAATCAGTAAGAGAAGACTGTTGTGAAGATAATGTAATCATGCATGCATGCATGCTACTATATGTACAAACAAGTTTTTTTAAAGAATTGAAGGAAACACTGAAATAAGTGTAAAAATATGGTTAATATTAAAAGTATGGAAAATGTGACAGATAGACAAAGACAAAATGAACACTTTCAATAAAGGGCCAGTTTCGTATATATGAAGCCAGAAATACATCTATGCACTGTTGAGATACAGACATTTCATAGTACTGATGATCTTGCAGTATAGCCTCAGCTGCACGATTCCATAAACTGCTTACTGATGGGACTTTTTCTTCAGCCTTTGCACTTCAAATTGTTCCCTTGATAAGAGATAGAAATCATGTGCATAGAGGGATGTTTTTTTTTATCCAGAAAATATTTACTGATGTGACAAAATGATCTCTGTGAGGACAGTAATCTTCTGATAGTTTATCACAAAATCACTGGTTTCCAGTACGGTCAGACACAAATTGCCTGTTCTTGGACTGGCTGAACAGCAACTGCTGAGGTGTAGTTCATTCAACTGCAAACACCTGTTCGTGTGTCATTTGTGGAAGTGCTGACTCACATGTGTGCTAAGTACAGTGCCAAAGTGAAGGTCAGCATCAGGACCACCTGTTGGGGATCAGCTGTGCGCCTGGGTGAATTACATACCCTGGATGATTAGGGGTCTTAATCATGTTTCATCACAGAGTATGTGCCAAATTGGTACAGAAAAGAGGAGGAGAAGAGGGTATATAGATCCAGTGCCTGGAAGGAGTTTAGTTAGCTGTTGCACTGGACTGGAACTGGAAGTCTGAAAACACAACAATGCATTCGACTACGATCCTTTTGTGCGTCTTGTTGGGCTTCTTGAGCCAGGCCTACAGTTTACCTGTTAAAGTCAGTATCAAAAGATACTATTTTGATCAAATTGGCCTTTATAGGTTGTCATGCTTGTAAGCCAAAACTTGAATAATGATGCACTTTCATTTTACAGAATTCAACTGGACTTCACGAGGGAAAAGTGAGACTCAAAAGGAAATACTCAGGTGGGCTAAAGGAAATACTTCTGCCTGCACACCTGCTCACTGCCATAAAAACCTTTGTTGAATTGCGAAGCGTTTCACCATAGGGTCTTCTTCAGGCGACATTTTTTGAAAAATTGGGGCCAGATCCTGGAGACGACCATATGGTTGAAATGTTGTAGGATTTGCAGTGTTATGCACGTGTGCAGGCCGAGCTTCCTCTTTTTCTTTCTGCTGTTTTTGAATTGTCCTGCACCCGCATGATGGCGTTTTTTTTTCAAAGAGAATGATCAACACTTACAGGCTTCAGGCGGCATTCAAATAATATTCCAGCTGCTATTATTGATTACTCTAATGCTGATAATACTGAAAATGAAATCGGTCTTTGTTTCTGTGTCCAGATGAGGTTAAGGACCGTGATGAAATGAATGCAATGGATCAAATCCTGGAAGTCAACAGGAGTAAGAAAACTTTACATTTGATGAATTTTACTGTTTTCCATTGTTGCTGGTTAAATGATTTTTTTTTCTCATCAGAGTTCCGAGCTCCACGAGGATTGACTTTGAGAGAAGGAGACATTGCCAGCTCGCACATACGGAGTGCCATATCCTGCCCTGGAAATGCCTGTCTGTGGCCTAAAGCCATAGATGGATTTGTTTATGTACCCTTCATTATGTCCCCACTATATGGTATGATTCAATCCACACATTAAAATGAGTGGGGGGGGGGGGGGGGGCTCAAATATGTTATAATAGCTCAAGGTTTATTTTTTTTACTGCAGATAACATGGACAGAATCACCATAGAATCAGGGATGCAGGACATTTCCTCTGCAACATGTATTAAATTTATTCCACGCACTCATGAAGCCAGCTTCCTTGATATTCAGCCTCGATATGGGTATGTATTTCTATCACATGTTAGGATGTAGTGCATGTAGGGTTCTTGTGTGGTGATGTAGCATTGCAGCAATGATGACAAGTGTTTCTTTTGTTCTGCACTCAAAGCTGCTGGTCGTTTCTGGGACAGACTGGAGGAAGCCAGACCCTGTCCCTGCAGAGCCCTGGTTGCATGTGGTCAGGAGTGGCCGCCCATGAGTTTATGCATGCACTTGGCTTTGTACATGAGCAGTCTCGTTCTGACAGAGATCGCTATGTGTCTATTATATGGAAAAACATCATACCAGGTATGGTTCAGTGATGCTTTCAGAAAGCCTTTCTGTAACTGATGACTTCACATCTCACAAAATGAGTTTTTAATGTCCTTTAACATTTGACAGACCAAATGCATAACTTCAGAAAACAGCTGACAAACAACCTCAATAGTCCATATGACTACAACTCTGTCATGCATTATGGAAGGTGAGCCGCTCTCTGAGGCAATACAAATACAGTGTTTGCAGGATTTTTCTGGTGGTTTGAAAGTACCTTATACTTTATCTTTCATCCAGATATGCCTTCTCTGAAGATGGTGGACCAACAATCATTCCCAAACCAGATCCTTATATCCCCATTGGTCAAAGAGATGGACCCAGCATGCTAGATCTTCATAAGATCAATGTTCTATACAGCTGTGGTAGGTGACCTTACACATTACAGACAGTAAGAAATATTTATTACATTAACATGGACTGATTATACATTTGTTTTTCTCCTCACTGTAGGTGCCAGCGAGTAACAGGAGCCTATATTTTTATCTGTCACATTTGGGAAATGGTGTATCATAACTTCTGGTCTTGAGTATGTTGCAGCATTACTTTATAACAATTTAATTTTCCTTTACTATTGTTTGAGTCAGCAGAAATTCTAGTTTGTAGCATTGCATGGTGTTTATTTTGTTCTGATTACATTCTACTAATTAATGATCAAGTTGACCTAAGGGAAATAAAGGGACAAGAATAACAGAGCAGCATTTTTCCAATTCAGCTCTGTGATACATGTTATGTCTAAGCAGCTGCCACTTATATCACTGCATCCAATCTATGAATCAGTCTGTTCTATCTTCTGCCTCCTTTGCTTTTTAAATAAAAGAAATGCAACAGTAACGGTCATTGTCTGTTTCAAAAATCTCTCTGCTTTTCAATGACCTTTTGAATAGCTCTTTAGGGCGGGTCAGTATTTTCTGTTCACCTCTGAGTGAAAGCTACTGATTCCTCTACTTGCATTTACTCATGTGGAATGATTTAGCATTAATTAAAACCATCCACAAAACGGATACACATTAACTTGGCGATAACCCACCACTGCACTTACCTTTATAAGTACAGTATGTAAAGTGTATGTTATCTCAGCTCAAAACTCACCTTTTTAGATTAGTCAGGTCAGGAAGGTCTAGCTGCATTTTGTCGTTTTGTGCTCAGCGAAACAACTTCACATAGGATAAAGTACATCTTTAGACATAGTTGTCCTTTCAGCAACAGTATAGATGCCGAGTAACAACTGACTGTAACACTAAATGTACTCATTATGTCTTAATGCAGCAGTGAGTGTAACTGAACACGAACTACAACGGTGTGTAACATTTACGTATGAACAGCAGAAACTATAAAGAGATGAAGTGATATTACTCACTGTGGATTGTGGGATTAGTTCTTAACTCCGAACAAAAATGATGTCCACAGTCTTGTACTCTTAATATGACCCCACATTCCTCACTGCTTTTGCTTTGTTTTGATGTTGTTGATTCTGTTCGTGTTTTATGATGTTGTTTTTATTCTTCTGTAAAGTGACCTTGAGTGTCATGGAAGGCGCAGATAAATAACATGTATTACTATTAATAATATTATTATTATAAATGTCAGGACAAATAAATAATAAAGACCTGCTGTAGGATAAATAATAAGTTAGCACTTTGGCTGGCGTTACGAGACTTGAGCTTCTTCTTGCTTTTTAATATCAGACACTCCATTATCGTCAAAATCTAGACTAATCTTAAAACTATCGGCTACTCTTAATTTAAATGTTTCTTTTTGTATTTCAAAAAGCCAGTCACCACACCTTTCTCTACCAGACCATTCAGTGTGGTTATCAGTGCATGTGGTCTAATCCGAGAACTCCTCTGAAACCCTGCTGTTATTGGCTGATGTGTAGTATTTAAAACAACAAAACACAATGCTTACTGAACATTAAAGTAAAATATAAGGATTTTTAAAAAACGTTTTCATCTGTTCTGTTGATAACATGTCATGGTAGGGATTTGATCATATAATCTCACAGTCTCCGAGCCTTCCCTTGTCCGTGTCCAAACCACATTGTAAATATTAAGATCCGAAACTGTCAAGATCTGAACCATAGACTGTAAAGATCCGAACTATAGCCTGTAAAGGTCCGAACCGAAACATAGACTATAAAGGTCCGAACCATATACTGTGAATATCCGAATCACAGACTGTAAAGGTCCGAGTCTGTGTCCACCCCAACAGGTCTGATAGGAAACTGACCTCCAGAGGTCACCACAGAGCATACAGCCATACTGTTGTTTGTAGCAAGCTGTCTGCTACTCCTGCTCAAACACCTTTGTCGTTACAAAGTCACAAGTGTTAACAATGAGCGATAACGAAAGAGCATATGGCGGACAGGTATGTATGAATCTTGTTACTTCTTCAATTGTACGTCAGTTTAAAAAGTTTACGTCTGAATGATACTGAAATCGTCACGTCGAGTTGGCTAATTGAAGTTAGCTAATTTTAGCTAGTCAAACTGAAACTATATTACACGTTTTTTTCCTTTAACCTTCACCCTTATCATTTTAACCAATCTGCTTTTTCTTGCTCATTAAAATGGGCTTCGGGTGATTTACGACAACGTATCGTGTCGCTTGCTGTCCAGACTTTACGTTAGCTCATCAGTGTCAGCTAACGTTAGCTCGGCCGCAGGCCTCTGTATATATGTGCAGATACGGTTACCAAGGCGACGCTAACTTTAGCCAATCAGCCAGTTTACTCTATAAATAAATACATATTGTATTAAATGTTTATCCTGTACATGGCGAATTGTAATTGATATATCTACCTTATTAGCCCCATGGGACAATAATTGAATTTACGGCCTCAACATTTCTGCTCACTCATTTGCATTAACTTGCACACATTGAACTCCTACTTGCGAAAGTGACATTTGCTATACATGACTTTCTAAACGGCGAAGTCAATCTGCAGGAAGTTTCCTGAGTCCCTTTGTGGGGATTTTAAGTACTAGTTTAGTGCCTGTTCATATGTGCATTTTTGGTAATGTTTTTGGTCAGGAAGGTCTAGCGGCATTGTGTCGTGTTGTTGTGCTCAGCGAAACAACTTCACATAGGATAAAGTACATCTTTAGACATAGTTGTCCTTTCAGCAACAGTATAGGCCGAGTGACTACTGACTGTAACACTGAATGTACTCATTATGTCTTCACGCAGCAGTGAGTGTAATTTATATCCAGAACACAAACTACAACGTAGTGCAACAATTGTATTCACAGCAGAAACTATAAAGAGATTAAGCTGTCACCCGAAATGGATTGTGGAATTAGTAGTTCCTTAACTGCACTGTACCTTTGCCTCAGTCTCAATTTTTAATGCTGTTTTGGCGCAGAATTAAATGGACTACAGTCACAAGTATTGTTGGCGTGAGGCTTCAATCACTTGAAATAAGGATTTGTTGATATTGATAAATCAATGGGAGATTTGAATGGGGGGGGAAATTTACCTTCAGAACCAGCGCTGCTGGGAAAAATGGGCAGTTACTGTTGAGACAAGTTTGAGCAAATGAGTTGCAGCAGCATCTTGAGATCATAAGGTCAATCTTAAACTGAGATTTGTTTAATAAAATAAAGCTCTGCTAAGGGGAGGGAGGAGGCTGTTTTACATTCAGTGGTTGGATATACCGTACAGCCTCTTAAGGCTACCTAAAAAAGAAAGTTTGACTGAAGAATGCATTGCAGGGCAAAGCAATGTGTTTTTGTACATAATCTATTTTGTTTTTTGGTGCAGCCACAGCTACTGTTAATTCATGTTTCGACCTGATACTGGTCAAACTCTTGGTGGCCGTGAGAACATTGCAGTGAGTCTGAACCACTGAATGTGAAATACTCATAGAGCTAATATTTAAAATGTGTTTAGCAAGGCTTTAAACATTCCCATGCATGTCAGTAGATTTTAATAACTTCTCTTGAAATTGAATGAGGGTGCAGTTTTAATTGCAGTCATATATTCTTCATCCTTTTCTTTTCCATAAAGGTTAAGGTTGGACGAAGACAATGCGGAAGAAGTCTCACATCCACTTTATTTTCAATAATATGAAGCTCAGATGTGAAGCTCATTGTAGGTTGCATGCTAAAACATGAGGAGGGAAGAAGTGTGGGCTGTGTGTGAGATGGGTGAAGTAAGAAGATGTAAGACAATTGAAGAAAGAAGAATAATATGAAGTTAAGGAAGGAAGTGACCTGGATCAGGTCACAGTGCTAAGTAATTTTCTGCTCTGTTTGTCAATGCGTGCATGTTTTTTTTTACATACAACACAAAATTTAAGTTAAAATCAACACATTTTTTACAAAAATTGTTTAATTGTTTAAACATGTTATGATATTCATTACTATTTCTATGAACAAACATAATTAAAATGCATTCCTTATCACAATCCTAAATTCTGTTTTATTTTTTGTTTTGTTTTTTCTCTACTCTTCACAGGATAATCTTTAATCATTACTACATAAATTAATTTATGAATTGGTGTGTGTGTGGTTCGTCCAGGACTCTCGCTCTGGATCCAGGAGCATGAGTCCACGGGGCTCAGGGAAGTCGGCAAGCCGCTCCCCGGCTCGCTCCCATGCACATTCAAATGAAGGATCTCGCCACTCCCGCTCCAAATCGCGATCTCGTTCTCAGTCAAAGTCTAGGTGAGTTAAAATTTAGTTGAAAGTTACATTGTTAAAACACGTTAGTGTCCGTTAAAGCAGTGGTAGTCAGAGTATTTTTTTTCTCTCTCTTTTAGGTCTCATTCCCGCCATGGCTCACGCAGACACTACAGCCATTCTCGCTCCCACTCAAGGTCCTATCGCCACAGATCTCACAGCAGGTCCTACAGTGGAGAGCGCCATCGCAGGAGCCACAGCCGCTCACCAATGTCAAACCGCCGCAGGCACATCGGCAACCGCGTAAGTGCTCATTGGAAATTTTTTGAACAAAAATGTTGTTATACTGTATTTGACAAAAAATCAATACCATAATCCAGGTTTTTCAAGCATGAAAGAAAGAATACATCTTGAGCAGTACACGATCATAACAACCACATTCACTGAAACATTGCAGGCTAATCCTGATCCAAACTGCTGCCTGGGAGTGTTCGGCCTAAGCTTGTACACCACAGAGAGGGATCTGAGGGACGTCTTTTCGAAGTACGGCCCTCTGGCAGATGTTTCTATCGTGTATGACCAGCAGTCGAGGCGGTTTACTTTGAGAATGAAGAAGATACTAAGGAGGTATGAGAGGATGGCTTGACGAAGGCCAACAGTCAGTTTTGTTTAATTTTTAAGTCTAATCAGTAATTTATGTTTATTCACTTTCAGGCAAAGGAACGAGCCAATGGGATGGAGCTGGACGGTCGTAGGATCAGGGTGGACTTCTCCATCCCAAAGAGACCTCACACACCAACCCCTGGAATCTACATGGGTTGGCCAACATAGTAAGGTCATGTTCTGATGGGCTTTCTGAGTTCAGTTTTTATGTGAGGTTTCAAAGAAGAGTGCTTGAAACTCAGAGTGGTCAACAGGCCGCTGTCTTTGAGATGAATTGTAAAAAAGAAATGCTCAAGGGCTAATGGGATTCATTTTGAAAGCAAGGTTTAGGTCAAGATCATAACTACCACCTGTGACTATTAGTGCATTATTGGATATTTTGGCCTTGGGCAAAGTTAGCTGTCGAAGAATAACTGTTAGGTAATTGAAGAGATGTCCTTGGACCCTGAGATGTTTTGTTGCTTTGTTTGAAACCTTTTACTTCAAACTCACTCAGCATCTTGCAAAAGCTAAAGAGAGGAAAGAGGGGAAGTGAGTTGCTTTAGAGTTGTATTATTTTTTTTGGGCTGAAATGGACCCTATTTATCAATTAATTTATTTTGACTGTGATTGGATTCTATTTATTGGCCTACCTTTTGGTGTGACAATATGAATGCTCATGTCCGTTGTTTGCTTGAAAGTTCTGCTCAGGAAGAACACTAATGAGAGACTTGAAAGTACGTTAAATATGTAGCAGCTCTGCGACAACATATCAAAATGATTCTAATAGGTGACATAATTATAGAAAAAATGATTCATATAACTAATGTTTTTTTCCCGCATAGTGGTGGAGGTGGTTCAAGTGTTCCTCGGCGTAATTCACGGGACTACGACCGAGGATATGACCGCGGATACGACAGAGAAGGTTATGATCGCTATGACGACAGGGAGTACTACAGATCATACAGGTGTGTGTGTCAGTGTTGTAGCATTAATGCTGCAGATTTACACTGATATATGGCTCTAAACTGTTCACGTTTTAAACTGTCCTTGTTGTCTTGTTTCAGAAGGCGCTCTCCATCTCCGTACTACAGAGGGGCTTACAGGTCTCGCTCCAGATCACGGTCTTACTCTCCCCGTAAGTGCTTTTCACCAAATACAAATAGTTTAATAACGAAGGTGCTCATCAGATTACGATGTGTTGAACAGTGACTGTTTTGTTTCACAGGTCGCTATTGAAAACCTCCTCCTCTTTCCAAAGCTCAGACTGGAAGTATTTCTGATTGGTTTGATTGATTTCTGCATAGATCGTCTTTCTTGAGGTGATCATCACACGTCTCTTTGCTTGTGTAAGTGACAAGGAAATGTATCCTGAGATCGGCTGTGAAGCAATGTCATTAAAATGCACTTAGCTGTCCATTCTTGAGTTTAATTTAAACATCAGCCATTATAAATGTGTTAATGTTTGAATTTTGTGTAAATATGTTTAGAGTGAATTCACCTTGAACATATTAAAGGAAGTTGCATTTTTTTAAATGTTGGCTCGTGTCAGTCCTTAAATACCTTTACCCATTTAAATAAAGAACACAATAACTTTCCACATCATTTTTATTCTCAGCCTCCACCTCATGAAAACCTATTGACGGGCCAGTGTCAAGAGGTTTCAAAAGATACTTTGAAGAGTATAAAAGCTCCAATGCAATAGTTGATAAACCAAAACCTCTTTAATAAAGATGGTCTGAGGTCACATATCAAGCCTATAATACTGGTGACCTATATACACTTAAATACCCAAACAGGAAATTAAAATGTGTCCAAACTGGAATTTAACTATTTGTCTTTGAAATAAATGAGGCAGTAGTTTCAAAGTTGCTAAATGGACTAATAAGGCTGAATACTAAAATTATATTTCGAGAGCAACATGTACCCCTCAAGACAGTGAATCTCTACCAACATTTTAGGTTTTTAGCACTAGCTCTAAAACCATCAAATGAAAGGGTAGACTTGAATATCAGGCTAATGCACAAATGCCCCAGCTCATCAGGCAGGCACAAGCCCTAAACATTTTTCTAGCTGACATGTGAGACTGACTCATCTTTGAGCAATTGAAGTTGATTTCAATATGCACTCTGTGTAAACAAACTACTGCTACTCACCATGTGGTGAATGGAGTCCAGAGAGAGAGAGAGAGAGCAGCTTGTGGTTGTTGTGTCTTTAGTACAACATCAACCCCTGCTGGTCACAGAACAGTCCACACCTCTCCCAGCATCCATCACAATCAGAACACAATACAAGATTACATTTAATTATTAAAAATATTTTTTTTGTGTTTTTGCCAGTGGTTTAGAATACAATTCAGATCCCTCGGTAAATAACAGTCTGCTTCTAAAATAAGCTTTGAACACTTTTAATTCACACCGCATACCATTAGCTTTATTTAATTGGATAACCTGCGAGTAATATTGTTTGATCTTAAGTGCATGACACAATGTTTTGGAGTAGATTTAATGTCAATGCACAAATGTTTAATGTAATAATTGTCTCTGTCATATTAAGTCTTGAGCACATATTGTACTTGATTAAATTTCCTGCTGATATGACATTAAAATAAATCCATCGAGAGAGAAGATAATCCTTCAACAGTTAGTTTGTCAAACCAAACTTGCATTCAATAATTGAGAAAAAAATCTCCACATGTAGGTGTATTGTGAAACAACAAAGCAAATAAGAGCCATGTGAGGCAGTCTGGATAATAACAGGATTGTGTAAACTGTCAGGTTTTAAGCCACAGGGGGTACAGCAGTACAACTAGGAACTTGTAAACAGGATGTCAACAGTCCTTTTACAAATTAATTCTAACCTAGTTTATATTTTATGTATGTTTTTGGGGAACGCCTCTTTAATCCAACCCCCACGACTGGGAAGACTGGAATAAAAATGTTGAAAGGTTGGATAAACAGAACATGTAACCCTGAATTTGGATTAAAGGGAAGACGTATTTAAATTTAAAAACGTAAATAAAGATTGGAAGTGTATGCAATGAGAGCAAAGAAAATGAACAGGAACACAAGTAGATGAGATAAATCACGGTGCTACGATTTAGAGGATGGAGCAATAATAGACCCCGCCTTGAAGACTGCATCAGAGAGTTACTTTCTCATAAGAAATATTTCTGACTTGTCCATTTGTTGATACTGATCACCGACCTGCGCACATTGATTCAGGAAAGGTGAACATGAGCCACACTGTAGCGATATTTGCTTTATGGTCGTCCACTTTGACTTTGACGTTCAATTGTAGCGTCAATTCAATGTATAAACTATGATGTGTAATTTATAATTAATGTCTAAGTTGTCATTCAATGCAGTCAATTCATTGTTAATTAATTAGAACAGTGAATAGGCCTACGTGACCGATGGCTGTAAGGCCTGCACGCGCTGTTGTTAGCATGTCATCAGGAAAGTAACTAAAGAGCTGTTTTGTAAATAGGGCACAGGACATTCCTCTGTTCACACACACACACACACACACACACACACACACACACACACACACACACACTGCCGTAAACAAGCAGAGGAATGGTGGTCACTCCTGCTGTTTGCACTCCCCTCACTACAGTAGGGTGCAGCAATGTTCCAAGCGTTTCCAAGGCGCAGGCGTGTCACATAGACCCGCTCTGCTGTAGGCTGAAAGCTCCTCCCCCTTTGTAGGTACAACACTACACATCCATGCACGAGCACTGCAGTTGAGGTTGTCCTATGCTCTTACCTTTTGACACTTCAGCCTTTGTGCAGAAACCCGCTTTGCTTCCCCTCGTTTTCAAGATAAACCCACATGAACACACCTCCATCACTAATAATAAGATGCTATATCAAATTTGTAACCTGGAGCCACATGTATGAGGTCAGACTGGCTGAGTGACACTGCATAGAGGACTCCTCCCTCATGTAAAAAAATAAATTAAAAAAAAATACAGAAGAGGGTCAGCAATCTCCTCAATTCTACTCATCAGCTTCTGGGAGCAAATAATATTTGCTCAACTTCACGGTTTTTGCAGATGGATCATATCGATATCCACAGTTTGAAATGAAAACTAAGCTAAGTGTAGATACATCTAATTACACTATTTAAGTTAAAATAAGATAATCCTTTATTCGTCTCGCAAGCGGAGAAATTTGTTGGTGTTATTATATGGAAATACAGGCTGCTCCTAAGACTGAGCTGTTAACTGAAGCTACTACGCCAATAAAAGTATGGACAAGAATAATTTTTTCAGGGTTTCACTTTCTGTTTTGTGACAAAAACATACGTTTTCTTGTTTTATTTGAATTTAACAAAAGCAGACAAACAAGACGATTTTTTTTTTAAACCCCACTTCATATAGCCTGTAGAATATCTCAAACCTGCCTCCATGGCGAGGTTAAACCCTAGCGTACACTGCTCCATAAATCCACATTTCCATGTCACTCAAAAAAAAAGTAAAAGGCAAACTGTCACACCGTTTGGGTCGACAACTCCAGTGACATCGACTTGGTTTTCCTCACAGTATAGCCCCCCCTTTTTCACTCAAGCCAGTTGGAGGGACCCAAGGAACGGCCCTTATTATGATTTGATGAAATAACCCCTCTGCCTCTTTTAAGCCCATCCCTTTGCTGAATGCACCCAGTGATCATCATGCCACTTTCAGAGCCTAATGCACTTTCTACGCCGGAGAACCAGGAATGAGCCCACATGCACCTCCAAACAGTTTTTCTTGTGATTTTAAGAGAGATTTTATTTAGAGGCGGTGCTTATTGGCTCCAGAGGAGCGTCGTAACGACACTTTCCCCCTCAGACCCTGGTAAAAGAGTTAGACCAGGGCCACAGTTGGTGCTGGGGGGTCGCTTATAGTTTAGTAATTTCCTGGGGGGTAATTGCTGCTGTTTATTTATTTTTAATTTTTCCGATCCGAACACGTTTTTTTTCTGTTTAATTTTCTATTTTATTTTTTTCCCTACTTTTTAATATCGCCGCTCTCTCCCTCTCAGACCTGAAAACCCATCGAGATTTTTCCTTTCAGATCATGAACAAACTATATGTTGGGAATTTAAGTCCTTCGGTCACTGTCGAGGACTTGCATCAGCTCTTAGGGGAGAAAAAGCTGCCAGGGGCCGAACAGGTCCTTCTCAAATCCGGCTATGCTTTTGTGGACTTCCCCGACCTGAACTCGGCCATAAAGGCTATAGAGGCTCTTTCTGGTGGTAAGTGTTGGATTTGATAAGTGATGCTGCTGGTGACAGGGGGAAGTAATTCACTGCGGGTCAAACTGCACGATCAGGTCAGAACACAATAGCTCAGAGGTTTCCGAAATGTTAAATATTAATAATCAGCGTGTGTAAGCTGATATTGTTTTAAATGGTCGGGACAGTGTTTGCGATCACATCCTCGTGCCATCGGAGTTTAGATGAACGCTCAGCAATGTACGCTCCAACAGAAATGGGATAAATGATCGATCACAGGACACACTTAAGGCTTCACTACCCGTTTGTCCAAAGAAAACACGAGTCGTCGAAACGCTCTTAACGCGGACAATAACCTATATTTGGGAGATTCCGATAGTGCGGGGCGCTACTTTGCAATCACCCACTGGAATGTATGGGATGGTCTGATGGTTCGGGTAGGCATAATTATTTTTCACTTATTTTTTATCTTGATTTTATTGAGGAGAGTAGAGCGACGCGAGCGCGGAAAACTTGTCAGATCCATGTTCCTCTGATGTCTGGGTATGTTTTTACGAGGTGTCTTGGAGGTGGGTCATGGGGGTCCAGAGGAAAGAGCTAATAAACAGGTAGCTGAGGGGGGACGAGGTGAGACGCTAATTCCGTGCTGCGCCAGGCAGGCCACTCATAATAGTTACGAAAACCCGTGTTCGAGCTTCGCCGAAGAGCGCTTCAAATTCAGCTCCACCGGCTGGGACAACGAGGAGTAGCCCATTAAGAAACACTACCTAGGATAGAAAGAGTACAAGCCATTCTGCTTTCAAACAAGCCCCTCTTTGATGTTGCATTCTTTACTGAGCGCAGAAAAAATACCCCTCATTGCACTGCGAGGGCTGTGGGAGTGGAAAGCATGGCTGCTCATTTCCCCCCATAGTATATAAGCTTAACATGCTTCATTTTGGCGCCGATCTCCTCATTTGTGACCCCCAAAATGTCCCACTTGTGTTAGTTTTAATGTAAACATGGACCGTTCAGCCGCCACCGTGCGCGTAACGCGCCCGCGTACAACACTTTTTTCGGGGGTTTTGTTTGAATGGGGACGCACCTACTTGGAGAAGTGATTCAAAGTGTTGCTGGAAAGGCCTACCAGTTTGCATTGTTACTTTCATGACACACAGCTAATGTTACACTATCAACTTTCGTCCCTACAGGTAAAGCTGAATTATACGGACAGGTGATAGAGGTAGACTACTCTGTTCCCAAAAAGCTAAGGTAGGCCTAAAATCTGACACATACACACACACACACACACGCGCGCACGCACACACACACACACACACACACACACACACGCAAGTAATTTGTGTTCTACGCCTATACTTTGCCCATTGACAGACTGGGTGACCTGTAGGCTTCCGCTGTAAAATATAGCAAGCAGATTTCCCTTTTTTATGGCTTCTGCGTGTGATTTTTTTTTGCATAGGCTTGCATAGGCTGGTGTTGGTTTGTGTCTGGTGATGGACGTGTGATGGCAGGGTGGTTAAAACAAAAGAAAACACGACAAAGACAGTTTTAGTTCGCAAAGACACGATGGCTGCTGCCATATCGCGTGATCTGCAGTGAGGCCTATTCCACTGTGCAACATGGACACTTGCACACGTTATAACTGCGTCTTAATTGAATCTCACAGAAATAGCATAGGACTACTGTTTGTTAAATTTCTGAAAATGATAATTAACATGCTTACATTTCCTCCCAATATGGTATTTGTACTACATGTGGGCGGTTAGGTTTCATTATTGACTGTAAGACTGCAATGCATGTTGTGTTGCATACCAATCAGATGAGCCTCCTTCCTTACAATAGGCATGTGTATGTATGCATGTGAGAAACAGATTGTATGTGTGCTAGGAAAGAGGAGTTGAAGGTTTGTATAACCGTATCTGTATAGTAACCCTAAACTCTGCAACGACGTCAGCACCATACTTTTTGTACCAGCTTGTAGAGTCAAAACACAAGATATTCACAAGCTTTCAATTCCATATGAATAAAGGTTAAACCGTTTTTTTCCGTTTGTGCGTAATACACTCATTTTGTGTCAGATGAAGCTGCCTATAGACTCCCTGCACGTATGGACCCACCCTGTTTCACTACAATGCGTTTGGCTTTAGCTAAAGACTACATTGCGTGACAAAAAGGTAAATATTCAAGCCCCTTGTGGAGAAGCACGTGACCTGTACTTTATGCTTCAGCATAGTCCTCCCCTTTACAGCTGATTGGCTACTCTTTCCTGCCTTTCAGCTTCTCCTTTCTGGCAGTGCGTAACTGTGGAGAGAATACATACGTTTTAACTGTACTATGATCGATCTGCCGTTTTTCTATGCTGTCTGACTTGATGTGAAGGCGTTTTTTCAAGGCTGTACGTTGTGTTCGAGCCTGCGCCACTCCCCACCGTTAGTGTGCACGTAGGCCATGGCAATGTTGAAGAGCCTCATAATGGCTGCCATGGTGGCCCTGCACACTACACGGCGGAACCAGAAGGAGCAAATGTCCTTCATGTGCCTGCCTTCGTGTGTTCAAACTGCAGTGTGAGGTTCTGCTCGACCTGTGTGCACGTTCTGATAGGGCCTGTAAAGTGTTCGCCGTGTCAAAGGAGGACGGCGTGTTTAAATGTCCAGGTGTTCGTTTTGAAACATGTTGAGGATCAGTGTGAAGTGGGCGAACTCGTGTGCGTTTAGAAATCCATTTTATTTGTTCAGAACGTATTAAATCCTCGTTCTCACCCCCTCGAAAGTGTTATTTCATCTTACAATTTCACAAGAGATTTTCTTAATCAATACAGAAAACTTTTCAATTAATTTAAAAAATAAATGCGTTTTTTGTCCTGCTTATGTGATTAAGTGATGCAAATAGTATTGACATTTTAATGCCGATTACATTTATTCGAGTATCTTTTGCAGAGTAAGACATATACATTTAATTCATAAATACACGTATAAACCACTTTTATTTTTTAACATTTTTAAATGTAATATATTTTTAACTCGTAATTATAGGCATTGTTATATTTAATTATGCACGTGTAGCATAGGCTATATAATTGCAATTATAAAGTAAAAGATGAACCAGCTTTTAGGAGTGAGCAAATCTCCAGCTTTTGTCTAATCTTCAAAAACTCTGGGCCTGTTGGCTTTGTTTGAGGCTGCTGTACTTTCAGCTGTTGTTTGCTGTGAGTTTTGTTTGTTTGTATATTGTAGTTATGTTTTGTTGGACAATACCTACAGGGATATGGATTATGAAAGAAATTGTGCCTGTTTTAAAGGACAACAATTAAGAATCTTAAAATGAAAGTTAAGAAGTGAATACTAAAATACAGGGCCATTTAAAAGGATATTTAAAAAACAAAGACAAAACAAAGTTTAGATTGGTTTCAGTTTTGATATCCTATTTAGACATTTTGCAATGTAAATATACATAATTTTGTCTTTTGCTTTCATGGACAAAAGTTATTCCAGAAGAATTTATACTATGTTTACTTATTCAAATTAAAGCTTCTTATCATAGAAATTATCAGAATTCTTTTAATTCATTTTAGAGTGATTAAAATGATAAACATGTTGTCTTGTTACATTAATAATGTTTGTAAATGTATTCTATTTTTACTGCTGAGAGATCTGTTATTTTAAATGAGTTTCTTTAGTAAAAAGCATTTTTGGACATAAATAATTACTTTTAAAACTCACCTTGTGATGTCTTATAATTGTTTTGATAAAGAAGGCTCAAAACAATTATTTCCTCCATACTGTCTAACAATGATCTTATAAACAACATGACTTTGATCACATATTTCAGTTTGTCTGTTTAATCTTGATATATAATTGTTGCTTTTTGCTTTGGGATTTTCATGGTGGCCTTATATTGACACCAGAAAGCAACCTTTTTTGTAGCCTTTAAGAAAAGCACATGCATGGCTGTTTCTCTGCTGGTGCAGCACACTTGCATAAACAGAATATGAGTTAGTGTTAATTCACATTTCTTTCACTGAAATGAGTGTGGTCTGACTATCTAATGGGTGGTGAATGTGCCTAACGTGATCTCTGGCTGCGAGCCGGATCAATGAGCGTTATTGAGCCTGTGGGAGAGCGCTGTTATCTTTTGGGAAACATATTTTTAAGTGTCTTTCTGAAAAGCATACAGGTTGGTTTACCTGTTTGGTTAGCTGCTGATAGATATGAAACAACCGGATTTCATCCTATGAGTTTTTTCTTTCCACCTCTTGACTTCTATTGGAGTGAAAACATGCTGAAATGAACATTCGATTTGGTTACACCCCTTACACTGGCTAAACTGTTAAATGCTTTTAATATAAACTTTGCAGCATAATGTTCTTTTAAAAGGTAGAATTTATTAAAGAACAACCGTCTTTGACATCAGGGCACAAACCAATACATGGGTGTTAACATCTGCATTGCACCACAGAGGTGCACATACAGATGTGTGTGTTTGCTTGTCAGTGCACGCTGAATCAAAACAGTGAAATAGGATAGCCATCAGTTGATCCACTCTGAATCCATTAATACTCCACAGTTGATCCTGGGTGTAGAGGAAGCTCTCCAAATCAGGCTGGAGTGATTGCAGGAGGTGCTGCACTGCTCCCCTTTAAAAGCCACATCTGCTGCACCCTCCTCCTGACTCCTCGTGTCTCCCTTCACCTGTATGCGAGGAGGGATCGCATCGAGGGATCTTTTGGGCTCAGAGACAGGAGGCAAAATGTGGCTCAACCATGCGAGTTTCTTCCCCCTCAGACGTTACTCTGCCTTTTTTCTTCGAAAAGATGTAAAACAGAGTAAGCATGTCATAGGAGGATCTTTTCTTGATCATCTATGGCGTGAATAAATGGTCATGAGGTGTGAAATATTATGCCAATTGAAAGTGTTCTTCATTTGCACTCCTAGACAATTTCCTGTCACTTTAGCTAAATATATTTATTTTGAATGTTTAAGCCCTTGCTTTTAAACCTTCTTTGCGCCAAATGCTGCTAAATGTATTGAGCAATTGTCTACTTTTTCTTTTCTCCAGAAGGGATAGCACACTCGCTTGTGCAACAGAACATATAGCTCAACGGGTCGCTGCAATAAAATTGAAAGCATTATAAATTAATTGTGCATCTATCAGACCCGTGGGATCAGAGTTTTAACTCACAGGGTTTCTGAATGTCCTTTTTTTCCCCCACACACTCCTACATATGCATCACAGTAGCAGTTCCTTTCCTGCTAAACAGTCATTCACATTCCTCTCCAACCTGTTGAATGACTAAGAAGTTGCTGCAGCATTACAACCAAGAGTACAGTGAGATCATAGATGACTCTTTAGGAGCTGCAGGGAGGAGTATATGTGGAAGGTGTGGTCCGGAAGAGGAGGATTTCCGTGACCAAGCATCTTCAGTCTCCTATTTTTCTGCTAACTAAAGAAATCATTGTAGTAGATTGGAGAAAGTAAAAAAAAACGTTTTGGTATATGAAGAATGTTTAACCTGGATGAATGGGACAGAATTGGAGCAGCTATCGTTTATGTGTTTGGGCATTGACAGATCTAAGAAACATCATTCATCCAATATGACACAAATGGGCTCTTCTTCCTCTATGTTGTTATTTGTGACCTCACTATTACACATTTTCCCTGACTAGCTGTTATGACTGAATGATGACAGTAATAGAGAGGCAGCCTGTGGTATACGTTAAATAAACCCTCATGGATTAGACATGAGAAGTGAAAGCCTGCCTGACTGTAACGGAGCCACTGAGGCAATTTTTCTGCTGTCTGCCTGTCAGAGCAAGTGTAGCTGATTATGTATTATTTTTGTCTTGTTAAAGTCAGCTTAAGTTTTAGATTAAAAAAAACCCCAATTCTTTTTATTACAGTGTTTCTATTGACATCATCTTTATTTCAATCCAGAGTTGCATTTTTTCTTTCCCTCTGGCAGGATGTTCTATCCACACACACCTTCACCAGGTGTACGTGACACATCTATTAGTAAGTCTTTATAATAAACTCACTATTATCCTTATTCGCAGATGCTTGTGGATACTTAACAGAGTTTTATGAATTGAATATGCAGCATATGAATATTTGATGATTTATAAATCATGATTAGGAGGAGCACAGTTTGTATCCTTTTTTGGGAAAGTAATTGAAGATGTAACAGCTGCTCAGTCTCTCCTTCCTTTCCTATCTCTCTCTGTTGCTCAGTTTGTCTCTGACGTGTGTGTGTGTGTGTGTGTGTGTGTGTGCGTGTGCAGCATGTGAATGGTATAGTATTTTCATTTGGGGCATAATGCACATACAGATATGTTCACACGCAGCTTGAGGGCAGTGCTGCTGAAGCAGAAAAGCCGCGGTGAATCCCAGCTGAAGGCTGAAAGCCGGATGTAAAGTTTAATGTTTCTCACCCTTAAGTGTGCCAGGGCTCCCAGTAGGCACCCAAGGGTGTGGTCTCCATTAAAGGTTGGGCAGCTGAGAGGCATAGCAGGTGGCATTTCTCACACAGCCAGACCTGTTTTTGTCCCATATCAACACCATCTAAACCTACTCGGTGTGATGGAACCTAAGAGCCCTGATGGGTCGTGAACAGGTGAAATGCATATGGTTAAAACTACCAACAGCCAATCACAGTGAGCCAGTAGTTGTAATGCCTACTTGCAGCCAATCATATGTAAAAGAGTCAAGTGGGTTATGGGGAAAGAGACTCATGAAGGAGGTTGTAACTTCAGACTCTAAATGTTAGCCTGAATCCAGGTTCAAATGATCCTCTTCTTGACTTTTTTTTAATGAAACCTTTGCCCCTTACTCTCTCACCTTGGTTTTACGTTCCAGACAGTAATGTTGACAGAAAGGTCTTCCTTGTTTTCTAATTGCACTCAGTTTTCATTTAATGGATACCAGGAGCCTATGAGAGACACCAAAAAATACATTAAGACTACCAAGACACCAAGACAGCCACACAAATACCAAAAAAACAAAGAATGATTTCAAAGAGACACATGATTAACCATAGTCACAAAATGACCACAGAGAGCCATCTAAAGGAAACCAAGAGACACAATAAAACTTTAAAAGCGGCACAAATGACAACAAATTGATAATAAACTTCTTAAAAATGTTGAGAAACAATAAGAACAGAAAACATCTGCAAAAACACAGAAGGGCAACAAAAACACACCAAAATAACTAGACAAACACCCTTTTTAAATCCATCCTTTGCTTACAGAATTTAGAGCAACAAAGCAAGGATAACAAATCGCGTATTCGTATTTATCTTGTGTCATGTTGCAATGTTTTGAGGTTTAGTTGGCTTCAGAATCTTAAACATATCCAAAGTAAGCCTGAAGTAGAATTTTAACCCTATCTGTTAGTATATAAATGGGTGTTTCAGGTGTGCAACTCTGCAGGACTCCCATAGTACCCCCTGTGGCACAAAGCTTATTGTCAGGCTCACGATAAGCTGATGTTGTGGAAAGACAGGGAGCCAGTGTTAGAAACTTTTGTCAGTCACTCGAGCATCATATACGTAAGTCTTGTAGAGTCATTGTTGTATGAACATTTTGCCTGTTGCGTCACCGTCAGAAAGGGACCAGAGAGATTCTAAATGCTGCTTTGATTTTTCAAATCAAAGGAGACACATACAACTTATTTTACTCACAATATTAATATGTTTGTTTGGAGATATCATCTGTAGCTTTAAATGCCAAGAAGAACTAACGTTCTAATCTGTACAGTGAAGCAAAGTGTACTGAGTCTCCCATGCAGTTGTGATATACTCTCTTGATGTCTGATTTTTTTTTAATGTCAGCACTTTGAGAAACAGCATTACAGAAAGATATGGTCTTGTGACATTTCCAGCATCTTGATGTGGGAACAAATCTTTCCCATTGTGCTTGTGGATGTGTGTGCCAGTGTGTGTGTTTACAGGTCGGACTGTGTTCGGTTCCATCTGTTACAGGTTTGGTTCTTCAAGTTGCCATGGGAACCCATTTTAAGTATTTTTGCTTGGTTATAGGAGGAGAAGGCTTTTTAAAAAATCAACCCTGAGTCCTCCAGTGTGCAGAACACCACACTATGCAAGGGTTAAAATGAAATCCAAACCATAAGTTCAGTTTTCTGTGTGTGAAAACTGGAGATTTACCCTCAAAGTGATCATTATGATATCTTTTGATATCTCTGTCAGAATCCTTTGATTACAGTTTAAAATTGTTATGAACTGCTGTCAGTTTGGGGACCCTGTAATTTCCACCCATTTCCCAGGAGAGTAGAGACTGCCTTATGCTTACAAATGCTAACCCTGTCTGCAGGCCAGCCATGTGTCTGTGGCTTACACTTTGGGTGATTTCATATTACAGTGAGTACATATGCTAGTGAGGTGCCTATAAAAAAAGCTTTCTCTTTATCAAAGTTCTTTTTGTCTTTTGTCCGAGTTGGCTGTCTGTTTATGTCACATCCGCAGCCCTTTAGTGACCTTTCTTATTCATAAACCCACTCAGAGCCAACATTTCCATCTTTTTCCATATGTATTGCAACGGAAGCATGGAAACCCCCTCCCCTAAACAGAACAAGTCATCCACAGTGAAGTCAGCACACTGCTGAGCCCCCGACACAACCTGCAGCACAGTCTGATCATTGTGTTTGCTCTTTTTCATGACGGAAGAGGAAGACATGGAGAAGACTTACAGAGGCAGAGATGCGTTTATGTGTAAGCAACTTTGTGTGTGTGTGTGTGTGTGTGTGTGTAGGTGTGTGTGTGTGTGTGTAGGTGTGTGTGTGTGTGTGTGTGTGTGTGTGTGTGTGTGTGTTTGGGTGCTCCTGTGTGGGCAGAAATAAGCACTGCTGATAGAGGGCAGCATTTCTTCCTCTTTGTTTTAAATGAGGCTGTGGGTGTGTGTGCGAGGCTGCTGGTGGCTTCCCCTCCCCCTGCAGACTGCGATGGGACTGCCTGTTCACTAACAATTTAATTCAGTGTAATTCAAATCAGTGGCATTTACTGGAATGGGATGGGGCTGGGGGAGTGTTAATAGAAACAAAATTACCAAAGCATATTTATTAATATTTGTACATGAATGAAAACAAAAGAAAAATTATAGATTTAAAATCCAAAATTGTAAAAGTAAAAATTAGGTGTTGCACAATCATGACTGTAGTTTAGAGACGAGCAGAAAGATTTATCATTTCACATCGACACATATTCCTACCTTCTGTTTAAAAGGATTTGATTCCCTTCACATATTTGACTCACAGTGAATACAGATGAGAGGTTTGGTGCAAAAATAAAACTGTATTACCAAAATTTCTACGGAGCACAATGAAGTATTTTATACATAGAGAAGTTTAAATCTTCTAAAGGAGGGATTTCCACCTCAGAGTATCCCAGAACTCACGTTTTTAACAAGAGACATGAAATGCATACAAATCAAAAGATTACAACAACACATTATATCCTCATTTTTCATTATTCTACGCTGTCAATTTTGTGCTTTAACACGTTCATATTTTACATAAAAAATAATTGTATTAACTGAAGCCTGTCTTTAGAAATGTTTAGATTTTTAGTTGTCAGGTGCACAGCTTTAAATCAAACACCTATGTAGGCAAAGCTTCGCTGTTCACGAGTGTTTTATTAAGCCAGTTAGAATTTTTTATGACAGTCAAATAAAAGACAGAAGTTATTTGTACACTGAATAAATTATCAAACATGCTAGAGGCTGTTAGAAATTGTCTTTTGCATTTGATGTGACCACCGAGCTGCTTGATTTTTTGTCCAGTAAATACAAGGCTCACCAGTTGTTAGTGTCTGAGTTTACTCTTGGCAGGAAGAGTATGTAACTATTGCTTCTTATCATCACCAGCAAATGTCTTTCATATAATGTTGCCATTGTTGTTTTTGATTTTATGGTCATCTAATAATCCAGTCTTCGCTCTCTGCAATCGTTGTTTTATTTGTTTTGTTTTGTTAGAGCTGAGCTGTGGTGGCAGCGGTTGAATACTGTCCTGTCATGGTTAGAAAATGGCAGTAGTAATACTCTATGCCAAAAAAAGAAACCTGTTGCTTCACACATCTGTGCTTGATCCTGACTGGTTCTGCTGAGCTCGGAAATGAGTTGTGGGGGACAGGGCAGGTGCTGTGGAGTGTGCTGGCTCCATCTGTCTCCCTGCCAAGTGACCCAGCACATGCCAACAACCGGCCTGCCCAGTGTGAAGGAAGAACCGAGCATGTATGTGAGAGTGAGGGGGATAATGAGAGAGCAATGGAAGGACATAATGAGAGAGAGTACTGCAGGGTAAAAGGGAGAACCCTATGGGAGTCCTTTTGATTCTATCACACCAAACGTCAGGTTGCAGGCAGGGCGGTGGAGTACTTTTCACGTATCCGCTGCTGAGAGCTGCACATATAGGCAGCCGTGAGCAGAATGTGAAAAAAACTGTTTGTAAATAGTTGTTGTCTTTCTGACCCTAGTCTTCAATTTCCCTGGAGGAGCAGAATATTTTATGGTGAAGTGTTCGACCTGTGAGTGTATCGCTAAACAGTCTGGGTTTCCCATGGGTGCAGTAGCTCCTGCGGCAGCAGTACCTTACTGTACTAATATTCAGTCCTGGGGTTTGGAAGCTATTATGTTTAAATGGGGATTCTTTTATGAGCAAAACACTGAGAATAAAACGAACAATGTACGTGCAAGTTGAAAGATACTGGCCTATTGATTGAATGATTGATTGGACACTGGTGTTGAGAATGGAGTTCTTATTATTTCCATCTGTCTTTAGCAGTTGCCAACTTGCAGGTCACCTCTGACTCATGCATACAAACAACATTATGACACTGACTGATGAAGTGTCCGTCCCCTGTCAGGTTAAATGAAGCACACCCTGACACACAACCAATTAAAATTGAGCCATGCCCAGAAGCAGAACATGATCTTGTAAAAAAAAAAAAAAAAAAACAACAGCAAAAACCTGGGCACCTACGGCGCTCAAGGTTGGTAAATATTTGATGCTGGAGCAGCCATACATGAGCTCTGCGCTGCAGAACTGTTCAATTGAATAGTTTCCTTTGCATGTTAGAAATCAAATGTGATTATTTCCACATATTAACCACAAATGAGCTCACTCATTCTGTGCATGTTCACGGCATTTCTATCATTATTAATGGTGAATTCCACAAGATGCAGCTGCAGCTTATCTCATTGCTCCTGGGAGGGTCACACTCACCCTCCACTGCAGCATTTCTTACTTGTCTTCCCCTCCTCCTCCTCCTCCTCCTTCTCCACCGCCTCCTCCTCCTCCTCCTGCCATGTGCATGTTTTGTGTCAGGGTACCATGTTATGCGTACCACCTTAGATTGCGTGCATTGTCTCTCACCGCCTCCCTCCAGCTTCAGCAATGTGTCACTGCTCCCCTGGCACAGTAAGGCAGCGTAGAGTGAACCAGGCTATGAGTTAGCAATGAGCGGGTGTAAATATCTGTACAACTCTACGTA
Organism: Symphodus melops; assembly: GCF_947650265.1. Taxonomy (NCBI): domain Eukaryota; kingdom Metazoa; phylum Chordata; class Actinopteri; order Labriformes; family Labridae; genus Symphodus; species Symphodus melops. The sequence continues at coordinate 12,219,705 of NC_136702.1, forward strand.
ATGTACTGTAAGCTGAATGTGATCCGCCCTATCAGATAGTGTAACAGAGACAGGCAGTTTATTCTTAGTAGTGGTCAGTGGAATTCTTTGACAACAGTAGATGTCTGTGTGTCATTGAAATGTGTATGTGTGTGTTTGTACAGTGCATCTGTGTTGCTGCCATTCCCCAAGCGGGAGTCAGCAGTTCATTGCAGAGATGGTTTGCTAAGATGGTTTTGTTTTAAGTGGTATGAGGAGTGACTCCAGGCAGCCCGGTTTCCGGTCGCTTGACGTTGTGGAAGAATAAATTACAGAGATATAGAATGACTCGCTTCAAAGGCCAGTTTGATATACAAGACACAGTGGTGGAGATGTGGAGACGCTGAAGATGATACATGAAGTACTCAGCATTTGAAGAGGAGTATGATACAACTGGCCACATGTTCCTTCTTTCTTTTGTTGTGTATAGCTGTGCATTCTTTGACGGATGCCTGTCGGGAACCTCAGGCTTTTTAGAGCATTTAAAGGACCACTGCTTCCTCCCCATCACTGCACATCATTAAGGCCGGCTATTGCTTTGCTCACGGCATATGATTCCCACACACACACACACACACACACACACACAAAGAGATGGCGTCTTATTTGATCAAACGTCGCTGAAAATTACAGATTCACCACCAAACAAAACACAGCTCCGATTTTCTTTTCATGCCATTGTACTTAACCTTGTTTTGTAGACTCTCAGCGTCTGTATGTTATTCCCTCCACCATTCCAAATATAAAAACTTGTCTACAAGTTGGCATCTTCTCATGTAGGCCTTTTTTCCTCTGCTGTATCATTCAGGGTGGTATGCTCAAATGCTGCTACAAAGTTATACTGCTGTGTTTAAGGTTGTATTAAATTAAACTCAGGCAAATTATTTGTATAGCAACTTCAATAACTATGGCGTTTAAAAATCCAAAACTGTTATTAATATTAGTAATTAATTATTATTAACTAATTTGTATTTATTGACCTCAAATTTCTGTTAGCTAGGAATAAATACATTTTCAATCATAATGGACACCATGGTGAAAATACTAGCATTCAACCACTTACTTTACCGTGAGCTTCACCTTTTTATATTATACAAAACTTTTAAAAGGTGTTGTTTACAAATAATGTACGTTAGCAAGTGGCTGAATGCTAACATCTGCTGTGTGTGGTAGCTAATTGAATAATAAATGTTAGCAGTCAGTCACTTCTTTGCTATAGAACTGTAATTTCTTCAAATAGATACACCTGGAAAACACACTACAACTAGAAAGAAGGCATAATATGGGACCTTTAACATAAAATTTGGCTGATTTCCCTCTGTTTTTTTTTTATTATTTTTTTTATTTTTTACCATCCAGGGTTTTCTCAGTTGCCTCACAAAAAAACTGTAAAATTGATAGCAATTGTCAGGCTTCCTATTCATACAACCTACAGCCATTGCACTTCCATTTTGTTACAGCTTTTGAGCTCTCCACCCTGAGCATGTTGGGAATGAAGTGGGAGCCCTGTGTATGGGGAAGAACATCTGAATATGATGAATGATCTGATTGCAATTTTGTGACAAGACCAGATTTGCCAGGCCTTTTCACACACACTGCTCATTAGAGCCTTGGTTGTTTTGGTTGTCTTAAAGAATGAGCGGTCAGGTTTACAGGTCAGCCCTCGCTCCTAATAGCCCATTTAACTGAGTCAGTGTGTTTGTCAAAGAGGGGAACCAGCCTAATCTGTTTTCTGCCAGGGACCATGAAAGCAGCCGGCTTGAAAATGCTTGCAGATTTGTTTTGGTGTTTGTATTAGGAGGAAGGTCTTAATCCGATAGGGCTGGGAATAGTTGTTAAATTACTGACTGAACCTTTGAGAAAGGAGAAAATGTCTCTAATTGTTATCAGTCGTTTGATATTGAGCCTCAGGTAGGAAAAGCACTTTATGTGCATGCTGTTTGGCCTTCACATAAATTACTGAATAGATTTGGCAAATCTGTTGTTCCCTGATTTCAGATTTCCACTTGGATCTTTTCTTTTGAAAGCTAATTACTGTTTGTGTCCCTGCTGTGTGCTAATACTGTGGGATTTATAGAAAATCAAACCTGGGAGACAAACAATAAACAGACATAAACGACTAAACTGAAAAATTGTCTCAGACATAAAAGATGTGTTGGCTTTAGTTAGTGCCTTATAGTCACAACAGCAAACCCCTCAGGTTTCTCTCAATCACCGATTAGCCTCATACATATTCTCTGTTTTGGAGCTGCCACTTCCTAACTGGAGATACCGACATCAATGCAGGATATTTACTCAAGTATTTCTCACTTATTGATCAGAGCTGACACCTTTATGAATGTCTGCGATAATTTGATGAGTCTATATTACAGCATACAGGCCTTTTTCAAAACTAAGCTATCACCGTTATTTATCCACATCGTTGAATCACACACACACACGCACATAACTCTGAATAACCATCTTCAGCTGACATCCTCCCGAGCCCCCCACCTCATTTCAGAGAGTAGGTCAGGATGTGAGGCCATTTTAGCCGCAGGATTAAAGTCTGACAGGGATAATGCCACTTCAGCCACTTGTTAGTCACGTGACAAGAGATGTTCTGAGGGTTTGGGAGGAGCAATGTGCATGAAGTCCCCTTATCCGTGTAACTCCACCCACTGTAAAGCCGGAGACCCGTAAAAAGCTCACAAAACATTACAGGCCACAGTAAGGGAAACCCCTTACACTTGCCCCTGTCCACTTACAATGCAGACAGTAAATAGAGATGAACAGCCTTTTTATACCATTTTAAGTTACACCAGTTTAAAAAATACATCCATTCCTACATACTGCACTGCTCAGCCTGTAGATACTATATGACAACTTGTTAATATTGATGACTTATAGATCTTACTGCTTACATTTACGTGTACGGTAAATGTTTCACATTTAACTTCTCATCTTTGACTGATTCTTATTTATTTCAGTCTGTTTTTGTGTTTGAATAGACTCAAAGTCTTCCATCTAAACAATACAATGATAAATAACACTGGATGTTTTATTGTTTCGACATGAACCACTCTGCACCATCAAGGTTCCACATTTATTAAAATTGCTGGGGCATAAAGATTTTTCAGAGCTGCAACTTACAATTATTTTCTTAGTTATTCTATCTTATGTAATTGTATTTTACATTTCAGCAAGGTTTATTTTAAATTAAAAAGAATTAGCAATTTCAAGTATAGTCCAAAGTGAAAGTGATTCAGATTGTTTTTGTTGTTTAAATAACAGAAAAAACACAGGAAAACACGTTTAAATTTTTTTTAACGCCATTAGTAGATTAAGGAAATTGTTTTAAATCAATTTTGTTCAAAAAAAGACAAATGAATTTGTTTCAGCTAAGCGCACATCAATAACAAGCATGCGTGTTTCTTTTTTGAACTGATAATTTAAAACCAAACGTTTCATTAAAATGAAACATTGCTGTCTAAATTAAATGTTTCTTGAACTTTACCATGTAAATGGCGGATGAGAAACTAAAATGATCAACATTTATTTTCTGTGACATTGTTGCCAGTATGCTAAAATATCTCAAGTTGATTTGATATATTTATTTTGAAAAATGTAGAGTGGTAAATTTTTGCTCCTTAACAAATATATTGTAGAGCAAAGCTTGAGTTAGCCCCGCCCCGCACGTCCCTGTATTTTAGAAACACATTGTATGATTCAGTGTTTCCTAAAACTTTGTTCTGCCGAGCAGTCCTGGGAGGATTCCTCAGCGACAGCAGCTGTGACTGACAACGCTGTATGTTAGAATATGCTGTTTATTGACCAGGCTTATTAGTGTGTTTTCTGTTTCTCTGAGGATGAATCCTCACTCCCCTCCTGCTACTTTTCACTCTTTGTCAGGAACTTCCCTGCAGATGAGTGGAGGAGGGGGAGAGGAAGAAGAGGAGGTGGTGCGCTCATGTGTGCGTGAACAAGTAAAACTGGCTCGCTCCGGAGGGAGCTGCAGGAAGCAGTGAGACGGGTGAAGAGAGACAGAGAGGGGGACGATGACAGAGAGAGGCTGTAGAGAAGGAGAAAAGGCAGGGGGGTGAAAGGTTTGAGGGCTTGTGTAATTTTGAATTGTGTGCGTGTTGTATTGATCCAGGATAACCTGGCAGGGACGTGTACACCTATGGCAGGCGGGCTCAGCCTTCCCCACTACAATACCTTATGGCCTGCAGATTAAAGGATGAGACCTAAGGAACAAGCTGCACAAGTCAACATAAAGCGACAGAAGAAGCCATGAGGAGCAGCTACTGTAACAGACAGCGGAGCCACGCCGCAGTATGAGCTGGTACCCACCTGTCACAGGCTCTTATCACTGAGGTGTGTGAGGGCGAGAGACACAGGAAATACATCAGTGTGTGCATGTAGAGGAGAGTAGGCACACAAGAGAGTGTGCCATACATTAGTGTTTTAGATGTGTGTGTTTTTTGTGTGTGTGTGTGTGTGTGTGTGTGTGCGTGTTAATGCATGGCAGTGATGTCCCATGTTGGCTGGCTGTATCAGTGACAATGCTGCTGACTATGTGCTTTGTGGCGGGGGCTCGGAGGAGACCTCAGTTAGTGGAGGAGCAGCACATGAGTCTCCGTGTAGGCTTAAATAGTCTTGCTTTTTATGATTTTTTTTCGCGTGTTGCTCAGTAGTAAAGGAAGTGGTTTGGGCACCAATGAATCTCTGTGTAAATGTTGTCATAGCAGCTGACTGCTTGCTGCAATTTTGCTTGATGAGCAGAAATTACTTGTCACAGGATCATCCATAATTTTTCCTGCCTATCACAATAATTGGTCTTAGTAGTGTTATTTATTCATTTTTTGTGCTGCCGAAATACATGTTTTTCTTCTAAGATTGTTGAACGGTATTAATGGTGTAGATCTGCAAAGTTCGCTTTAATTTGCAATTGTTAAAAATGATGTACTAGCAGGTTGACATTAAATAGAATGTTTTTAAATATGTCCGCAGAAAGGGGATTTTTTTTGTTTATTTGTTTTTTAACTCTCACTTTTTAAAAAATTTATTTCTTGATGACACTCACGCACAGTCACAAAAAAGAAAAGATGTTAATTCGAAAAAAATAACCTTAATTATCTAGGTTAAAACCAACCCACATCAGACACAAATGATTTTTTACAAAAAAGAAAAAATGTTTGTTTTTTTTTGTTTTTTTTATCAAAATGTAGTCTAAATGGGACTTTTAAAAATGTAATCTCACTGCTTTTTAATTACATTAATGTTGGGATTGTGTAGACATTTAGATGATTTATTGAGGTGTTATTGTCATTTAGTCTGTAAACGATGCTTCCCTCTGTGTTGTGACTGACGTAGTGTATCACGCTTTTCTCCCTCAGAGGTCACATGCAAGTCGACACAAGATTACACAGAACATGCTTTTATGGAACGTTTGATCAAGAATGTGTTTGACATAAAATATAAAAATTCCAGACTTAGTTTTTGTATGCATGTTCAGAGGCATACTGATGGGCTTAGAGCAAGTTAGAGCAAACCTTTTTGAACACAGAAAAACATTATTTCAGAGAGATAACAGCAGAATATCTGAAGTCACTTCTTTTATTGGCTTAATGGGCATGACAGGAGAAAATGCATTTTGTGTGAGCTGGGCACCCTGTGGCATTTTTTAGTATTAAGTGTACATTATTTTGTGGCGATTACACCTGCGAGCTAAAAATCATTTCATATCTGCAACAATATGCAAATAGCTCTGGGCCCTCAACAATACCCCTTATAATAAAATACAGTTACATATGACTGTCCTTTATTATATAATCTGAGTATCTTTGGGTGTGTTGTGAAACTAACAACCTCTGCAAATGCTTCCATGGATACGGTTGCTAATGATTAAGGGTGGAGCATCAGATTAAACATTATAGCGCTGTAGCCGTCTCTCTCGCTGCATAAATCTCCAATATGAATGAGATGATTCGTTTGACTCATTGAAAATCTTTTGAGTCATTTATAATTCTTCTTTTCATGGGTCACTGAATCATTCCCTCATAGCAGACATTGATCAGCTTACAGACCGTCTCTGTGAACTTTGTACCACATGCAACAGATAAAACCAACAACGGTTCCTTATTTAAATCTAACCAGCTGTGTGATGAGAAGCGGGCAAACGTCAATAGGAAGGCTGTGACCGCATTAGAACTCTGTGTGTCTACCTGCATCCACAGAGCAAACTAATGCATGAACAGAAACAGGCAGGCAGGTGAGCCTCCTGAATTCTGATGAGTTCTCACCCGCCGAGAGCTGGGAGGAAAAACAGAAGCCGGCACCTGAGCAATGCACGCTAAGATGAGATGGTTGGCAGCGCTGTGCAGCTGCAGCTTTGTTCACTCAGCAGCATCAGTGGGAGAAATATTTGGTTATGGCGAGAATGAAGAAGAGTCAGGTACAGTGTTTGATTTGTTATAGGGGGTGGATTTATGATGGATGCAAATGAAGGCCTGGAGGAATTAAAAGGAATTAATGAAACTGAATTTGAAGGAGAATGTCACAAGTAAGGCTTATTATTAGTTAATGCTACTGAATTTTAGCGTTGTACATGCTATTTGATGTTTAAAATAAACAAGTGGCTGTTTGACTAAGATATCCCTACAAATTCATAAGAAGTAAGCATGTTTTGCCCTTATAAACTACAAATGTGTTTTTCTGGCTTGTGATAATCACTGCTATAAAGAGAAGTAAATTCACAAAATGGAAATCCAATTCTGAACCTTTTTGTGACCTTACATAGAAATTCTCCCCAACTTTTTGAATTTGACTAATCACTAGTCACACCAACTCCCTTCTTTGATTTGTAAATAATGACCAGAGAGGAGGGTTTACCGTGTCTTGAATGACTTTGAAACAAAGCATGTCAGAGATTAAATGTCTTCATGGGGACTTAGCGTATTCTTGGAAATATTCATCCATGTTTCTGTGCAGAAAACTGCCACCCACTTCCTGGTGGTTTTGTTGAGTCAGTCTATTTACCAATCAGAGACTGTGTTTCAAAACTTCCCACTAACAGTAGCTCTGTTTCACTCTGCTCTGATCTCAAAGAGTGTTTGCAGAGCAAGATAGTTATCCCCCTGTCACTTATCAGTGGTATTTAAAAAATGCAGCACCCGAAGTTGTACTGGGAACCCATGTTGCTGAATTAGCATTTTATTGCTACTTTCTTTATTTCATTTCAAGTGTACACTTTAATTGGCACCTTAACATGGAACATGACTGGATTGATATTAGGAGACAGAGAGCTTGATCAGCAAATATATGCTTTTATTAGAGTGTTTGTCCCATTTGGTCACAGTTAATGTTACATCTTAAAAAAAAACAACAAATCTTTAAAAAAGCTGCTGAAATAATTTAAGCCATTTTATGCAACAACAAAAAAAGGAAACAAAATCAGGAGAGACTGGTTAATAAGACAAATTGAACACTGTTTTATGTTCTCTTTCTGGTAGAATCGGCTAATTGTTGAACTCCTGTAATTCATTAGGTTTCATGTTTAGGTCTTGTAGACCAAAATATTGCACCCAAAAGAGTTCTTAAAGGTGTCTAATGTTTGTGCACAATTAGAGTACAAATGTTTGTGTGTGGATAAAGTCAGTGGATTGAAGTGTAAAGCATTTCATTCGGACAACTCTATAGGTGTGGCCCATTTTCCATGTGGGAAAGACACACTTAGTTCCAGGAAACATCTTGAAAATAACAAGAACAAGCATCAAATAAAGCATGGTCATATTATCTATTAGTCTATATGGATTAATATATTTTTACTGTGTATTCAAATGTATAGTGACAGTGAATGTCAATTGAGAAAAATCTTCTATAAAAGCTTCTTTGACAATATGCTTCAGGTTTTTCTATATGCTACATATTGTCATATAATTTTTGAGAAAATGCTTCAAGGTTTGTTTGTCCTTCAGGAGGACACACAGCAACACGTCTTTTGCAGCTGAAGGACAACAACAATGCATAGACTCTTCTCTCGTATAAATCCTGTTATCTCTGCTCCACAACATTATGACGGGCCTGAGAGAAGTACTTAGGAGCACTACACAGAAATGGACCTAGCTCCGTCTTAATCCTGTGACAGAGAGTGGGGACACAGCGGGAGTGCCTGAGAATTTAGAAAAGAGTAGCCAGAAAAATCTAATACACAGTAGGGTCTCTCAATATTGTTGACTTGTTGCTTCCTCTCTGAGATTTCAGGGCATCCAGGCGCTTAAGAGCTTAAGGGTCGAAGGTAGAAATTGGGTTAATTCAGATTAGACGATTCTGTGGTTGGCGTATAAGGACCACCAGACTATCAGCAAGTAACCTACCCAAACGGGCCTCAATAATGTTCCTGCTTCACGTCTAGACTCAGCATAAATTAGATCTTGTATCACATGTAAAAGGATAAGAACAGCGGTGACGTATTTGTGCAGAGCTCACACATACAGTACATTCCCATGTAGCTGATGGTCAGATGATGACATTAAACTGCACTCATCCGACTACTACACATTAAAGAAGCAGAGACATTAGCCTTACTCAGACAGTAAATATCTCTGGACCTGAAATACGATCGTCTAATAGGTGGATAATCACACGTTCAGTGATTTATGACCATAGAGGTTTTCATTTCCTATTTTATCTACATGCTGTGGCTGTGGGGAAGGCCAGATCCTATTTCATTTTAAAAGTAATCAATTATCCTACAAGTAATATAAAGTCATATTGGACTGGTGTGGACTTCCTGTGTCTATTGTGTCATCAAGCAAGGCTTGAAACAGAATCCGAGACGCTTTTTCAGCCGATAACAAGAAAGGAGGGAGCAGTAAAACGTGAAGATTTCTGAGTTTCCTGAAAAAGTAATAGTAGAGGGCCTTTCATCACATTAAAAGACTACTCTCTTTAATCATTAAGCAGCACATATGTGACTGTACCAGTGTGACAGAATTCTGAGGCAGTCCATAATCAGTTTAACTGGCAGCATTGACAGCTTAATGGACACAGGAGTAAGGGAAATGACTGGGAAAAAATTGATAAGTCAGGTGATTTTCATGTAGAAACCATTAGATTGGAGGTTATTTGGTTATTTTGGAGGTGAGTGTGCACACAGATTTGTTCAGTTTTTTTTTTTTTTTTTTTTTGTTCAGACCGGTTAGGCTCCGCGGACTGAAAGACTATTTGCAATGTCTTTTTACTTGGCCAAATAGAGCCTCCCTGCTGGGCACAGAGCGGGATGCATTGTGAGCCGTCTATGACAGAGTGGGCATCAGCGCAGGGTAGGGAGGAGAAGGTAAACAAGGCTTTTAGAGGCTTCATTAGACAGAATCATTCTGCAGAGAAGGACATGTTTAATCATTCACTCCTGATTTTGTTCTGTAAAGAAAGAAAACAGTTTTTGCAGCCAAGTTTTTCCCCTTTCAAAGAAATTCAAACTATTTTGTTCAGTCTTTTCTGCCAACATTCAGCAGCTTAATTGCGTCAAAGCTGATATGGCAATCCATTCAAATTAAAAACTAAAAGATACAAATTTGCCGTAGTAAGTCATGGTTCGATCAGTTCTTGTGCACATGGAAATGGGACTGATAATTGCCAGGGCTGTGAGTAATTCTTGGTAAAAGTACTGTTCATTCTCAATTCTCATTGATTTATTTTTGGATTCATAAAACATGAAAACATTTTTTTTTTAATGTGACCAAAGCATCATTGAGCCTAAAATGATGTTGTCAAATTTCTTATTCTGAGTACGAGACAATTAAAGCCCCAAAACGTCTATTTTCTCATGAAAAGAAAGAGACTCAAGATAAGCAAGAACCTCTCCCAACAGAGAATCATTTGGGAGAATTGGGGGAATTTCAGCCAGTGAATCACCATGATCTATATAGAAGAAGATATGGACATTGGTTTTGGAGAGATATCAGAGTTAGGTGGCTGCACCCCGAGCGAATTGTGATGTCATTGCTCTTCAGTAGTGTCTAGAAAGTGAACTGGTAAACTCGAGCACCCGCTTCAACGTTGATACTCACCAGGATTTGAACGGACTACCCTTCAGGTCAGGCGTCCTTAAGGACTGAGATACGGCCGCCTCAGGCGTAAACTTTCAAGGAACATGGAAATGCCTCAAATCTCCTGTGTCCGCCTGCACATTCAATGGTTTAATTAATGTGACTGCTGGTTGTTTGTGTGTGTTGGTATCCACATGTGTGCGTTGCTACAGCTCCTTACTTCATGTAGGTGGATGGAGTAAATATTAGCTTTTCAAATGAATATGGTCACCCTCAGATATTTAAAGGCCATAATTGAGAGGCTTTAATTTTTTTCCCTCCGGGCTGGCCGCTCATAACCAACAGCAGACGGTTTGGTTATTTCAACAAACATTAAGTAACCCTGGAGTTCAGTCTGTGTCTTCACTGCAGTTCATTTTAGACTGGGAGAGGAGGAGGCGAAAAAGGGCGCTGGGTTCACCTTGACCGCTAAACAGATACTATGAAGACCTTCTGGTTCACATCACACCACTGGGCTATTTCCTGATTATACAGCCACATATATGACCTGGGGATGTCCACATCAAGTCTCTCGTTGGACTTAAACACTGCAGACAGACAACAGTACATGTTGCAGGGTGGCATGTGTCGCGGGGCCTCTCCCTGTGCTGCAGACAGCAGACGAACAGAGAGCAGTGATCTTCTGGTTAGCCAGCGGCCACAGGCATGCAGAAAATGAGACCTTGAAGAACTGTCGGGAGGCAATGTCACTTTTTCCAATAGATGTCCATTCAGGGAGCTTCCTCGACATACTTCAGAGTGACAGGCAAGCAAGTGGCCTTTAAAGCATGTCCAAGCTATGGAAACAAAAATGAAATCAAAGCGGTTGTCACGGAGCAGGAAGAGTTGGACCAGAATGATTAAGAAAGCTTTGAGATTTGCATCAAGGCCTGCTCTTTTTGTCTCCCCACACATCAGATCTGCTAATGTGCTTTGTATGTTTAAATGCACAGAGGAGAGCACCCCTATGCTGCAACTAAGTGACAGGCATTCTACTATTACATCAAGGTTACAGTTGACAGATTGGTGAGTGAAAACACAGTAACCCTCAGAATACTTTGGCTGTTTAGGCAGCAGATGAAGTTGGATAAAAGGAGCTTTCAGGTCCCATCCTGTGCGGTTCAGGGATGCCTGTGTTCAGGGCTGTTAGGAAGTATGCAGTCGGCCTTAAGCCTTTTTGCAGCTATTGTCTGCTTCCAAGCAACAGGAGATTTTTTCACCACACTGAAAAGGGTGTTGTGTTACTGGTATAGACTGATTTTGATCAGCTTATTGTTTGTTTTAATATGAGTTGTCAAGGAAAATGTTTCGCTGACACTTTCAGCCACCAGAAGTGACAGGAAGCTTGCAGGAAGCAACCATAAGGATTATTTAGTTGTGTTTTCTGACATTCATTTCACCTTTTTTTTTATAGGATGTACACAAGATTTATTAGGTTTTATTTCTTTTCGTTAATTTGCTGTTTTAATGAACAAAACTGTTGTTTGTTGCCGCTTTATTAAATGTTTCGTCTGCCCTCTTTGTCCTCTACATATAGCTTACAAGAATTTCAGACTTGATGGAATTCAAACTCTTATATGTTAAGAGAAAAATATGTAAAAAGTAAAAGTAGAATCCCAGATTGTTTGTGAGAATATGGGGATTGTTGTGAACTTAGTACTGCCCCCCCCCCCCCTTATTATCATATCATTCTCTGCTTAATGTCATCCCCTCCCACTCCTGCCGACTGAAATGCTTTCAAGATTATTTTTCGGGGATACGGAGGCTCAGCTGTGTGGCAATCCCTCCATCAGCCTCTCGCTGTTTTGAAGGTAGTAAATCAGCGGCTCTTATTGCAGAGCTGGACTCTTACGTTAATGTAGCCGTTAACGGCTTGTGGTCGCCGGGCGGTCGGTGTGGCTTTGCTGTTTGAGCTGACACGCTCTCAGGAGACAGAAAGAGAGGCTGTGTAGAAGCTCTGGATAACTAAACTGTCAGGTTAGAGGGGCACACCGTCAAGTTTGAATACTTCTGCCTTACTGGTGTTGCTTTAAAAATAACCTAAAATGTTTCAATCATCATTGTGACAGTTTGATTCATTTTGAAGTTAATCTTAAAATTAATTATTTTCAAGTTAATCACAGATCATTAATGTTGTGAATTTGTGAATTTCATGTAGTTGTTTTTTTATGTCTTGTTTTATTGTATGGACCCGAGGAAGAATAGTTGTTACTGCGGTAACAACTTATGGGGATCCAATGTAAATAAAATAAATGAAAACTCACATTCAAAGACCTGCAAACAATTGCAAGGCTGATCCGCAACATCAATTGAAATGAAAGCAAAAATCATAATTTTTTTTAACAAATATATAAACACATATTTTTAACTATAAATATTATTGTCTCTTAATTAAATGTTTTGTTTCCTTCTTTTACTTTTTTTGTCAAAAAAAAACAAAAAACACCTGATCCAATAGGATGCACTAATTGAGATAATCAAGGCTGATATCTTTCGTACTATTTTGAAACTAGTAATTTCGCCATACCAATGTTTTTCTGAAACTAATTGATGTTGCTTGTTTTTATTTTCTTGTTTTTGATTCCCCGTCTGTGCTTCACAACACACATTATCGGTCATGTCATTCAGGCCTTGACTACATTTCACCCCTACAGCTCTTATGTATTGAAGTCAACAGTTTTAAGAAACAGCTTGTAATTCATCCTTCTTTCACATAAAGATAAGGTTATAAAAAAGTTTCTTGAAGCCTTTTATTCCACCCCGGTAAGAAGCAATTATCTGTCTTAATCCAGCAAAACAAAAACCTTCTTTTGTGAAAACACGATTAGTTCTATTATACAATAAAACGTAAAGCATTTATCAATAGTAATATAAAACATCTTTAACTTAAATGATTAGTTATTACAAACATAAATAGGGCTCAGTCAGTTCTTGTGTTTTTGTTCTAAAATCACAAATCCAACTTCAATATGTGGATCTCTAGTGTGCCATCCATTTGGCTCCAAATGGTGAATGCGAATTTTTTGCAGGCGCACGAGACTGACATCTGTCAATATATCTAATGTATAATTAAAGGGATATGTCTTTTGCATGCAGTGAACAAAATAATGTTTTATTGGGGAGGTGAGGGAAGCAAAACGTTTTTCTAAATGGATGACCTCTCCTTCATCTCAAATAAAATGAATGTTATTTCAAATTCTTCAGTTATGCCAGGGCTTGAAAATGTCTGTTTATATACCTAATGATATACCTAATCAAATAAGCTTATTCTCATCTTTTTATATCACTTCTTGTGTCTTAGTGGGAGTAAGAATAGCACTTGTAGGATGCTGTTACTGAGAGCCACTATCTGCTGTCTAATAAACGTACTCACCTGCACACCGACGTTTCCTTCAGCTCGACGGCGGCTAGTTCTGTTCTCCTGCTGTCTAACGATCCGAGGGTAGTGTGGGAAGTGAAGATGACACTGAATGTTCAATTAGATTCAGCGCTGATCTGACTCTGCATTCCTGCCTTTTTCATTCAAAAATCTTTTCACAGCTGTGAAGGCAAACTCTCCTGAATATATTGTATATGAGAGTGAGGTTTAACGCTCGTGTAAACACACTGTGACTCTCAAGTGTGTGTGTGTGTGTGTGTGTGTGTGTGTGTGTGTGTGTAAGACAGAGTGTGTCTATGTGTGTGTGTGGTTCAGGTTTGTTAAATCCACCCTGTCTGTGTCTCTCATCTCTGCAGGAGTCGGAAGATCCAGATCCGGAACATTCCCCCTCATCTACAGTGGGAGGTCAGTTTTTTTGTCTTTGTGCGTGTGTGTGTGTGTGTGTGTGTGTGTGTGTGTGTGTGTGTGTGTGTAAGTGTGCACGTGTGTGAGTATAAGATAGTTGATACCAAGCTGAAGCACCAGGTAGCACATAAACCAGCTTCCCGATAATGAGTCACCAACTTTTACACTGTATTTCTCTGTAGACCGAACGGTTCATGTGCATGTGTTAATGTGTGCGTCTGTGCTTTCTGTGTGTGTTTCTGTGTCAGTGTTTGTTGCTGTTTGCATGACACTGTGTCTTTGTGTCAACATCTGTAACCTCAGTAGGGTCCGAGTTGTTTTTGTCTGTGAGCTTCTTTCTCTTCAAGCTTGCCAACACTGCTGTGCCTCTTGGGCTTTGCTGTGTAGCCTATTTATAAGAAGCTCCTAGAATACTCACAAAACTCCTAAGACCATTAACCTTTTTTTTTTTTTTTTTAACATTGCTTCTCATTTTTTTCACCTCTGTTTTTCAACTTCTCAATAATTTTAAGAAGACCGTACAAAATGTGTGATTGAAGATTTATTTTGATTCTAACTGATTCAGATTCTTGATATATGTACATTAAAAAATACTCTTTCAACAAAAAAAAAATACATTCAGTATTCTAATTGCCCTCTCTTGCTCGAGTGTCACTTGAACTCTGACCCACATTAGCAGAAGTAGCATCAGCACTCAGTTTGTGTGTGTTTGTGTGTCTTTTGTCATATGTGGCTTTAGTTGTGTGTTTGACTCCTCCTCTCATCTCTCCCTCAGGTTTTGGATGGCCTTCTAGCTCAGTATGGTACTGTAGAAAATGTGGAACAAGGTACATAATTCTTTTCCTCCTCATTCACATCACATCATCATAGTTTGCCTCCGACTGTTCATTGCACATGTGTCCATTTAGCGACGCACGCACAGGGACCTCCCAGTGAGTCAGGTCGCCCTGTGTGACTTGACTTCCTCTTTGCCATCCTCTCCCACACGCTCATTATCTAAACATAACCCATCTCTGCATATACATATACTCACTTAGTCATCTCCTGTGAGTGTGTGTGTGTGTGTGTGTACATGTGTGGCTCACGATTTTGACCCATGGAGAGCAGCATTTGAACAACATGCAGCCTCTATAATCAGCACTGTGCCTTGCCACGTGGCCCCCGCCTCAGCCTAAGCATTTGGATTGAAGTGGGCAGTGATGGCAGCCATCCAGTTGTAGTTGGTCCTTTTGTGTGCGTTTAGCCTTGCATTTCAGGGAGGTGCATCTTGGTACCGAGGCAGGTCACTGCAGGCGCCTGTGGTGAGGCTTTTGTGTATTGTCTGATGTGTCGGCATTTGAAGCAGATTCTCTGTACAGCCACCTCCAGGAACTATATGATAGCTAAAGACACATGAACAAGTCGAAAACCTGCACATGCAAGGAGAAACAAACAGTCATGCACACTATGGCCCTCTGAGTGCATTAAACCAAGACAAACTACCACCCACTGGAGTCAAGTCAGGTGCTCAAGGTAAACACAGCTGAGAAGTTACTCCACACAGAGTTTTCTGGATGCAGTAAAACAGCATGATTAATCTGTATCGTACCCAAAAAACAGTGCAGAATTTCTTCTTCTTCGTTATCCTTCTCCCAAAGTCAAAGTCGTTTCAGAGCATCCACAGAGACACCCTGCTCTTACAAATTTTCTGTCACTTTTTACTGCCTGTGTCCATAGTGCTCTGGTTACCGGATGAAGTTTTAGAGGACTCTTGTGTTCATGTGTGGCATGCTGGAGGCTGCCAGTGGCAGGGCAGGGCGAGGCGGGGCAGAGCTGGCTGTGATCACAGGGCATCAAGCCAGGCTCTGCCCACCCTCTCTCTCTGAGCCAGCTGAGCGCTTGCACAACTTTTAACCCTTCCAAACCAGCTGCAGGTTTGAAGAATTAGTCAAAGACACACTCAATGCCGTTTTTAAATGTCTTACATGTTAAAAACAAGCTTCAAGGGGGAAGAACACTGCTGAACTTTTATTTTTCTATTTCTGTAATTATACTGGCGACAGATCATTTATTTCTGTAAATTTTCTTTTGTTGTTTATGTGGGTAACTTGCAAAAAGCTGGAGTTTATTAGCACTTTTTTAAAATATATCTTAAGCATCTGCAGATGATGTTTTTTTGTGCGGGCTTACACTTAAGTCCCCACAATCAAAGAGCAGCGGCTTCATTGTTGATTCACAAGTTTGACATTCAGCGGTTACACAGAAATCCATCAATGACAAAGCAGAGATGCTGTTGTGATGTCTATTAGAGGCCTTTTATGGAGCAGGGGGCAGTTCATTAAAATGACATGTTGATTTTTGTTTCTCTTTATATTGCTCTTACTATTTCCCTATCCACCTACTTCTACATTCACACAGTAAAAAAAAACAACAACAAAAAACAAACAAGCTAGAGCATGTAAGGTAAGAATACAGGTTGTGTGACTTCCAATAATACAACACAAGTACAACTACATTACAAACAATGGTACATTTAAAAAATCAATATTACAAAAAGGGGATAGAGACATTTAAACTCTTTGTCAAACTTCCAGTCCATTGGTCTGCAAGTGGTAAAGATGCTAATGTGTTTTGCATCTCCTGTCTGTAACTTCAGTGGGCAGCAGTTAGGGTATGAAGGGAAGCCGGTGCAGTGATGGCTGTAATGGATTCATACAGACAAGTGGCTCTCTGGGTCACCACAGGAACCTATACATGTATTTGACTCACCAAAGGAAACAGCAAAAACCTGGCATGTGCATGCACAAATGTGTTTCTCATCTTTCTTTGCTTATCTCTCTCTGTCTTGTACAGTGAACACTGATACAGAAACAGCGGTGGTGAATGTTACATACTCAAACAAGGAGGAAGCTAAAGAGTAAGTATCCTTAAAAATATATACTTGATGTCTCATGAACAAATAGCTGATATTCTAACTGCTTTCGATTCATACTTGTCAGAGTACTTTGTTTGTACCTGGAGGATTAAAAAGTATATCCACAAGGTTCAGATCAAAGCCAAAACCAGCCTGAAACTTAAGAGTTTGCATGTTGTGTGGCTAAATAAACAAAGCTTACTACATAATTCAGCAACCGTTATGTCCTTTTTGTTGTTCTGGTGTAAATACCAAAAATAATTGCCTACAATAAAGCCTTACATGCAACGATGGATTGTCAGGTATGCCAGTCAATGCCCCAATTAGATATCATAGTTAATTAGCTCAACAAGAGTAAAACATGTTTTCATTTCTCTGTAACAGCAAAGAAGTATTCTGCTCCATGGGATCTAATTTAACAAAGCTAGCAAGCAAAGCTGATGCTAATGTTTGCCTAGCTGGTTTCTAAGGTGCTGATTTTACAGTGTAACTTTATTCAAAGATGGAAAATATCCCGATTTAGGATTTTCATATCAACAGTTTTTTATCATTATTATTTCAGTTTAAGTTGTAATAAACCTATGGAAATACGAAATAGAAAAGTTTCCTGTTAAGAATGTGATCTTTTTCTAAACAGAAATGGCTGCAAGAAAAGCTGCCACTAGTCTTAGCTTGGATTGTTTCAGTTCTTGGAAGTTCAGGTTAGTTTTGGTTAAGTATGTCTTTTAACTGAGCCAGGTTTCACAAAAAAGATTTTAATCATCCAAGTTTCTGTGTCCCACTGGAAGATTCAGTGGCGGTATACAACACTGGAAAGAGAGCAGAGCTGCTGCCTGCCAAAACCCACATTCAAAACCATTCATGGTTGCACTTTTAGCAAGAAAACACATTTGCTAATGTTAAATAATCTAAAAAAAATACTTTGTGTCCTTATTAATTGCCTCTAAATCTTTCCAGATTGCTTCTGAAACGTCCATGCTGTGTTTTGATCAGTGCTGGACGGCGCCCAGCTGCCTTTCATTACTACCAGTTAACATGAGTACGAGTTTCCGCCAGTGCACTGCAGCTGACTGATATCTAGTGCTGTTGGGATTTGGCAGACAGACTCTTATTACAAAATCTCTCAAGTAAAATGTGTAACAGAATAAGTTGTGATGGTTCATGATTGTCGGTTTCAACGACACGTAGTAGCTCAGACAAGCTGAGTGTGAGGTGGCGATCAGGGATTGCCCTTTAACTCATGTCAGTGGTACGTGACGCTTTTTGGCTTTTTTAGCCAATGAGAGCGCTCGTAGAACTGGGACTTTCCCTCTCTCCCCCCCAAGGCCAGCATTACATTAAATAAGACATGATGCAGATGTGTCAGCTGAAAAAAGAGCTAACAACAGGGTCTGCACTTTTGTCTTTTTGAAGAGTAAGGAACAAATGAGGTCAGTTGACTTGAGTTGATGAAAGTCAATTTAAGTAATGAAAATGATGTTGACATGAAACAAAATGTAACCGGGAGTCAAATGTTACAATAATAATTTTTCAAATGAACGTCCATGTTGAAAGATTTTCAAAAAAATATAACGGCAGTAACCAATGGTTAACGTTTCAACTGACACGTGAGCTCTGCAGGAATTTCTTTTTAGGCAAGAAAGGCATTTTTTCTGGTTCTTGAGTGAAACAAGGTTGAGTACCAAGTACATTATATTTATCGAGAAGCTCGAGACATCGCATGTCACAGATAAGAGTTAGTATTCTTCTTCTGAGTATTGTGTTAGTTATTTATAAAAAATGTTCAGGAGGAAAACAAATTGTTCAAGCTGAAAGAGGGTCCAATTTTCTTTTGTACTGCGAAAATCATGAGGATTTGAGAGTTCATTTTTAATTAAATTGGTCGGCAGTCGAAGAGGGTAAATTCTGCTGTACAGATCTGCAAATGTATTTTTTAAGCTTGACTTGAAGGTCAAATTGAAAGTCAAAAAACGGCAAGATAGAATATTTAATCTAATTTTTTTATCAATGTGGCTCTTGAGTCGCACTCGGTTGAGTACCATAACATCCTTAAAAAAAAGAATTTGCTGTACATACTCGTGTGGACAGCTAAAGATTATCTTGGAACAGCTCTATTTTTATTTTAAGGACTCAGGAAATGGCGACTCAATACAGACTTGACTTAATATTTTTAGTCGCTAACTCGTACTCAGACTTGAGGACTAGGGGCTCAATGTTTGGTGACTCGAAACAATATGCTGTATGAATGAAACTTTGTCTCATCTTCCTGCTCCTCCCTGCAGAGCCTTCGAGAAGTTAACAGGACAGCAGTTTGACGACTACTCCTTCAAGGTGTCATATATTGCGGATATGGATGCCGCTCCACCCGACCAGCCTCCTCGCACACGGCGTGGGGGTCGGTCATCCCGGGACCACGGCCCCCCTGAGCCTGGGTCATCTGGAGAGTTTTGCAATCCACGCAGTAGACAATACGACTTCCCTCTGCGCATTCTCGTGCCTACTCAATATGTGGGAGCCATCATCGGCAAAGGGGGCCTTACCATCAAGAATGTCACCAAACAGACACAGTCCAAGTAAGCAGTGGCCATGGACTTTCTGTTTAATTTTCTTTTTCTTTCCTGCCTGTCTGGACTATTCAGACATTTATTAAGAATATTAGTAGGGGGTGCTGGTGGCACAGTGGCAGTGCGTGCGCCCCCATGCATCGAGGCTAAAGTCCTCACGCGGACGGCCCGGGCTCACGTTTGGCCCGTGGCTCCTCTCCCGCATGTTGTTCCCCACTCTCTCTCCCTGATTTCCACTGTCCTTTCTCTCTAATAAAGGCATAAAATAAATCTTTAAAAAGGATTTAATAAAAGTTTAACATTGTCAACTACTGTATGTCAATAAAAACTCTGGTTGATTATTGCTGAAATGTTTACTGTTGCCTCATATTGCCGCATGAGACAAAAAAAGGTAATAACTATTCTCTGAAAGTAATAATAAACCTTATTATGATTCTATGTGATTAGATTTTATTTCTTTTCTCACCCTCGTCATTGTCCTTCTTATTGTTTTGATAAACTTAAATGCTTCTGTCTCTTTTTCCTTCAGGGTGGACATTCATCGGAAGGAAAATGCAGGTGCAGCAGAAAAGCCCATCACCATCCACTCAACCCCCGAGGGCTGCTCCTCCGCCTGCCGCATGATCCTGGACATCATGCAAAAGGAGGCCAATGAGACCAAGGCGTGAGTCTGCAGACATTCACATGTACACACTTGGACATGCATACAATCCTGCAGGGAGATTAGCCATAATGTCTGCAGGGCTGTAATCTCATCCTTTAACCTGCCTGCACACCTTTTAATCTCACTTTGTATTCTCTGGCATGGACCATTAACACAGTGAGCATATTGTAACTCACTCACGTAGGTTAACATGTGATTGCAGCTTAGCATTTGGGAAACAAGGCCAACACATCTAATTGAACTTGACAGTTTTAACAAGACACTGCACCGTTTAAACTCTTTGAGCTCCTGCTAAATCTCATCACCAGCACCCATTTTTACACAATGATACTCTTGTATTTGTTTCTTTAATTTTTTGGAGAATGTTTTTACATCACCACTGATTATATGTAAGCACACTCAGGGTTTTAGGTGGTATAAGTGCTAGATCCTGCATTGCCTTATGAAAGAAAAAGGCCTTCCGCAGAATTAAAAGACAAAAATGTGTCCCAAAAAAGTCCCACAGGGTCACCATGTTGTAGTAGCTATACACCATGTTGTAGTAAGCTTAATAGCAGATCCATAATATGTATGACAGAGACACAGTAGCAGTTGATAAGAGGTGACGCGTTTAGATGTATATTGCATAGAAAATATAATCAATAATAAAAAATTTAAAAAAAATCATGGGGAAGAATCCCCCCCATACCTCGTCTTAGCCATGAAAAACTCCATGATGTTCAATATCTGAACACGAGTCGTGATAAGTAGTAATCTAGACCTGTATCCAACCATATTATCAGCTCTCTGTTGGATTTCTTGTCTTACATTATCACACGAACGTAATGTTGCAATAACAATTATACTATTTTCATCAAATGCCTGTTTGTGAAGATGGGCCCCTGCCACTCCTTTGCACATCTCTGCTGTTATTCACTGGGTGTGAGGAGGCCCAACACCCAGTGAGACACTGACACTTTATACTCTTTTACCCCACAACACTGTCATCTCCACTCTCTCGGCCCTCCGCGCAACCACAAACTAATTTCACCTCACAGTAACTATCAACACTTATAAAGGCCCCAACATGCCTCCTCTGAAATTATACACAATAAAAACACACTAGAACAACCGCCAAACTGTGACCCAGCCCATAAGAAGGTGACAGTTTAAGCACTGTCACCCTCTACCCCAACTCTTTAATCCAAATGTATACCACACAATTGTCTCTCATAGTAGAAGTATAGGTTAGAGAAAAGTAACCCCCCTCCGCCGGTGCAACCACACATCTAAATCTTCAAACATACAGACAGAGTTTGATTATCCTAATAAAATATGTGCTGTTTATGTTTTTCTTGCTTCTAAAAAGTAAATGAGGTTTATATTTTTATTTGATTACTTTACCAGATTAGAGAAGTCACGATTAAATATTTGTTTCATAACTCTTCTTTGACAGTCATTCTGCCGGATTTTAATTGTCTGACTTTTTGTTATTGTTTTTATTGGTTTTTATGGTACTTGTAGCATTTTCTTTTAAATGTAAGGTTCAAGGTGACCAATAAAATTTCAGTATTTTATTATTATTAGTTTGGCCTTCACATCGGGTTCAAGCATTTTAATTTTTGCAGATCTGTACAGCACAATATTTTAGAGTTTACCCTCTTTCATGGAAATTGAACTCTTAAATTGTCATGATTTTCCCAGAATAAAAGAAAATTGGACTCTCTTTCCACTTCAACTAAATACTGCATTTCAGCTTTGGGCAGTTTGTTTTCCTCCTGAACATTTCAAATAACTAAACACAATACTCAAAAGAAGAATACAAACTCTTATCTATGACATTCAATGTCTCTAGCTTCTCTATGAATATGATGTACTTCGTACTCAACCTTGTCCGACTCAAGAGCCACATTGACAAAAACTACTACCCCTCATCTTCCCTCCCATCCTCTTCATTGTCTTATGTACACACACTCACCCAAATATGCATGCACCTTTTCACAGCGGCTCGTCTCACAATCTTTGTTAGGTTACTTTGATTTTTGTGTGTTTCTGCTCTTTTGACACGATGCATTAGCAGTACGGTAAAGCCGTGGCACGCTTCACAACAAACATCATCAACTACGAGTGCAAGACTGCTTCGGTAGCAAGCAGCTGCAGAAAAATGTGAAAACATTTCAGTTTTAACAAGAGACATCACACCTCAATCGGTACATTTAGTGGAAAGACATACCAGCGGATTTCTCTCTCATTTTCTCTCTCACTCGCTCTCTCTGTTGCGTGTACACGCAAATGAAATAATATAAAGATATAAAAAGGGCTGGGCGACCACATGCTGAGAGGGTAATAAGAGAGGCGTGCACAAATACATTGGCAACATTTGAGTAAACGTTGCCATAGTATTTGTGCAATTTAGACAGGGATCTCTAGCGCTCTCTCTCTCTCTCTCTCTCTCTCTCTCGATGGTACTTTTCAATACTATTCTATCATTAAAATGGTAGAGATTGTATTATTTTAAAAAATGTGGTATTGAAAATGTGTGAGCCTTATAACATACACCAGCACTCTCCACTGGTCAGCTACAGTATCTTCATTCCTAATGATGAATATCCCCCATCCCACCAAAATGACCCTTACAGCACATGGGTGACTCTCTTCTGTTATTTCGCCTAACCTGAGTGTGTTTCTGTGTGTGTGCGTAGGACTGAGGAGATTTCTCTAAAAATCCTCGCCAACAACAGCCTGGTAGGCCGGCTGATCGGGAAGGAGGGCCGCAACCTGAAGAAGATTGAGGAGGATACAGGGACCAAGATAACCATCTCCCCGTAAGTGGTCTCTCTCTCTCTCTCTTTCTCTCTCTCTCTCTCTCTCTCTCTCTCTCTCTCTCTCTCTCTCTCTCTCTCTCTCTCTCTCAACTATTTAACCCTATGACGCCTGTTGTCGCGAATTTGCATCAAACCGCTAACTCTCCAAATGGAGCCAAAATACTGTCCATATTCCTCCACTGCCGGTTGATGCACTGTTAATACACACCTTGGAACCTTTTCCAAGCATTAGATTTTCATAGGACCAGTCGGAGATACAACAACATCCGTTTGATGTGCTATTTATGTGCTATTTTTATGTAATATCTATTTATGTGCAATTTTACAATAAGCGTTTTAAACTTAATTTAGCATCTACTTGAAAGCAGAAACGTATGTAAAAAAAAACAAAAAAAGTTTTAATACTTGGAAACAAATTCAGGCATCTAGGGATTAACACACACACAAACATGCCCCGCAGTTAATTTAGTATGTGCTGTCACCTCCGAGAACACGCTGGATTGAGAGCTTGTGTGATTGTGACACAGCAGAAATTATACTTTGAAGGACATTTTCATGTATATTTAAACGAGCGCCTGAATACCAGACAGTGATTTTGACTTATCTGTGCCACACCTCTCTCTCATTAGCCTCCCAGCATGTGGTTTCACTTAACTGAGTTGTAGGAGAGCAAACGTGAAGAGTCAATTACAGCTCCTTCACCCCCAGAACATGATATTAGAGAGGTGGCGGTTACACCCCATTTAATTGAGCGTGCTCATCAACCTTCGTTCATCTAGGTTAATGAATTGCTCTTTCTGCGTGAACTCCAAAGAAAATGTAATGAGTCCTGAGATAGAGATGACAACAGAAGATGAAGGGGGTCCGTTTTGAAAAGAGACAAACAGTCCAATCGATATTTGTGGTTATTTGAGTGTCCTCTACGTCTGCAGACACAGAGGATGCATCATGATGCCTCTTTATTGGGTACAATTCTTATTCCTTTATTGCAACAATAGACAGAGTTGTTAAAGAGAGATTCACTGCCGTTTGACTGTCATCTCACCTGCTGTAAAAAATACAGTATTAGTAAAGATTTTTTTTAATGGTACCAGAACTGAGTAAGCATCAGAGTTGCAAAATCTATGCTTTGGGAGAAAGCTGTCGGAACATTCAGCCTAAGATATGAAACGTGTTTCCCTTCCTGTGACCTAACTGAGATTAACTGTGGTTTAATCTTGACAGATTGAGTTGTGATAGGGCTATTGCACAGAATTATGAAATCAAGCTAAATATCTTGCTGCTAAATCTTTCCCGCTAATGCATTTTCACAGTAGTTGCTCTCTTAATAAGCGGGGATGGATGAATTAATTGAATCAGTACACAGATGTCACTGATGATGAAATTCACATTCTGACCTTGTGAGATATAAAGCAGAGGGTTAAAGAAACCCTCCACTGATTTTAGACATACAGACGAGTTTTCTCTCTTCTCGAGGAGTACTCAGTCAGGAGAGAGTTCAGAAGATGTTGGTGTTTCCAAAGCAGGATGAACTGATGCTCTTGTTTCCATACACTGATGCTATCATGGCTCATCAATAGCTTTTAAGTCGGTATCATTTAATACTTGGAAAAGTTTTCATGAGTGCTATGCCCTATTTGAAGAGGAATGTCTGATAATAAAGCTAACAAAGATGTCTCATATGAGCCACAGCTTTCATGTATTTAAACCCACATGTAATGGACATGTTGTGTTTTCTTTAAAGCACTTATTTTTTTCTTTGTGTAACCATATGACCTTCTTTAGTAGTCACATATGTGCAAGTCATTATACTTTGGTTAGGCCAGATCTTTCAGAAATGTTCTTTGTGATCAAATTACGTTTTTGATTTTACAAGATAATCAAGACATTTAAATCAATAAGGGAATAGAAAAGACACCCATTGAAAAAATACAGGAATGTAAAAAAGAAATAAATACAAGTATTTAGAAAGAGAACAATAACAACCCTTTGAAAGAAATAAAACAACACAAACACACAGAAAACAAAAACAAAAGCACAAACATGACCCACCTGTTAAACATGTTCTTATGCTTGTTGAAATTTTCTCTTCAACCTGACTTGAGTCAGTACATTAAATCCCATGACTAATTAAAAAGAATTGTGCCCCTCTTGGATATTAAGTTCACCTTAATCTTTCTGTCCAATTATTATAATCAAAAGAAATGAGAATGTTGGTTAAATACTTTTAAAATCTTGCAAGTTGTCATTCCTCCATCACGACCACCTATTACAAACCATGTGAATGCTTGATCAAAACCTTTTTATGCTGTTATAATTATTTTATTTTTTTAGCTCAACATACAGAAACCTAAACACGTTAGTTTTGACATTTGTACTTTTAAAATCTTTGTCATCATTTCCAGCTGAATGGATATGCAGAAGTTAATTGCTGGTTAGCTTAATGAGAAATGTAACGGCAGTTATTGATGATGAAGACTTCAATAACACTTAACACAAAGCCTGGAAATGCAATTCAAATGAGCCTACACATACCCACCTTCTGAGAAAAGATGTGAGCAGAATATGAGAGTGCATATGCACACAGTTCAAATGTGTATGTGTGTTTATGTGATTTCCTTGCAGGTTACACGACTTAACTGTTTGCAACTCTGAAAGGACCGTCAACATAAGGGGCCTCCTGGATGAGTGTTGTAAAGCCGAGGTAGAGATCATGAAGAAGCTGAGGGAAGCCTACGAGAACGACATTGCTGCTATGAACGTAAGCCGAGCTCGGGGGTTACCATCTGCAGCGTGTGTGTGTGTGTGTGTGTGTGGTTATGATCTCAGGTTGACTCACACATGCTGACAGGTGAACAACAGAGAGAAGTGATGATATACAGCTGGATAGCATTGCCTCCTTATTCAGTGTCTTACCAGCAGCATTAGTAATACTGTCTGCTTGGTAAATGGATAACAGTAAACCATAGCTGAGTAGCTCATTAGTGAGTCGAGGTGTGTTTGTGTGTCTCTGACTCACGCCCACTCCCCCGCTGCGTGTGTCTGTGTTCCTGCTGTAACACACTGCGTTTCCCAGCATCTATCTGATATCTGTAGGCTGCTCTCTCACCCAGCTCCTCTTTCACGCCACGCAGATGACATCACCGATGCTGCAGACCGAGAGGTCAGCTTTAGAAGAAGAGAGATACTGATGATATCACACACTGCACGCTCCCCAGTGCGTTGCAGTAATATGAAGATGGATGCAGATAAAGTGATTGTATTGGCTGGGATGATGTAACTTGTGGAGAGGCTCACAATGCTTTATCTTTGCTGCTTTCTCATGAGGTGCCAGACTTTTTTCTCATTTTGATCTCCCAATTACTGGCTGAGAAATAATCATCAGGAAGCATCACGCAGCATGTGGTTAAATTGTACCGGCTGGTGCGAGCAGATCTGGCACCTGTCGGCCTGAGTGTCAACTCTACTGTAAGCAGTGAGGGCCATCTAGCGTGACACTGAGGATATTACACAAAGCTTTCTGTGCAACAAGGAAGCGGGAGGAGACTTTCGCTTCACGGTTATGAAGCTCCAGATTACTTGGATGAAAGAGATTATTGTGTCCATTGTGATATTATCTATAGAAACATTTATTTTTTTACTTGAGCAAAGAACAACAGATCTTTTTATCAGATGCACTTTTGGGGGCGAAAGAAGAAGGGGATTTTCTCCACCATTGAATCAGCCCCTCAAGCTTCGTCACAATTGTGAAATGATACAATTCTATGATACACATTTCTCACTGTGGAGTAATTTAATTCACACAAGAGCCACATTTTTATGTAATGGATTCAGTAGAGTTATGTGCTTTTATTGTGTAATGTTAATTTTGTCTACATATATTTTTCTGGTTGTACAGCATTTTAATCAACTCTGGTTGTTTATAAATGTGCCTTTTCTGATTTCTGAACTGATTTGATTTAGTAAAGGAACATTTAAAAGAGCAAAGGTGGAGCATATTCAGTGCAACTTATCTAAATAGAAAATCCTACTTTGGTAAATATAAATGAAATATAACTTGACATTCAGAACTGTTGCTGAGTGTATACTACATATTGCAGGACACACATTTGTGTTGCTATTTCCTGATGCTATATAATTACTATAATCGTTTTGGTCTAATAGTTTCCTGCATGCAAGGACCTCAGAAAGGCCCAATTTTCTCATCAGTTTGTACTGATAAAAGCCTCTCTCCATAAGTGACTTCTGTTACTTATGGAGACTCTTGTTTTATTTGAATGAATTTGATTATAAATATGTTGTTTTTCTTCATTAATTTCTTTGTTAATTTTGTAGAACTGATTTGTCTCTATTTTTATCTGAACGCGTTTATAAGAAGTAGATTTTTAAAGTATGTTTTTGGATGCCTGAGTGTTCAAGATAAATCACATTTTCAGTTAAGCGCTTGCTTAATTGAAAATGTGTGAGCCTTTGCTAAACGCCTAATCTTTATTCTTGCAGTTATCAAAGCGTGACTTCAATTATGCTCTGTTCTTTGGCATAGCAACAGGCCAACCTGATCCCAGGCCTGAACCTTAACGCTCTGGGCATCTTCTCCTCTGGTCTGCCGATGCTGCCCCATGCTGCTGGACCACGCGGTGCAATGCCTCCTGTGGCACCAGCAGGATACAACCCATTCTTAGTGAGTACGCTCCTGCTTTAGCTTTCCCACTAAGCAAGCAAGAAGAGCTTGTGTGCACACTGTTAAGTGAATTCAACCCACCCGGCATAGCAACGCACTCCTCCTGAAGGGATCAGCTTTGACTCGATAATGCAATTTGTTTTCAGCACACGGTAAACCAGGCTTCCCCTGAAGTGCTTTTAGAAAAAACAATACAGTGTTGACTCAGGTCTTCCTGCACGTTGTTGTACACAGTTTGAAACACACAGAATTCCCCTGTCTTCTCCAGAGATGAGTCAGTTTGTCTGTTAAACAAAGTCTCCACTCATCGCCAGAGCCAAAGTGGTGTGAGACTGTGTGAGAATGTCTTTGCGTGCTTCATAGAAAACAAAGTTAGTGTGTGATTCACCAGGAGTCTATGCCCCAGAATTCCCCTCAATAAGAGCTTTAAATGTGCACATGCCTGTGTATGAATTTGTGTGACCTTTGCGATCTGATTGGTCTGCTTCGCCTTCAGAGTCACTCTGCACATCTCAGCGGCCTGTATGGGGTTCCTCCAGCAAGTGCCATTCCCCACCAGCTTTCAGTATGTATTCTTAAATTTGCATTACAGTCAGCGTTGTCATGGTGATAAGAGAATTAGTCAAAAATGTGTGTAGTTATTTCCTGATGCCATATAATTACTGTGATCGTTTTGGGGTAATAGTTTTCTAAATTCAAAGCCTCCATTTACTTAAC
Source organism: Symphodus melops (assembly GCF_947650265.1). Classification (NCBI taxonomy): domain Eukaryota; kingdom Metazoa; phylum Chordata; class Actinopteri; order Labriformes; family Labridae; genus Symphodus; species Symphodus melops. The sequence continues at coordinate 12,247,900 of NC_136702.1, forward strand.
TGTTTGTGCTGATAAAAGCCTCTCTGAGCAAGTGACTTGTTACATGTGGATTGGACTTTTAGAGCAAAAAACAGATTTGGATAGAGGATACATAAATAACAGAACAGGATTACCTTTCTGTCTATGTTAAACAGCAAGTCTGGCATTTCTCTGTAGCATCACCCAGTCACCAAAAAGCACAACTATTTAAGGAGGGCAGTCTTTTTTAGACCTGAGTAGCCCTGCAGCTTGGAAAAATTCACATTATAAATCTCTAGTATGATTATGTTACCAGGCTAAGAAAAAATGATATTTGGCAACCATCAGCCTTATTAGAAAAGTGTCCACGAAGATGCAGCCAGAGCGGTATGTTTACACAAAGAGAAATTCCTTGATGAGAGCTCAGGAGCTTCTCTTTGCATGTAGTGTCATCGTTTTGGCTGCTCCTCAAGTATCTGTCCATCAAAATCAAGATTTTCAAACTATTTTAAGCTGTTCTGCATGTTTTTTCAGTCACTGTCAGCAGAAGTGTTCAGTAAGTTTGTGTTTAAAACTATTTGTTGGTCCTTCAGCAACAGGCTCAAGAACAGGAGGTTGTCTACCTCTTTATTCCAACTCAGGCAGTGGGGGCCTTGATCGGCAAGAAGGGCCAGCATATTAAACAACTTGCCCACTTCGCTGGCGCCTCCATCAAGGTAAGTTTGCCACTGTCAATACAGAGCTGATTTAAATTGCTTAAGGAGAAAAAAAAAAGCTTAAAATGTGTCTCATAGGTGGGTGCATGTTTCAGAGGTTCTCAAATTGTTGAGGTAAAGTAAGCAAGTTTGCTGTCAATGTTTGCTAAATAAGCAGCCTTGCATGGACCACACTTGAGGATGTTAGCTTTTTATGGTCAAAAACAAACAACAAAAGAGGGGATGACGAATGAGGAGAGAATTTTAGAAAGCCCCTAAGGCAGCTGACCGGGATGTTCATGATAACGGAAGAGGATACACTTTGTTGTAAGAATTGGCTTTTCAGCTAAACATTGCCTGCATGCATTAGCTGACCACTTTTTCTCTATATATTTGTTGTGATTACGTGATTGTTTGTGTGTCAGATTGCCCCAGCTGAGTGTCCAGATGCGACTGAAAGGATGGTTATTGTTACTGGAACCCCAGAGGCTCAGTTTAAGGTGAAAAAACCCCAACTACCCAGAAATGTGTTCAAAATGCATCAAAAAGTAATAATTCAATATTTCAGTTTTATGCAACATGCTGACGACACATTTGCTTCTTAAAATTCATTTAAAAAGAATCAGTTTGATTATTTAATGTGTTCTGTATTATAGTAAACCGAAGTGGACCACTGTGTCCTGTGACCAGTCTCTCCTTGCCTCATACCCTCCTCTGTATTCCAGGCCCAAGGTCGGATATTTGGGAAGCTGAAAGAGGAGAACTTCTTCTTAGCAAAGGAGGAGGTCAAACTGGAGACACACATCAAGGTTCCCTCATCCGCAGCTGGCAGGGTCATCGGCAAAGGCGGCAAGACGGTAAGGAGAACTGAATTAAGGCCAGTTGCATTTATTCTTGTTAAACCAATAATTACAATACATCACATAGTCCTTGGTCTGATGTTAGTGTGAGGCCCGTGTTATGTGAGGCATGTTTGTGGACAGTAGGCACCCCCCCTCTCATATTATTTAAGTATTTTTGTTTTGTCAGTTGTCAAGTCGCATTGTTAAATATATCTATACAAAGGCACTGTGGTATTTTTAGTGGGTATAATTGTGGATCAAAGAAGTACAAAGTGTAACACAGGCACTTTTGGGGCAGCTCAGGGCAGCACAAGGGGTCTTTGATGCCATGCGTAGCTCAGTTGACCAAGACGTCCGAGAGTGAGCAGCCACGCGAAGTTGATGTTTGTGTCTCTGTGTTTCAGGTAAGAAAAGTGATGTAAGTGACAGTAGAAAATCCACAGTTAGACTTCTTTAATATTTACTGTGTAGGTGTGTGCAGAATATTTGTATTATTGTTGAGAGGCATAAGCATTATTTTTGAAGAGCGGGTCTTTGATGCCATGCGTAGCTCAGTTGACCAAGACGTCCGAGAGTGTGCAGCCACGCGAAGTTGATGTTTGTGTCTCTGTGTTTCAGAGCAAATTAAAGAAATATAAAAATCCCATGCACGCTTGGTCCTTCGGGTATAAGTGTGCAACATTCGTGAATTCTCCTTTTTTGGTCGTCAGGTAAATGAACTGCAGAATCTAACAAGCGCTGAAGTCATTGTGCCGCGGGACCAAACTCCAGACGAGAATGACGAGGTCTTTGTGAAAATCAATGGACATTTCTTTGCCAGCCAGGTAAAAAAACAAAACAAACAACACTTGTCAACTCACACCTCTGCTGTTAGTTATTTGGGCTCTTATCAAATACACGTACTCAACCAGATATGATGTTCTCTATACAGTAATGTACAATAACCACAATGTTTATAACAGTGTGGCCAGATTCTGAAGGATGGTTGTCCTCAACTTAGATGTTTGAGATTAGTTTTCCTCATCTACCTCTTACACTTATCTTAAATGATTTCTTAACAATGACCCAAAAAGGCATTATTAACTGGCTTCACAGAAGAAGAAAAAAAAAAAGCTAATTGATACAAGCTGGAATCCCCTACACTCACTTTCTCTTCAAATATGAAAATTTACATACTTAGTCGTTGCATACCTGGAACTATATACAGCCCAAATACATGGGGCTAAAGAGGCAACTGTGGAAATGTGGCAACTTCTATCTGTGCATCTTAGAAGCCTCCTACTGTAAGTTATTTTTTTGGGTCAGTTTCTTTTTTCTCACACTTTCTTTTTAAATTGTCATTATACAGTAGAGCTTTAATTTTAAACTTGCATACTGTCATTTCTACCTGTGATTATCTCGCTTTAGTATGTGTTATGTTTCTCCCAGAGCCACAGGTGTTTGTTACTGAGGCTTATTAGACTTCTGCTGGATTTCTCCGATATCATGGAGATGGTATTATATCAGATAAAGAACTTGCATGTCAGCAGATTCATGAATTAAAGATGCACTCTAGCTAACCATGATGGACTTGTTAATGAAGAAGAAGTTGGCATATTTCGTTTTTTAGCAGTATTCATACAGTGCAGATCAAGCATGTATGAATTCAATTAACCATTACAGAGGACAACCAGAAACACCATTAAAACAAATGTTGATGTTTCCTCCCTGCTGTAAAACCCGCTCTTCTTGACTAAATTGAATCAAATTGTTTAGTTTTTCACATTGTTCAGTATAATCTAATTTCACATTGGCAAAGTGTCATGTGTCAATTAAGAACTGTTTTTACATGCGTTTTCTCTCCAACAGACTGCACAGAGGAAGATCCGGGAGATCATTCAGCAGGTCAAACAGCAGGAACAGAAGCACCAGCAGGGCGCCACTGTGTCACCGCACCACTCCAAGTGACCAGCCGGGCGGCTTGAGCGGGCACCAGCCAATGAATGTAGCCCTCCCAAACAGACAGAGACCTACCCAGACAAAAGGCCAAGGCCAAGGGGGACATGCAGGGCAGACCAGCAGCACCGGGATCAAAACCAAAGAACTTCACCAGGAGGGAAACACGTGAGAGCCAAAGGCTGAGGGCATTGTGTGCACTGCCAGCCCTGTAAGAGCAGATGGAGTGGGAGAAATCTGTACTGATAAGTAAAATAAGAAAAAGACCAAAAAAAAAAAAAAAAAATCTAAAAGAATGGCAGAAAAATAGCAGCGAATTGGGGAACTGTTTTCTTTACAGTTAAAAAGGTAAAATGGAAGTAGTATGTTGCCCTGCATAACGTTATCTCTTTAGTTGGACTAACATAGGCCTAACCAATGGATAAAGAAACTATTAACATGAGCGTATATGAGGCATTATGATTGGTATTTTGGGTTAGAATAAGAGCGACTGACAATGGACACCTCTCACAAGAGTGAGGGATATTGAATATCATTAGCAGTATTGATACAGAGTAGAGTTTATTAATACACACTGAGAGTATGCACTGTTATTTTTCTATCCAAATGACAGTTCCACTTGGTGTAGTTTGAATATTTAGCTTGTTCAAGAGATTGATCGGGCTGTTGCAGCCAAATAAAGCAGTTTCCGTTTTTGTTCCCATTATAGGCCACTGAAATCAAGAAAGAAAAAACCCCTATAAGTAAATATGGTGAATGAGTCTTTGCAACAAGCCTGTGTGTGTGCCAACGCAAAAGATAACGTCCCTTTGAACCATCTCTCACCATTCATACATGACGCTGCACTTGTTTTGTTTTCCTTTTCTTTCTTTTCTGCTTCACTCTCTCATCACTCTCTCTCATCTGGCATCATGGTTGTTTAATAGGACGAAAATATTTGTTGTCAAGTATCTTTTTTTTTTCTGTAGCCTTTTGACAACACCGAACTGACTGCCACTTTCGCAGAGGTTAAACGCAACAGAGGGATTTACTTATATCAGTAATCTGGTATCACTATCCTGTGCTGTATACTAGAATATATCTACATTCATACTTGTCCTGATGTGAAAACTAAAAAAAAGGTGTCTTTAAAGGCATCCTACTCGACGATCAAAGCAAAAACTGACGTCTTAAAATAAGAAAATTGGTGCACCTTTGCTAGTTAGTGAGCAACCCCTAATTGTGAATGTGCACCGCCACACGCTCTGCCTTATGAGAACTTCACGAGGGCCAATAGGTGATATGGGTTGGGTGGGGCGGGGTAGGGTGGGAGGTTGCATAATTGTGGTGTGTGGAGTGGCAGTGGGGAAACATTTTTGGGTTAGAGGGTGGGATTTTACGGGGAGGTACTGTATGACCTGTTGTGCACACACAACTGCAAACGTGAACCGCAGCCGTATTTGGCTTTAACCCTCTCGTCAGGGAGCTTTCTAAAACGGCATGACAGCTGTGAATGTATGATATGCAGCCTTTTTAGAAAATGTCAACCCTGCCGTGTCCAGTGAGGCCAGGCCAGAGGCACAGACACACAGCTTGTCATTCTCACTCTCTCTTTTTTTTTTTGTTGTCTTTTCGTACTTTTATTTGGAGAGCTGGCCGATGGCTGTGCAAGCACGCTGGACACGCAGGTCCTGGTGTCCCCTCTGTGCTTTACTTTGGAGACCATGGAAGCTTGATGCCTTATTTTGTCACCTGTCAGAAAAAAACCCACCCATCAGCTTCATCTTCCAGACGCAAGGTTATTGCCAATACGCACAGCTTCCTCCTTATGTGTGTACGTGTGAGTGAGTGTGCATGCATGTGTGTATATATATATAAAAAGAGAGAGTAATATTTATGAATCTATTTTTTTCCTATTTTGTGATGAGAGCTATTGACAAGAAACAAAAAGAAACAAAGTCCTTTTCTTTTTTCCTCAGTGGGACACTGCCATATTATTTTGAAGGGAAGTGTTTATTTTCTTGAAAACTAGACTATGAATAATAATATAAAGAAAAACCTGAAAAAATAGGAGAACAGTAAAGTGAACCAACGCGTTAACTTTGGTCAGGATGTGAACAGTGCGCATGTCAGTATTGTGATCTACCTCAGGCTTCAGGGTACCTCAGTCCAATCTTTCATTTCCCCTTTTTCCACATTTTGTATGCCTTGTTAACTGATCATTTTGAGCGTTTTTAATTTTCTTTTTTAATGAAAAAAATAAGATCAAGATCTAAAAGTAAGCTCTAAACTCTTCAGGTCCAGCCGACTAGGGAAACTTTGTCAAACCGTAGTGAACTCTGGTGGACTCTCTCTGCCTGGGCACCATAAAACCTCTTAAATAAACAAGTTAAAGGTCAAAGTAAATTTTTATTGCTAGAAAGGAATGAAGAGCAGGATCTTAGGGGTACATACCTGCCCGAAGTGGTTCTGAATGTGGATGTTGTGTACTGATTTCATCATCAAAGAAAGAAAAAAGAATACAGAAAAACTAACCAACTGTACCTCCTGTTTTTTCCCAACTGTACCTCCAGGTTTTTTAGACTTTAAACTTAAATGAAGTTTATTCACTTGTGTAAAAAAAAAACAAAAAAAACAAATTTTATAACAAGCCAACCCGATCTTTACCAGCTCTGTTAGTACTCTGGGGTTGATTTGAAGAACAACACAAAGCTGCAAAAATACACTGACAAGACTTTTGAACATGGTGTAAAACCCTTGTGTTCTGTGTAGAATGTAGAACAACTCTAGTCTAGTCGTTGAGATGTCACTGTGTACGACAAGATAACTGTATATCTGTAAACATGTACAATAGAGTCACACATAAATGCATCAATTTCTGTCTCTCTAGAACACTTACAAGTCTGCACTTGCATTGTGACAGATGGTGGGAGAAGTTTAGAGCGTCACAGCTTCCCTCAAAAATGACCTCTAAATGGTTTCCTCATTGATCTAACAATTATTTTATTTTTTTTGTTGTGCTGTTACCTCTCAGAATTCAAGGCTGACTTTAGTTACTAAAACCGATGTAGAACAAAAAAAAAAAGAAAAGTAATTAAATGAATGGTTTAGTGAAAGTTTGTGTTTGTCTTTGGAGTCCTTGTAACTGTTGAGAGCTGAATTTGATTTTTTTTTTTTTTTTTTTTCCAGAGGGCAGACTATTGTCATCAGATGAGGTGGATCATTTTTTGTCCCAGTGAACACAAACTTGCAGTGCTTAAACAAATACAAATAATCAAAAGGTCTATCAAACTCACACAATGCCTGAGACTTCATCAGCAAGCCTCCCCACAACCAGTACAGTACCTCATACTGATGACGACAGCTCGCCACACCGGACTCCCATACCCTAACCTATCTGTACGAATGCAGTACGTCTCCTTTGACCATCTGTCTTGCTCTCTCAGGGCAGATCCTGGAGAAATAAATGGCTTTTCACGGTAGCACCGTTATCTGTAGTTTATCACTCGTGGTTTGTTTTTCCTGTCAGGAGTAGTGTTTAAAGCGGTTTTTGAAGTTGAAGCTCTTTTCTTGCATTGCAGAGGACTCTTCAGACCCCTCTATCTCTTCTTCTTCTTCTCTCTCTCTCTCTCTCTCTCTCTCTCTCGTGTTTTTGGCTCTAAGGTTCGGTTTCACTATGGTGTTGTCAGCACAGTAATGGCCAATCACAATTGGAGGTTGAAACTTGTTAGGGTTAAAATGATTTTTTTTTAAATTACCAAGCATTGGTGTTTCTAGGTTGTGTGGGGTGTTGCTAGACATTAATATTCAATACAAGAAAACCACATATACACACATCACTGCGGGTGTACTGTGTTAGTCATATCACATGGTGGTTGGATAGCTTAGGCTTTTTTTCTGTTTTGTTTTCTGTTGATCTGGCTTTCTCGTCATTTACACTGATTTAATTATGTAGTCTGGGGCAGTAGCTGGGATTCTTTTGCTTTAATATTCATTCCTGTTAGATCTCTATCAATAATACTAGCTGTTAAATTGTGGTTGAATATCCTAGCTAGGATTTTAAACAGATTTGGGTGTCAGAACAGCAAATGACTTATCTGTGACATGCAAAGATGGGGATCGACAGTATCCAGGTTTGATTTAAATTTTAAAAAGCTAATAAAAACACATGTTCTGCTTTTAGGACTGAACAGAAAAGAGGGCATTCAACAAACATCCAAATATTGCAGCTCAGCTGAGGAAGGATTAAGATAAGTCTGGTCAGATGTCTGCAGAACCACAGCAGTATTTTTTGTCCCGTCTTGTTTTTAAATGAGAAAACACAATGCATTGCATGAGACTGTTGTTCCAGTGTGTACTACACTTCATAAAGCACTAGACTTTCAGTAGTTTTACATGGATCCTTTTCTGTGAACTGATTTTCACAATTTGGGAGATTAACTTTTGTTTCCTCAGAAGGTCACAACCCTCAAGTCCTACATTTCCCACGGGCCAAAAGGTCCCCAAACACCTCAAGGTAATTAGTGACTGTGCACTGGACAGACATCTGATCCATTATCATCACATCTAGTGGATCCATGCCTTTCTGGTTACAGCCATGCTGTTGTTTTGAGATGTGAGTGAACTGTATTGCTGAGCAACCTGGATCTGAGCAATAAAGAACATTTAAAAAACACATTTACTGTTGCTTCAAGTTTTTTTGTTGTTTTTTTTCAGCTCTTAAATAAAAGTAAGATTTGTGATCAGACATAGAACAGATGTATAAGCAAATTGTGAACAACACATTTCAATATGTCAGCGATCTGACGCAGCAAACCTTAATCCACAAGAAGAGTTTAAAAATAACCCTCTGAACAAAGGAAACATTGTTGGACCAGTAAAACAAAAGACGATTAGACTCAGGAAAAGGCAACAAAGAGAAGGATTCTCAGCATGAATCTCAAATAACTTTCTGTTCATTCTTATACAAGGATCCAGATTATTAAAAACCATGACACAGCAAAACAAGCATTTATATTTAGCCACAAAAGGATTTGAATTGTTTCCTTTACAAGCTTCATCAACGTCATCTGAAGGTCAAACTCTGGTCACTAAATTACATAATTTGAAAAAGTTAAACTCTGGAAAAAAAGAAAAAGTACAAAATTCTTCAAAATACTCAAAATTTACACTCAATTTACAAAATGCCAAACAAGAAAAATACTACTTTAACTTGTAGTATATATGCTGCAATCATTATTAGTGTTAAAGTTAGAAATATTTCCCATCAATCCAGTTCATATTTCAATAACCTTCCCACGTGACCATATAATAACAATAATAATAACTTTATTTATATAGCACCTTTACACAACAAGAGAACATCAACAGACAGGCCAAACAGTGCTAATATTATAAATTCAAACAGGAATAACAGATGACAGAAATCAAGAGGCAGTGAATGCTATTAAATAATAACAATGAATAAAATGTGTTTAAAATCAACCAGGAGAAAACTAAATTAAATAAAAATTGAAAGAGAGTGAGACGACATGACATCACAGGCTCTAAACACATAATGAAGATACAAATAAGGGATAATAACAGATGGTGAAGCGAAGTGAAGCGGGAGAAGGCTGAAAAGTTAAACATTAAAAGGAGAAATTAGTTAAGAGTAGGAGCCATAAAATGAATACGTATAAAGGCTAAAACATTTTAAAAAAGAAAATAAAAGCAATCAAATGAATAGAAAGGAAGAGGGGATCGATAAGTAAAATGTGTGTCTGTAAAAGTGAGTTTTCAGAAGTGATTTAAAAGATCACTGACTCTGCCCGCCTGTCCTCCTCAGGCAGGTCGCTCCAAGGTAGAGAAAGGCTCCTTTCAATTTGAGCCTCAACTTTGGAACCGCCTTAGGATCCGGGGTCACAAGATGATTTGTAGGGATCAGGTTAAAATGTCGCAAACGTAAATCGGGGCAAGGCGGAGACGAGCTTTAAAAGTGGTGAGTAAAATCTTTAAAAAATCAATTCTAAAAGTGACAGGTAGCCAGTGGAGGGAAGCAAGGACAGGTGTGATGTGGTGTTGTCTATTAAAACCTGTAAGAAGCCTAGTTGCTGCGTCCTGGACCAGATGGAGGCAGCAAAGTGATTTATTAGTTGTACCAGAAAGAAGGGAATTGCAGTAGTTCAGATGAGAAAAGATTAATTAGACATTTTTCCAGGTCAGCAGGCAGGAGAATTGATTTGATTTTTGAAATGGATCTTCTGTGAAAGACGCAGGTCTGGCCGACTTTCTTGATTTGTTGTTCAAAAGTGATGTTGGAGGTAGAAGTTTGAAACAGAGACTTAGAATGCACAACAGGCACTTAAACCAATCGCAATTTACACTGAAAAAGTACAATAACTGTAAAACGAGAATCCAAGTGTCCTTAAAATCCTTCCCCGTCTTTGTTTTTTGTACATTCAAACATCTATTTACACTCACTGTGCAGGCTGGGCCCACTGAAGTTGTGGCACAGATACATCAAAATTCACGAAAAACAAAATGTTTGGCTACAAATCCCCACTGCAAACCCTTTTAATCTCCACATGGCTTAAGAAAAGCAAAGCCATTCAGAAAATGAAAACCCTTTACACACACACACACACACACACACACACACGAGTGCACAAAGTTCTTTCTCAGGAGTCTCCACTTTGAATACATTCAGTCCATTCAGGGATCATATGGAACAAATACATGTCCAGAACACATCACTTGACCTTCTTCTCTTCGACGCGTCCGTTCTGTTGTACATCCAGTTTGAGCCTCTTCTGGCTGAAGTGTCGGATAAGGGCACCGGGCAGCAGAGCCATGCAGGCAATGGCCAGCAGCTGTAGGAGGCGCTCCCAAGAGATCAAGTCATCCAAAGACGACACCTCAGACAGCATGACGCCCGTCTGCACGCAGATGAAGTTGTATGGAAGGAGACCTACCAAAGTAAAAAAAGTATTCATTAACTAATACATTCTAATTACATGGCTTTCACAAAACTCCTGACATACTTCTGAAGTTTATTGGGGGCGAGCTACAAGGTGAACGCAAAAAGTCAAATCTCTCCGGTTTTGGGTTTTCTGCAAAAAGTCTGAGTGAGCTGATGTAAGAGCGCAGCAGGACACAATCGGAAAAATTCTCCTCGAGTGAATGGGAGAGGGGGGCGACGTTTATTCCCTGTGATCGGTGCACGACTGTAGATTGTATGCATGTCACGATTACAGTCGAAAGTCATGTATGCAACTACGGTTCTATGAATCCTGGATGACCGACCGCCAGAGCTTCTGATCCCTCAGAATTGTTGTGCAAGAAGTTTCTGAAGGAAGATAGAATCACAGTTACATACGTAGCTTCCATTCTGTTCTACCCTTCCTGACAACCAGAGGTGCTGCTTTATACGCTGGATGACTCATACCAACACAGTCATGGGGAATCCCCATATACCAACCTCATTTCATTGAAGCTGATGAATCTGGTAGTAGGACCACACCCAGAGCATGGGGGTTTGAATTTTAACTCTGTAGGACCTCGTGAAGGTACTCGGTGATGCCCAAGAGACCATAGCACAGATGTTGCACAGGGCTGCCTGATATGCCTGGTTGATCACGTCCACAAACCAGTGGGACAACTGCTGCTTCGAGAGCATGACCTCTCTTGGGACCACCATAACAGACAAATAGCTGGCTGGATCCACGCATACTGGCGGCACCCTTGACATATACCTGTAAGGTCTGTACAGGGCAGAGCAGGGCTGACCTGCTTCTGTCCTTCCCTGGCGGGGGTTGGAACCGTGCCCTCAGCATTGGCTGATCAAGGTTGGCCCTTGACTGTACATTGGGCAAAATAGGTGACCCCCGAATAATCGGCATGAAGGGTCTATAGACAAAGCGTTGAGCTCCCCCACGTCCTTTGCTGTGGTAATGGCGAGGAGGAAAGCAGTCTTTGCCAATAACTATCTCAGATCTGCCTCTGCCAGGGGCTCAAAGAGAGGCAGACATAGAAGAGCACAAGGGGCAGGACCCAAGCTTGTGCTCTGTGCTCGAGGTGGAGAAAGCCTCATCACCCCTCTCTCAAAGAGAGAGAGGCCAACTTGTGGCACCCAACAGTGCTGTTTTCTACCTGAACATGTCGAGAGGAAATGGCAGCTACATAAACCCTCAGGGTAGAGAGGGAACAGTCAGTATCCAAGAGTGACTGCAAGAACTCCAGGATCCAAAGTCCTGCCTGAACACCAGGCTGAGAACAGCTGCCACCTGTGTACATATTGAATGCAAGTGGATGATGCCCTTGGGTTTAACACAGTCCGGAGATCTATCAATCTCTCAGCAGCGAATCGGGCCCCTGCAGTGGCCATACCTACAGCTGAAGGCGATAGGGGTCGGGGTGCTAGATCTGAATCCTCAAACCTCAAACCCCTGGCCAGTCGTAAGCCCTGACTCAGATGGCTGTTCCCCTCTGTACAGGAGAACCAGAGGGGGCACCGAGTTGTTGCCTGTGAAGCAAAGAGGTCTACTGTCGCCCTGCTGATGTGGTCCCAGATGCAAACATCACTATCCCGATCACTAATCTAGAAGACTTGCCTCAAGACAGGTAATCTGGTTTCTTTCCCCAGGTAGGTACATTGCCCTCAGACTAGCTAGGTGGACGGCTGCCCAGGTCAAGAGATTCTGGGCTACACACAGCAACCTGCCCACCTCATGATTTATTTGAGAGACCGCTGGGATGTTGTCCAACCGTAATTCTTCAACTGCTGCATAACCTGAATTTGTTCATAATGTGAAAACGACTTTACTCATATTTGCGAGTTGATGCGTGCCTTTTGACTGATTTTAGGAAAATGGTTGAAAAATGATAAACCCCGTTTCCATTACTTTTCGAAGAAACCCGAGATTGCAAAATGTTCCCTGTGGTTTTGATTTAGAGTGCAGGAACAGGTTGTGGAGAGTGTTGGGTGTTCATCATTGTGCGACAGCTCTGGCAAGCTGTCGATCAGGTGGTGCGTGTTTGCTTACCAATGAAGACTGAGCAGAAGAAGAAGGTGATGGGGATATTGACAATGGGGGCGCACATGTTCAGAAACCAGTTAGGAGACATGGGGAAGAATCTTAGAAAGAGCAGGAAGAAGAACAAACAGTCCTTGTTTTCTTCAACCTGGCAGACAAAGAGGAGCAGTTAGAACAAGTCATTTCAGTTCATCATGACACAATAGATGCACGTTTCCTTTATTTGATATCTCTCAGATAACCATGTTATGACACACGTATTACTGATACTGTTATATTTGTAAGATGATCAATCACAATGTGCCTCGTTCTTTCAGTCATTATTTGAGATGCAGGTATATTTTGGTGAACAGCAGTTCAATACTAAATCTGCTGCCACCAGAGCAACAACTTTGGACAGTTACTTTACTTACATTTTTTTTTTTTTTAATAAAATGTTTCATCATCTCCACCTCCTGTTTATACAACTGCCACATGTCCTAAATGTTGAAGATCCTTGACATACATATTTAGATCAAACATGTAAAGGGTTTCACTTAACATTGAAAACACTTCATCTTTTTTTTTTCTATTGGGCCCAGAATTTAAGTTGGTATCTATAAATATGTATTTACTATCATTGTATGTGATAGTTGTGGAAACTGATGGAGAGATCTTATGGGTGACATCAAGCACACTCCTAATGTGCCCTGTCAGCATTTTGCACGGTATTGTTTCACTTGAAGAGTAAGGTCAGGCAGTGGAGTTAATTGTCAAACCAAAAACTGGTACGTTAAAGTCTCAACATCGCTGCAATGATTAGATCTGAACATGGTCTCTTTGAATTACCTTCCTTTGCAGCACAGACACTTTATCAGGGAAGAGGTTAATAATGTATTGTTTTCCGAAGGAATGCGACAGGAGGTAGCACATGGTGGAGCCCACTGTGGTGAGCACGCAGGCAAGCAGCAGTCCTTCATATGGTCCGAATATAGCTCCTGCTAGAATATTCTGCACAAAAGACACACATTGGAGAAGGCCTTTGGTTAGTACACACCATCACTAAGTGTACAATGATAAGCTCCGACACAGATCTACTGTATCTTTTCTCCCTATCTAATAACAGTTTGAAGTGTAAGACACTTGGTGTCAGTGGTTTTAGCCAGCATGCAGTGTGATGTCATCTCTGTTCTTCACACACAGTCACGCAGATTAAGCTAATGCGAGTGAGACAGAAAAGCTGTCACAATAGTGACAAACAAAAAGCAAGTTTGACATCCCTTTGTTGTTCGAGCTCGCTGAATATTTTTATCCCTTGCTTTGTCTCTTTGAAGACACGAGGCTGAACACATCAAGGTCAACGCCAAGTCACTTTCCCCTCAAAAGAGCTCTCGGGTGCTTGACTTTTCTTTAAATTCCAAGGCGTGACAGGTTTCTCAACGCATTTCAATGAATGGGTCCAATTTTCAGCCTATTTCAATCCAGAACATGAACATTAAAGTTGCTCGAGATACGTTTGAACGCATCTGACATCTGTTTGTCATCCAGCTGCAACAACTAAGAGAAGTGTTGAAAAACTATATTTATCTTACCAGGAATGAGGATCCAGGAATGGCAAAGGACTGCTTGTAGAGATATGCGCTACAGAAGAGCAGCAGGACGTATCCTGTGTGCTCTCTCTTGTAAAACTGCAGGAGCTCAGCCAGTTCCCTCAGCTCCTCCAAGTCTGAGGGAAACTTTAAACTGCAAAAACATTCATACTATAGTTAGGATGGAAAATAAATGTGTCCGTGTAGTAAAACATTCCTGCTAGGACATACAAGCCCTTTGATCACATGTTTGGTTTGTGTTCAATAAAAACAGTGGTATTTGGAGATTTAAAATATATATGACATGTTTAATCCCTGAACTAGTATAGGAGATTTATCTATTATTATAATTTTATTCAGAGAGCAACGTATTATTTATTCTACATAAGCTAAAATTTAATTCCAACAATGTGAAAACCAATCTTGATAAAAGGATCATTGACATGGTTTATTAGGAAAGCTTATCAGTCTCCCTGTTATCTTTTTTTTCATCACGTGTGAAAGAGATGGCAAACACCAACCTCACTGCAGCCTTTATTATAACTATAATAACAGAGAGACTAATGTCTTTAAACCGAAAGTCACCTGCTGGGCTCCTCGGTGCTCTCAGCTGTCTGCTCGGACTCCTCCACATGTTGCCTCTCGGCGACTGCACGAGGACGTCGTCTCGGTCCCGCAGGAAGGTACAGAGACAGTGAGTACAGGTACAAGCTAGCTGCAACAACAACAGCGATAAGTCCAATCAATGAGCGCATATTCCTCACTTTGGTTAGCCTGTTCACGGCTTTACCTTCTTGCTGTCGGGGAAACAATAACAATGGCTAGCCACTGCTCTTCCTCTTCTCCGAGAGTGATAGCAGCAGGCAGTGTCAGCGGAGCCACACTGCCCTCTTGTGGAATAAAGTATTTCCTGCAGTCCGATCCGTCACTGTGAGTCCTTTTTCACACGAACCTGCGCATCAAAGAATGAATCATATTTTTTATATCAAACCCTCTTCTCAAGTCTTTTTTGTAATAACAATATGAAATTGCAGTTAGTGTTCATTATGGTGGAAATGTGACTTTCAATGTTCTGTGATGTTTGTGAATTTATGTATGTCATGCGTTGATGTATTTTGCAGAGCCCCTGAAGTCGCAGCAGGTACAAAACCTTATTTCGTGCTCACACGTTAATGATTTCGTGCAGCAATTATTTCCACATTATAATTATCTTAGTTATTTTTCTTGTCCTCACAAAATGATGGTGGGATAAATAATGAATTTCATTTTGTTGGGATTTCAGGGTCTTCAGTAATTACATTTCTGCTGTTTTATGTGGGATGCACAGACTGTAGCATTAAACTGCACCATAGTTTATACAGCCAATAATCCGGATCTTTAAAATCTTACTTTTTGCTGAAAAGACCATCTTATGTCCTAAAGATTTACTCTTCACATGTAAAGGACAAACATCTTGTTCACTTTACTGTGTTGTGGCAATTGTGAGGCAAAAAGTAGACTTGATTTGAAACACTTTGTTGTTGCCAACGAAGACCTACAATAATAACAATAATAACAACAATAATACAGAAATGGTCGATGAACTTTCCCTTTGCAGGCATCATTTATTGTCATTTTCAACTCCGGACCAGAAGGGGGCGGTATCAATCGGAGTGGTTACCATCAACTACCAGAGGAAAACAACAACCAACTAAAAGCATGCAGTAAAAGTGTGCGCCTGACCACACTGAAGACACAAAGTCCAGTTTGCAGCACCGAGTATTAAAAACAAGTGTGAACAGCCTGTAATACTTGATCTTCTAAATGGCTCAATATTCTCGTGTCTCCGGATCTGTTGGCTTGATTACGCTTAAGAATCCGCCTGTCAACGCACTCAGGTGAGCGAGACAAAAACAATGCACAACTTCCACAAGAAGTTTACATAAATGTATTCTGTTTATTTGTTGTTTTAAATAATGACAAGTAATTGCAAACTCATGTGTTAGCCTATGAATAAGATAACTCAGTAATCCACAGGTTGCTTTAAAGTCCGTTGCAAGCCTTCAGTGTTATATTCATACAGATATAAAACTTTATGATTTCTACCCATAACGCTGGCCATGTCCCCGTTTCCTTGAAACCCAGGTATTGATATGTATGATGGTGCAATTCGACCTCCAGTATCTAGGTACCATTTTACTATCCGAATTGAAATACTCACAGTGAGGTATTACAATAATACAAACAGTAATATGATGCATCACATTATATAGTTGCAATTAGTAATTAGATGTAATATTACAGCTGACACGCCACAAGAATAATAAGAACAAACTTGTCCTAGTGCCTTAATTACAATATACTGAAAATCGTGCTGCATAAAAAAAGTTATTTGCTTTTGATTTTGTTTGCACATTTTCTTAAAGATCATATCTATTGCAGTACTCTGTAACAATAAGCATTGCAATAAAAAGCCAAGTCCTATCCACTGGTTTAAAAAAGCTGTAATGAAGAAGTAAGTGTTTAAAAACCTGTCAGCCTAACTGAGATTAAACAATAAACAAGCGTTGGGTAATAATTAACCTTGAGTTCAACATGTTCCATAAGTCACAATGAAATTATACCATAAAACAATTCATTTTTTTAAAGAAGACATGTTAAAATGAATTTCTATATTATTGCAGTAATGTTTGCAGGATAGTAAAGCCTGTAGAAAAATAAAGAGTAAAACAAACTTCCAACGTTTTACTTCAGGGTTTAATTTTAGAAATATTATAAATTGAGTCATGTAAAGACGTCTCTTTTTTTATACACAGTGCCGTAGTGAGGCATGGCATCGTTGACACAGTACAGCAAGCGCTCAGTGACCCAAAGGTGAAGTCTGTGGTCATCTGTGGCCAGAATGGGATGTTCTGTGGAGGTGAGGATGTGTTTATCTTTTCTTTTTATTTCCTTTACCTTTACAGTGGGCACAAAACATCTAGCTTGCCTTTTTCATTGGGAGATGTTTCAGATGTAAACTGTCCCTAATGAGCCTTTAGAGATCTGGAAAATATTAGATATTCAAATCTCTAACTAGACTCACAAGGCAAAAGTCTGTGACAATGTTTATATTATAACAGTGGCTGCATTTATTCTTTTATCTGACATAGTTTCCCTTTAGTTCTTTTACTATGTTTATAACAAGTGTCTCTCCGCTCCTCAGCAAGAGAGCATGGCAGTTTACTTCTAAAGTAATAAAATAAATTACTGCTATTCCAGTTATAAATCATCTTGGTAACTTCACCTTTTTCTTTGTTATAGGGGCGGACATCAAAGAGTTTGAGACATTGTCAAACATGAAAGGTCCTCCACTGATACCAATGATCCACAGCATCGAGGCTTCAAACAAGCCAGTGGTGGCTGCCATAGAGGGAGGAGCTTTTGGCGGAGGCCTGGAGCTGGCACTTGGTTGTCATTATCGAATTGCACACTCTAAAGTCAGTTCACTCCTCAGATCTCTCTGCGCCTCTAAATACATATGATTTACCATGAAATAATAACTTTATTGTCTTCAGTTGTCAGAGAACGTGTCATTTGTGGATGTCATGCAGCCCACCACTGCTCAGCACCTCTCATTCATTAAACCTTGTGACTCTGTGTCCTTTTAGGCCATAGTTGGGCTTCCAGAGGTGACTCTGGGTTTGCTGCCAGCTGCAGGAGGAAGCCAACGTTTGCCAAGGCTCATCGGTGTCCCAGCTGCCCTGAATCTGATCACCACAGGTAACAAAGACACTTTAACCTTGCCTGGTCATAAAAGAGTTGATTTAAGTCTTTTAAGTACCAAACAACATGCAGGAGGACAGTATCAATACTATATGAAGAGATTCATATAGTAGACTATCTGTCTTGGAATTTTTTTTCTTAGTGTTGCAGTTTGTCCATATCTGCATAAAACCATGAAAATAAATTATTCAGAGTGCCTTGGCAGAGCTGTTGTTTGTATGTAAACCCTGACCCTAGCTCTTGTTACAGAGAGATCTGTAGTTTCCTCTAATGACCAGCAGAGGTCAGCCTGTGTTGGTTAAATTATTCTTACTGGGGGGGGGGTTTAATTCATACTTGATCTCACATTTTCTTATATTGATAAAAGCACACTTTATTACTTTATATTTGTGATAATTTAATACAGTTTTGCATTTGTATTTCCTGTGCGCTCACCACAAGGCCTGCTGGACAGCTTGTCATTCTTTATTTGACAATTTGAAATGTCGCATGTCGCCCATGTGGACCCCTGGTGCCCTTTATGTCTTCCACAGGCCGCCGCATTACTGCTTCTGAGGCCCTTCAACTTGGATTAGTGGATCAGGTTGCTGATAACAATACTGTGGATGCAGCCGTGAAGTTTGCCCAGAGTGTTGCAGGTGAGACACACAAAAAAACTGATGACACAAGGTAGCTCACTGGTGTATGATATCACTCACACTTCACCAGCTTAAATTAGCTTCATGAAATGAAGAGAAAGTACATGCAGTGCAGCTATTTTGGGCAAGTCGGACATGAAGAAGTGCCAACACGTAGGTTGTGGAAGTCAAAGGAAGCAGAGAACACGGCAAGCAGATCCTCCAGCACTGATGTCATGAATGTTTCATGGCTCTGTCAGATGTGCTCTGATGTCTTCACTGCTTTTGCTGTATTATTCAGGAGGGCGAAAAGGAACAAACTTTCCTGGAATATTAATATTTGGCCCTCGCTATTCATTTACAAAAATGAGGATTTCCCCATGCACATGCATCCGACTCATTTACTCACTGAATGGAAAGCCAAAGTGTGCCATGTCCCTGCAGAGGCGGGTTTCTCAGTCTGTGTAAAGAATAATCCACTCAGATGTGCTTCATTGTAAATGCTGACAGACATCACAAGTATGCTTAAATTACATTTCCAGCAGATGAGGATCTAACACAAATCAAAAGAATGCACAATGTTGTGAAGAGGATAATTTAATCAATCACAAAAAGTTCAAACTGCCTGTACAGTATACTGTTTGTTCATGTACGTATTTTAGTGGAGGGAAAACAGCCCTGCTTTGTTGTGGAGCGATGAAACTCTAATGCTAAAAATGTCACCAACACCACTGTTAGTTAGATTACCTGAGCTTGCTTCACATAAAGATAAAGCAGTGGGGAAACAGCTGGCTCGGCCCTTTCAACACCTTCGTACCACCTGTACTGCTAAGCACTATGTATGCTACTTGTCTTTTTTTTTTTTTTAAGTAAAAAAGTGAAATTAACACATTATGTTGTGCTGGGAGTTCTTTTAGGCTACTTTTTATGTTTTGGGCACGCAGAGCTAAGCTAGCTGTAGCCCCCTGCTATTGTTCTTCAGTGCTAAGCTAACTGTAAGACTACGAAAACTATTTCTCTAGCTCGTGTATTGGGAAAATTGGGTAAAGGTGTATTACTTATGTATATTTATGTATTTCTTTAGCGCAGCACATGATGTACAAGAGCCTTTGAAGTTTTTGCATGAAATGGATATGACAGGATGGCTTTAATGTAGGTTGTAAGTTGCCAACTTCTAGCTTACTTGACAGTGACAACTCATTTCTACTAAATTAAGGTAGATATTGTATGAAACCTGCCAGTACTTTGTACTTGCTATTGCGCCTTTGGCAAATAGCCAAACTAAATCTGTACAAAATTTAAAACAGTCAGTTTCCTGAACTGCATGGAGAACTACATTTTGCTATCTTAAAATGATTGCTGTCTTTGGCTTTTTACAAATGTTTTTTTCCCCACACATCTCTGCCAAGATGACTTTGAGTGGGTGAGAAAGTGTGTGTTGTTAGTAAAGCTGAGTCTTAGTGTGAGTCAGACAGAGGAGTTGACAGCATACAAGATGGGATATTGGAGGAGATAGGAGTGAAATCTGTGGAGGTTTTGACAAATACTCGAAACTAAAGCTGATTAGATGGAAAGGGAGAACATGCGTCTAAACAAGCATGAATGTTTGACACAGTGGGATGCCTTGTTGGCAAGTCAGACAGCGCAGAGTTAACATCTGACAGGTCAGAATATGCAAAAATATCAGTACTATAAAGGTGTATAACTGGTGCAAGCGGATGTCATTTTGCGATATGCATTTTTTTTTAAGCATAAAGTTTTGCACATGTTCAAGATTCAGGATTCAGTTTTTGTGCTCATGCAGTAACACAAACTGCACACATGTACGGATTGAAGTCTCTGCTGGTGACAAGATTAACTTTTTTACCCCGGCAGTTGCAACATCTGCCCGCTACATCTGTCAGAGGACAACCAGGCTTTCCACTCACAACAAATCCATCGACACAGCTCAACCATTTACAGATTAACTGCTGCAATAATGCTCTGCTAAAGTACATTGAAATCAGATTGCAGAGCCACACAGCATCTCATTAACATTTCAGTGGGGACAGAACGTACATTTCAGAAACATGAAATTAACTTCTCCTTTTGTTCTTTTTTGGTAATACATTTTGATACTTGCTTAATTAACTGTATTGGACTAAAAATCTTAGTTACTGGACTAAGTGGAGATCACAGATCCGATGCTGCTGTCCCTTTAAACTTTGCCATGGTGACCCAGTTTCTGGCCCAAACCCACGGCTGAGTGTAATTCAGTAGAGCTGTGAAGGATTCTGACTACTCTTTCATGTAATCATGTCAGATGAGACAGGAATGGGAATTAAGATGCTTTTAACAACGCTGCTAACAAGGTTTTAATAAAGTGGCCTCCTTCCTCACTCCACTTTTTCCGGGATTAAATCACAGAACACAGAAAGTTTGATGTTGTTAAGTCCTATATATGAAATCTTCTCATGCAGTTTCACCTGGAAAAAAACTGCTTTTCTATTGTACGAAAGATGGCTCTGAGGCCCAGAAGTCATAAAAATTCAATTCCATTTGCTCTCAGAGTTTGAAATGTACCAACTATTCTGCCCTGAACCAAATTGTAACTTTTCATTCCGTTTCAGATCAGTGTTATTCAAGGTGAACTGTAACAGTGTGCCGGCAGAGTCCCTCCAATTATCTTGGAAATGGTCTGTCAAATCTCTCTGCTCTTAGAAGCCGCTAAAATATCTAGTGATCGAGTCACCAATTATACACAGTCTGAGTGCCGACTGACAAATCAGAGACAGTGGAAAAGAGGGGCACTAATGGCAACTAGGAGGCACTTATAGTTCAGAAAATGGAAATAATGCAGAAGTAAATTTGCAGAAATGTCATTCCAGAGCAAATGTTTGATTTAACTTTGCTGGCAGCAAAAGTCAGAGAACTGCATTAAAGAGGTTATCCCCCTGAGTGATTTTCTTCTATGTTTTCATTTTAGGTCAGTCTGTGGATGCTCGTCGTATAAGTAATTTTCAATGTTCACCTGTGCCAAATATGGATGCTCTGTTTGAGGATATGATGCAGAAATTGCGGACCACTTCCCGCGGAGCTATAGCACCCATTGCATGTTTGCAGGCGGTTCGGGCAGCCGCCACGCTGCCGTACATTCAAGGCATGCAGCGGGAGAAAGAGCTGATGGCCACCCTCTTCACATCTGGCCAGGCTCGCGCCCTGCAATACTGTTTCTTTGCTCAGAGAGCGGTCGGGAGGTGGAGCATGCCCAGTGGAGCCCGATGGGACACGAGCAAGGGCAGGCCTGTACATAAAGCAGCTGTTATTGGTAAGAACTTTGGACTTGTCATCTTTTTTTCCGACATTTTCAATTAAAAAAGAAAGTTGGCTCTGTGTGGCATCTCCAAATCCACAGTGGAAACTGTGCCCTCATTTACAGTTCAGCTGGGTGTAAATGCATGAACTCGTTCACTCGTGCAGGGAAGATTGGATGTATGACAATCTGGATATGTGAAGCTTAGCAGCTTAGCCATTAAAATGTCAAGCTTTAAACAAACGCTGTGCTGCCTATCTATAAATGTACAGTCTTGCTTTTGGTACATAAAAAATAATTGTTTTTTATTCAAACTTGTATATACTGTACTTTAAGTCGTTCAGTATTATTATTTTTTAAATCCATTTTTCTGTATTTAAGGTCTCGGCACAATGGGGAGAGGGATAGCAGTGGCACTGGCTCAGGCTGGGTTGTTTGTGGTGGCAGTGGAGACCCAGGAGAAGCAGTTTATGGAGGCAAAGAAGGCGGTAACTGGCATGTTGGAGCGAGGGGCTAAAAGAAGTGGGAAACCTATCGCATTTGATAAGATCACATACAGCCAGAACCTCCAGGCCGCAGCAGACGTGGACCTGGTCATCGAGGCTGTGTTCGAGGACATGGCCCTGAAGAAGAAAGTCTTCCAGCAGCTGTCTGCTGTTTGTAAACGAGGCACCTTCCTGTGCTCCAACACCTCTACCCTTGATGTGGATGAGCTGGCCTCCCAAACCCACCAACCTGAGCTGGTGGTGGGGATGCACTTCTTTGCTCCAGCTCATGTTATGAAGCTGCTGGAGGTGGTGTATGGGCCGCGGTCCTCTTCTGAAGCTGTAGCTGTTGCCATGGAGCTGGGAAAGAAAATGGGAAAAGTCAGTGTGGCTGTTGGCAACTGCAGGGGCTTCGTGGGGAACCGTATGCTTAAGCCATACCGTGACCAAGCGTACTTCCTGCTTGAGGAGGGAGCTACACCTCAGTTGATAGATCAAGCGCTGGAGGAGTTTGGTTTTGCATTGGGCGCATTCAAAGTGTCCGACCTCTCTGGGCTTGATGTGGGTTGGAAGGTGAGGAAGGAAGAAGGGCTTGTACAGCCTGGTGGGGGATCAGGGAAATCAGCCAGAATCCGAAATGGTGTCAGGTATAGTCCTCTAGGAGATATCATGTGTGAGCATGGAAGGTTTGGCCAGAAGACGGGCAGAGGGTGGTATCAGTATGACAGACCTGGGAGTCGTGATGCAAGGCCTGATCCGTGGGTGAACAGCTTCTTGGAGGGGTACCGAGCCCGCCACGGCCTTGTGGCACGCCACATCAGCAACCAGGAAGTGCTGGAGCGCTGCCTTTATGCCATGATCAACGAGGGCTTCCGTATCCTGGAGGACGGAATAGCCGCAGGACCGGAAGACATCGATGTCATCTATGTATTTGGTTACGGCTGGCCCAGGCACCGTGGTGGTCCCATGTTCTATGCCAACATGGTGGGGCTGGAGATTGTCCTAAAGAAGCTGGAGCACTTTGCCCAGGCTATCCCTGACGTGCCCACCCTGCAGCCCTGCAGCCTGCTCAGGAGGCTGGTGGCCAGCGGGAGCCCACCTATCAACAAGTGGAGGGAAGTCATCAAAAACGTCCGAAGCCAGCTTTAGCTCTCCAACATGTAACAATCTCAGCTTTAATCACTATTCCTTTACTATGATGATCTTTAACTGTGATAAATGCCAAATGAACTGCACTTAAATTGCACTTTTGATTATGGATTTTACTGTTGAAGCTGAATACTCAAAGCGCTTTTACACCACATGTCACACCTACCCATTCACACATTGATGGTTAAGTGTCTTGTATAAGGACACATGGGACATGTTGCTCGCAGCAGGAAACTGGAGCTGGGGACTGAACTCTCGACCTTCCAGTTAAGAGTTGATGACTCTAACAACTGAGCCACAGCCGTTGTTATGCGAATGAATGAATATCCAATGAAACAACTCTGCCATGGTGATTGAATTAACCATGACACGTTTTACAATAATTAAACGTAACAGGACCTTTTGATTGGAATTGAAATAGATTTCAAAGATGTGTCAAATAAAGTGCTAAGTTAGTGTATTATTAACATTGAATATAAATGTAGCAATGTTCTTAATTTAAAAACAAATCTGCATCAACAGCAACATTTGCATACAAAAGAGATTGTCATTGATTTTCCATGTTTGTTTGATTGTTGTATTGGTCTGCTTTCCTAATGTTCAAACAATGCAATGTAAAGATCTGTACCTACATTTATCATCAAATGCCTCAGTAAAGTCATTTATAGACTTGTAAATGAGTCAATGGTTATTTTTGATCAATTCTCTCTGTGAAGAAAGAACGATATTTGGAAATTATATTTGTTTGACTTGTTTCTTTGACTTAGGTGTCGGTCGGTGGTGTTTTATTTTAAATGTTTCATCAAGCATAAATTCTTCTCAGGGGAAGAAAAAAAAGGACATTTTCCCCTTCATCTGTGTATTTCTGCTGAGCCAGCTGCTGTGATGACAGAGGAGAACTGGGGGAGACACACTGAGCCGGCTTTTATATAAATCAATGGCTCAGTCTCACTCACAAAGAAACCTCACACCCAGCAGTGAGCAGATGTTGAGGACGCCCCCTTATGGCTGAAGCCTCCAGACTGAGCAGCTGGATTATATGAGTATGACGCTCCATTTTGCCACAAATACCCTTTTAAAAACCTTTAAAAGGGAAAGGTAATGTATGTCCTAAAATAAAATAACAGTGCGATAGTCAAAATAAATAGCCTTACAAATGGAGACATTAAAGATATTCAGAAAATGTTGCCAATTTTTGACATTTGCGGTTGAATTTAGGAGTCGACCTTATTGTAGGAGTAAATCCAGACGGACTTGTTTTTTTTTAATGCATCGATGGAAGCCTTACTGTATATTTGAAGTGCGCAGAACAGCTGTGTGTGTGTGTGTGTGTGTGTGTGTGTGTGTGTGTGTGTGTGTGTGTGTGTGTGTGTGTGTGTGTGTGTGTGTGTGTGTGTGTGTGTGTGTGTGTGTGTGTGTGTGTGTGTGTGTGTGTGTGTGTGTGTGTGTGTGGACTCCTCCCGTTGTGTGATGAAGTTCAGATGCGCGCCGTTGTTCCGTACGCGCGTCACCAGAGGAGCTTCCCGACGCGAGGGGAGGATGGAGAGCTGTGTGGATCACGACCATGGGAGGCTTTAAATCTAACACTGTACCTCGATAATTGACATTTTTTCTACTTTTGAAGGATATGTTTCCACCTTCTGTATGAGCAGGAAACTGGTTGCTTCGGATTCAGACATCCAGCACCGCGTTTCGCGACTGATCCTCAGTTGAAAAGCTTCTTGGGCTTCGTGGACCGTAAAACCTCGAGTCGGTCCCTCACGGCTATGCTTTAGTATACTCGGGCGGAGCTGTGTGTGGGAGGTATTCTCTTTTTTTTACTATCCAGGAAATGTTGGCATGGCCGCCTCGGGAGCACAGAAGTGTCCGAAGAGTGAGAAGTTGGACGAGGCGCAGGCTTTGGCCAAGAGCTGCGCTGGGCGACCAGACTTCCTGCCTTGTGATGGACTCTCCATCTGCGCGACGCACAGCCACGGGAAGTGCTTCAAGCTGCACTGGTGCTGCCACTTGGGCTGGTGTCACTGTAAGTTTATTTCACATGGTTTAAAAGCACTTCTTATAACCATATGTGAAAGCCCCTGCTATCACAATATAGGCTACTGAACTGGTGCGTATGTGAATTTAGATGTGGGCTGTAAATTCACCATACACATCCTGTGAATCGACTGAAAATGGTTTACTGAGGCAGATGTTCATAAACGGCACCAAAAGGTGCTTATTTAGCCAACTATTAAACTGACTCATCAGATGCACCCAGAAGGGATCGTGTGCTACTCCATTAGTGTTGTTTTATTTCTGATGCAACTTCCAGTGAGATTTAAGAGACTTATTTATCTCTGAAATAATTCCGAGGTCAAACTCAGAGTAACATCCTCCATTAGAGTCAAACCTTCAAATAGACGCCCCTGTGTGAATAGTTAATGTAGGCAAGTCTAAACAATGGAGGCTGCAAAATTCACAAGCAGGATGTGATGTTTCGGGGCCATGGTGCCACTGCTGCTGTTTTCATGCAGCCTAAACTGACAGTAAACAGAAGCAGTAGTGAAGTTCATTAAAATTTAGTAGCTAAAACAGCATCTAAAACGGTAATGTTGTAATCTTTAGCTATCTGCTGTAATGTCATGTTTAGGTTTAAAAACATAGGTCATTACAATCACAATAAAGTTCTTTTTTTGTGTGAACACTTTTAAAATATAAACGTTATTAAAATGGGAACAAATGAGAAAAATAGCGTATGCCTGAGGTTATGAAAGCATCTGCGTGTTGCTTTAAAATATAATGTTAACAAATACAGCCCATTATAAATACCATTCACATCAAGTAAAAGTAAAATAAATAATGATTTGTTTGATCTGAAGGGAGGGGGATGGTGATGGCTTTACCTCACTGATTGTGAAGATACTTACAAAAAGGCTTCGTGACATCACACACTTGAGTCATCTCTGTTGTTTTCTTCAACAGTAAAAAAAATCTTGTTTCTCCTTGTCAATCAATTTCATGAAAAGAAAAAAAAAACAATAAAGAATGAATTAATCATACCGATAAGTACTTTGTGTAGACAAATGAGTATAATAACACCTCTGTGCCATAAGCTGTTTTAAATCAGATATTTTCAGTATAATATTTGCTGTTTAATTTATTTTGACACGATCTGAGTGAAGTAACAACTCAAATTAAACAAATGTTTATTTATCCACACCTACAATTCTCCCTAAATATGCACATTTTATTCCTATTTTAAAAGTATGATTGTGTTTTATGAAATTATCAGCTTTTTTTTAATGAAACATTACTCATATGAAGATTTACGTCATCTAGAGGAAGTGTTTAAGGATGTGTGCTACAGACTGTACAATGTTAAGGGAAAGCACTGAGAGATTAACTAACACATTTCTGGTGTTGATCCTGATTTCCTGACACAAGATTTTCACAAAAATAAAGTATTCTTTGAAGTAGAACATATTTCAACAAATCCTGATATTTTAAAAACAAAGTGAAGCAGTTTAGGCCAAATGATACAACCCCAAAACTTTCAACATCATCTACAGTATATTAAATCTTTACGTGAAGCAGCACTTCCACTCAATTACAAACCATTTTCTTTTCACTTTGACAACAGTCACAGACATTTCCGCCAACAGTGGAGCGCAGACATTCCCCCTCCATTTAAACCTCCTCGACCCGACACTTTGACACCACCCAGCGCTAAATCACAATAGCTGCGTCTGAACCTGACAGGATGTCAGGCTCTTTGTGCTGGCCTAATTTATCCCGAAAATCCTCAGATCAGTGTAAAACACAATCAACCATCTCCTCTGCACCATTCACTCAGAGCTTATAGTGTGCAACTGGAGAAGTCACATTGTAATCTTTGCCATGTAATCATTGGATTTAGATTCCTGCCTCGGTCCAGAGTGAGCCAAGCGATTTGAAATATCTGATGTGGCAGAAAAACCATGAATTCTTTCCAGTGTATATTGGGAGCCACATGCGGGAATTATGTTTCCCAGAAAAGCCTGCTCAGCGTTGCATCATTTGTAAACATTCAGACCACTTTTTGTTCTGAAGTATTCATCTCTGTAGATAAAAGTGATGCGAAATGGACTCAGGGACCCTTCCCCCCTTTATTTAATACAGTTGTACTAGAGAGGAAAACATCATAATGAGGCTTCTCACCTTCACCTCTCTTTCCGATGTAATTCACGGGTTCCCCTCACAGGACGGCCACGCACCACACTGTGAGAATAAACCCAGTTAGTCTGCTGAATCAGGCTGAACCAGGGCACCCAGTGAGAAAAGTATTGCAGCTTGCTTCTGCATGCAACCCCCAGCTGCTCTGCTTGGCTCACACCCTTCTTTCCAGTGATACATGAAAAACACTGGATAGAAAAAATGTTGTTACACCCTTATCTGTTCACATTTTCATTTATGAACATGCCTACCACTGTCGCCCGGAGTATAAACTTGTTCTGAAGCTGATAATTGTGCATTCACCACAGGGAGCCCCGCTAGACTGCCTTTTTAATTACATCTTTAATAGCTTTCCAGGCAAACAAACACAAAAGGTCAATGTGTAGTGAGACTTGCTCAGCATTTAAATGTCCTGAACACAAATTATTTCCATTATCTCACCTGTTAAGAGGTGTATCGAGTGATTCCTGGCTTCTCTTTTTTCCATGTGCCTTTGCAAACCGAAACATCCTCAGGTTTTCGCCTTTTGCAGACTGCAGCAAGAAAATAATGTAGTTTCTTCAAATCCCAAACAATAGTTTCTATTAAGATGGAGCTGAATTGAAGCGTTTGGATGAGAAAACAGTGGAAACTGGAATTGTACGTGGGTGGAAGCAATGTTCCCAGCTGGTGACAACATCAGTCCAAGCCTCTCATTAGTGGTAATTAGCTGTATTTAGTGTCACCGCCAATATGTCATGTCTGATGAGAGCTTTTGCTCACAGCAACACTAGAACCACCTGGTCGGAACATTTTCTCTCCCTTTTAATCTTCAATGTACTGATTACAATTACCAGGCAGAACAATGAATCACTCATTTATAGAGTCTAACTAAGTCTAATGAGTTCTCAACAGTCCTGTAAGTCGCTCGTACTCACAACTTCACTTCTTAAAGAAAGTGGGATTTGTGTCAGGTTTCATCTCATCTGTACCAACACACAGCTGTAGCGTACAACAATCTCTGAAGGGAAATATGGAGGCTTATTTGATAAAGCTCTGCACTGTATTGATTAGTTTGGGGACCACTTCAAAATTGACTGCAGTGCTGAATCATGAAAAGTTTCACCTTTTATTAAAAGATCAATACATTGTGAGCACAGGCTGCAGGGGATGTGTTTTTTGATTGATCTTGTGTTTGGGAGCCACAGTGTGTCGATCACTTTAACTGCTGGATAATGGAAAAGTTGAAGGATTGTTGCAAAGATTTGAAAAGTGTGTTTTAATATTCTGCCATATTTGCTGTTTCTGTTACGATCCCCTCTAAGTGCCGCTGAGCAGGAGACACTCAGGGGACAACAGGAAATGATGTTTTAAAATACTGTAACCTACAAAAACTACTTGACATGGCGGCTGCAGTCTCATGTAAGCTAAACTGAACATTTAGAACACATGACAGAGTTCCTCCTTTTTTTTTATCCAAGAAGACTTATAGTTGTTTTTTAGTTAATTTCTAGTACTTTCTTGATGTACATACAATTTCGACATTTATTTATTGTGGGCTGAATCCATGCAGAACAACAGCTGTAGATTACATATCCCACAATGTAACGAGCTTTTATATTTGTGCACAGGTTTAAAAAGGGAATTTCCTGACTGGCTTTAGCTGAAAAACAGCCTCTCTTTCTCCCTCTGGAGTCATTAAAGAGGAAACAGGAAAGGGCTTTCACATGACGCTTAGTCAGAACGTCCCCTCCGCTGAAACCTGAAACTTGTGTTGTTACCCTGACCCCTGGCCCCATTGTTGGACAGATTTTGAACACAAAGAGCAGCGGATGTTAACGCAAACCAAATTTACCAGCCAAATTGGTGCAGCCAAATAACTGTTTGTGCTTACAGAGTTTGAAAGGCTGCTTTGAACTTTTTGTGTAGAATTTGAAGAGAAATATCTGCCCAGTTTGTACTCAAAGATTGCTGGAATTTGGCTCAGACGTGTAAAAAAACAAAAAAAACAAGCTGGTGGAGTTGTTCATGACTCAGTCTATACTTAAAGGCTTTGATATAAGCAGATATTTAAAAAGACAATAACTGTGCCAGACACCCATTCCCATTCATCTAAATGTGGAGTTTGTCTTCATTAAGCCTCGGTCTTTTAGTGTTTCTTTTTGAGCTGCAGAGAGTAGAGTGACAGAAGAGCTAGAAATTGAAGGAGTGGTGCCAAATCTGTGTGAGAGTCAGTGAAGGACTGAGAGGCTATATAGTGCATTATTCAAAGAGACTATCTCCTGTACTAAAGCAGAGTGTGCAGCCGTCAGCAAGCCACAGGCCCCAGAGAGAGAGAGAGAGAGAGAGTGAGAGAGCAGGGATGACATGCAAGATGGAGACGGATGGGAGCAGAGGAGTTAGAGCTCCTCATTCGTCCTGCATCCTCCTGAGAGAAATCTGTGACTTCCTCAAACAAGAGGTGTCTGTCTCCTCTAATCTCATCGTAAGAAGGCTTGAGTATAATGACCATGCCTTCACATTATTTTGATGCAGTCAGATGAAGCTAACCATCAGTAACCCTCAGATTGAAGAGTGCAATTTAGTGGTTGACCAAGGGGGCTTTTCTAAAATGTAGATTTAAGAAGGACATGTTGTAAACATGTATTAGGTATTGGTAGGTATTGTGTAAGAACAGCAAATAGATATAGAGCTGTGAGTAAAAGCTTATATGCATTCTTTAGTTTATGTATTTATTGCACTTCATATTATTATGGCAAAATCTAACAATTGCACGTTTTATTTTATTATATCGTGCAGACCTATTTTGGAGCCACATTTTATGTATTTTGACTGGGTACGTTTATCCAAAAGAGGGAAGAGACACCACCACGATTTTTTAAACTGGAGATACTCTGAATTTACTCGACCTTTGTCCTAATGACGAGCTGTTATTCCCTCTTTTGATGTACCCAACAGCCTCATATACAGCCCCTTTTGTTAAGTCCTACATGCCCAGAAGGCCTGTCACCAGTCTCCAGAGAACTTTCAATGGTATTTAATAATAACTTGATGAAAGGCAAGTGCAATATGCCCTGTGGCTGCATATCTTCCTGCTCTATTGGTGCTGCTGTCTGTGGAAACTTTGTGCCTTTGTTTCAAATGCAGTTAATTTTTCTCACTGTGGTTGAAGGTGCAAAGTCTTGGGTCTGCCGAGAAGCTCATCTGTTTTTTATTCTGAAGCACTAACCCGACCCTACTACATCAACCGCTGGAGGTTTTTTGTTTTTTCTTCTGTCAATCTTCATTAATGCCTGCCTGAGAGAGTCTTATGACATTATGTATTCTTTGTTTGGCCAGCTCACTTAAGGAATAAAAAAAATCTGCTGCAAAACAACTAGAAGTTCAAGAATGTCAGAGACATTGCCAGTAGCTGTTTTGTGCTATTTTGGGATGGTTGGGTGCCTTAACCCGATTTAATAAAAGAAAAGTTGTGGATTGTTTTTCTTTTTGCTCGCGTATTACATGACAGAATTCAGCAAATAGCCTTTTTTGCAACAGTCAGAGCACGATACAGCTTTCCCTTTTTACACACTATAATGTGATAGGTCTGTTATTACTGGACTGTATATGAATACAGTTACATTACAGTTGTAAGTCATTATAATTTAGTCCCATTTACATAAATAATCAACCATTTAAAAAGTGTAAATATGCACAAATGCACAATTTCTTCTTCTGTCTCCTTGAATTAACATTCGATTTAATGCACACTTTATTGGTTTTTGTTTTTTTTGGCAAATGAAACAAACTTTATTGACCTATTTTTGATCTAGATCTATACACCAGTGGTTGTATAGTTGAACGCCACAAAGGCAAATCGTTTTGTTATTGGCTTTTCATATTGTTTACTTCCTGCCTCGTCCTTTAAAGAGATAACTCAGGCCCTGACCCCAAAACTAAAAAGTCAGGAATGGCAAATTGTTCTCGGTATTGTATTTCCTTTCTTTATAAGGATTTCTGATCTTTTGAAAATGGAAATATAAAAAACACGAACACAGCAGAGTGAGACAGTACAAAGGCAGCTTAACAACTGACATTGTCATGCAAGGGCTCAGCATTGGGGAACACTGGAGTTCAGCTGAATATCAATAAAGCTGCATAGACTGTGTTCACTGGCTGTCAGCTACTGTTTGTATTCGTGTTAGAGAACAGTCTGAACAGTAAAGGCACACAGAAATCTCAGCTCTACATTAGCTTGTCTGTTCAGCTTTGTTGGTGCTTGAACATCAATTGTTGAGTTAATTTATGTTGAAGGTTGTTGCTCCTAGTAAACTCATCCAGGAGTTGATATTTTTAGAAGCAAACATTTAGCCAGAAGTTTGAAACTGAACTCTAAATCTTTTGAGAGTTTTTGCAGCACATTTACATTTGTGTTTTGTGTATGTACATATACTTGTCAACCTATAGAGTTGTGTATTCTTCATGGTGTGAGTGTTTCAGATCCCTGGCGTGAAATGGGACTTTTCCCTTGCTTTAAGTCAGATTTGAAGTCTCTGAAGTTCACACCTCTTTTGAGCACAAGAGTCCCACTCGTCCTTTCTGCTTAGTAGACAGCAACTGATGAAGTGCCCGGTTAGACTTAACACTTTGTGTTTTTAATCCATTAAGTGTTTGGGAACCATGGGGTTGTGAATCTTTTTGCTTCCTCTTTGCATCCAAGGATTGTTTTATGACTCAGCACCTGAAAAAATACTGTGTGTGAATGTTGACTTCTTTTTTTATGACCTGACATCAATGCTGAATGCATGCAGAGACAGCAATTACATCCACATGCAAGCCAGCTTCCTACTATTAGATACAAGTGCAACTGAAACCTACTTGCAAAAACTCAAAGTAAACTACAAGTTGTTTTTGTTATCGTTGAAAATGATTCTCTTCCTGCTTTTGTATTTACTTAGTGAGATTAATCTCAAACATACCACATTGTCCTCTGGGGTAGATGGAAACCATGATATTTCTATTTTAGTGCAAACCCACTCTGCATTCTGATTCTACGTTCAGGCTGTGTTCAGTGTGTGAGTCTTTTCAGGAATACCAGTGTCGATGAAGTGTTAGCTCCATATGTTTGTTGGTTTTGTTGTCTGCATATGCAGCATCTGCCCGTCCCACGGTATTGCTCTTGGAATTTCAAACTCCAGATGGATGCATGCAATTACATGTGATATGCGACATACAAATGTCAACACACTGCCTGCAACAGCTTTAGCTTTCATTTGTTGCCGCTATCTCGTCTGCCTGGATGGGCTCGCCTCAGTGTGAACATGGACCATTGAGTTTCCCTCATTAAACAAAGGATGGCTTCTATTACTCCCCTTTGTCTGTATCGGCGCTAGGTTTTGTGTTGCATAAAGCATACAAACATTCAGCTCTATACTGGTGCTGAATGATGCTGTTTTGTGTCCTTTAAAAAAGAGGTGGGCAGAAACTCCAGCAGGACTATTGGGCTGGTTTAGTTTAATTAAATATCATTTAATATCTTTTGTGTGGTACAAGAAATGTCTCGTCAGCATAACAAGCTCTCCTTGTCCATTCAGCAATGAAAAACAAAGCCCCTCTGAGCTAATTTGATGTTGTCAATGTCACCTGGGGAACACTTTTTGATTGAATGATTCCACCAACCAGTGAAACAAAAGACAAGGACACAGAGCGAGAGGAAGTGATGCGTAGGCCTGTCATTTTCTGTAGTTTCTCTCTCTCCAGGGAGCCAGTTAAACACAGCCGAGCAACACTACACAGGCAGCTCGGCTCTGTGTTGGAGGCAGTGGGCTGCAAACAATGAGTAACATTTGGGAGCAGTCATTTTGCACAACCACAACCAGTACATGAGATGTCAAAATGGGAGGCATAACTTACTTTGAAGGCGTCGAATATTTGTGTATGAATCAGGCCACTTATCAGAAAATGTATAGCTTTTATCTCATAGAGGATTAAGAAGCACTGTATATTGCATTGGTCTAATAATAATAAATGTGTTGCAGATTTACATCGACACAACAGCATGATTTGAGAAATCGTGTTCTGTGGCCTTAATCCTTTACGTTTTTCATCATTTTTGAATTAAGTCTTGCATCAGTTTCTTCACTGCTCTGCGTGGCCTGAAATATAAACCATGTTACACTCTGGCTGCTGCTCCTCTTGAGATGATGGTAGAAGGGCAGGTATTTTTTTGCCTCTGGCAGCACAAATGCTTTGTAGAGTGAAAATTGCAGCAGCCTCCAAAATAGGAGAGATGATAGGTTATCAGAAACACTTCTTTCATGCACTCTAATCTACACTCACTGGCACCTTCCAAAAAATGTTTGTGGTTAACAATCACTGAAACACCTTATTAATATCACTCATTTATTGCTCTGCAAACGTTAAGAACCTGTGAAATAAGGCAGTAGCTCCCAAACCTTTTTTCCTTGGAGCCCTTTATACTTGTATCTTAGAAAAGCTGAGATGTCCTTTGAACCCATATGAAAGAAGTTATTACATTACTGTCAAGAATTAACATTAATTTAAAGGTTTTCGTTGATAAAATCGTGGCAGAATTCTCTACACCCGTGGTCTCACGAAAATAGTTTTGTATAAACTTTCAGTAAGTGTTTTGTCATGGTTTTAACCAATCTAATATGGTTTGGATCCTTGGTTGGAACATGGTTGGATTGATGTATGTGTTCAATTTTACGAGTCTTCAAATAAATGCAGGAATGCACCAATGTAGGATTGTCGTCGGCCCTGTTGGCAAACATTGGCCTGTAGTTTTTTTTTTGGTAATAGCTTGGATTTTTTATAACCACTGCATCTTTAAATATGTAAGAGGAATACTCTGATTTGTGTTTTTATATGTATTGAATATGAATATATTTCAACCAATTTACACTGAAGTATTTCTTTTAAGAGTGTAAATGCGTGCTGCTGTTGGGATTTCTGCCGAAATGTTTCTACATGGTTGCATAATTTATTTTATTTCAAACATGTTAAAAAAAAATTTTTTTTAAAAAAAGCAAACAAAGAAATGCTGTAACTAAAAATATGTTAAAAACAAATAAAATATAAACACAACATTACATGCCTGTACATACATTTTTATTTATTCCATTCTGCATTATTGTCTTCTTTTTGGGCTGTGTTGGCAGAAGGAAGCGGTGAACACACTGATATATCACGCTTTCACTAGATGCGATCGTATCTGAAAATAGTTGCTTATTAAATATCTAGCTGAAACACTGCTCTCATATTGTGTTTTATCAAGCGCAGGCATACATAGTCCAATTTAATTTATTCTCCTTTGTAGGTCAATAGCAACTCCAGAAATGTCTGTATCCTTGGCAGCTATATGCTCAACTGTGTTCATCAAAAAATCTTCAAATTATTATCTGCTGAGCAGTTTCCTTCAGGCTTAATTTCTCTCTTTTTTCTCTTCTTTTTTTTAAATTCAGGCAAGTACGTTTACCAGCCCATGACCAATGTGTGCAAGTTGCCCAGCACAGCCGTGCCTCCTGTTGATACAGAGTACAGTAACACCATGGACCTCTCCGTCTCTCTGGCCGAGCGCTTCCTGAAGCTTGCCCCCTGCTTCCAGTCACCCCCTTACCTGGAGTCGCCCAAGTATTGCGTCATCGCCGATCTCTTTGTGGACGACTACATCGTTAAACGTATTAACGGAAAGATGTGCTATGTTCAGCGCCCCCCTCCTCCTTTACCAGAGCCCCCTCATGCCCCTACCCCTACCCCACCTGCTCCTGCTACACCTCAGAGGCCCCAGAATCCAGCTTCTCAGTCTCGACAACCAGTAAAGAACGCACCGCCAACCCCACACACACCTACACCCTTGCAGCCGGTCCAACAGGCATACAGTGAACACAAACACCGGTCTCCTGTGGATAAGATCAAAGGCCCCAAAATGGACCACTGCTCCTCTCCATCCAGCTCTGAGGACTCTGGCATCAACGCATTGGGTCTGCACTACCTGGAGTCCTGCGAGGAGGAGAGCGACGAGGAAGAGGATGAGGAGCTGAGCACGGACGAGAACTCCAGCCCTGGAAGCCTTTGGGACCAGGACGAGTGCTCTCTGCTCTCCCCCTCCAAGTCTATGATAGAGATCATCGAAAAGATCGAAACAACTGTGTAACCGATGCATCATCGACATGTACACCAGCTGACAAGCAGCACGACATAACTGAGAATGATTTTATTGAGGATGATTCCTGCAGGTGGCAGAGGACTGTACGCCTGCACTCAAACACAGCCTCTCCTCTGTCAACCAACCCTGCATGGAGTGAATTTCTAAAATGAAGAAGCACAGGATTAAAAAGCACATGCACAGTGGACCAAATAGACCTCTTGTACATGGTAATTACACAGTGAATAACCTAAAATACAAAAGGAATCTGTCATAGGCACACTTACATCACAGAAAAGTAAGAAAAATATCATGTAAAAAAAATTCCGAGGCTTTCTTCCTTTTCAGGCATACATTACAGGAGCTAAATTATATATTAACAAAGAGGGTAGAAGTACGTTTGGTGATGATAATGAACGTTTAGGGTGTTCCTTGTGTTTTACAGTCATCAATCTGACATTCAGACTTTATTCTAACTCAACATTTAATTGTCAGAGAAAGCTTGCCATTTTCACTTTCTCACATTGGCTGCTAGCTCCACCCACACCTATTAGTAATTCTGACACTTCAATGTAATAACTCCAAGGCCAGCTACCCTTGATGGGCCTAAAGCACATCAGCATTTTTACCTGTTAATTACTCAGCTCAGAGCAGCAGGAAAACAGCCGCTTTAATCACGTTGTTATAAAAGATTTCCAGGCCCACAGTTAGTCTGCACTTTACTGACACTAACACATGCAGTAGGTATGTCAGAGTTTGACAATCAAGGATGACACAAAAAGCACATTCCCATGCTGTACCTGCCAGTGGGGACCATGGATGCTCTTATATAACTTCTTAAACCATTTATCAGACTTTAACACATGGAACTGACCAACCCTTCAGGTCTCACTGCGCTGAACTGTAGTGCTGTTCAAGGTTAAATGAGGTGTTAAGCAAAACATGACTTGGTATGACCTCTATTAGCAGAAATTAAATAGCATGGACACGTCTCTGGCAGAGCTACAGTGACAACAGTAGTCACAGCAGAAACTTGTAGGACACCTAGGAAAGCAGGTATATATAATTATAACTTTAACAATAAAAAAAGGCATTGTTATTTGCATTTCAGGGTTGACAGTGAAACATCTTGTGTTTCCAGCTGAATGAGGAGTCTTGGAAAGGTGAGCAGGTTAGGACAGATTAGTATGTCACAGTTTTTTGTGCTTTGGGGCAGAAAAGTGTCACTTAATGCACTTTGAAAATGACATTACAGTATGGAATAGGATGCTGAATAGGTGTTGTAATGTTGTGATGGACATGATGTTAGAAGAGATGCGCTGAAATATAAACTTGTGTGGAACAGCCCCTTTTTAGTCAGTTAGTACAATGAAGATAGGCTAGGGTTATATTTGTTTTTTGTTTTTTTTTATGTTGAAAGAGTTAACTTCCAGGGGAGTTATCTGCCAAAATCACCTAAATATTCACACTTATTATCGCTATCAAGCTGCACTAAATGTTAAAATGAGAAAGGAAATCTGCATGACTGCATTTATTTGCAGAAGTCCCTTCCATCTAAGACTAATTTAACATAATTGGCTTCTGAAAGAGTGGACAAATTGTGCATCAGTTCATCAGATAAAAGGACTTTTATTCATTGACTGTCCTCAACATTACATTGAACACAGTCCCTCCTAATGCAGTTTAAAAATGTCTTATGTTCTCATTATTGTTATATTATTTTCATATGAATAAATCTCAATGAAACATTTTTTTCCCTCAGTTTGTCCTTTGAAATGTGTGGGCATGTTTTTTGGGGGGGGTTTTTTTGCAAAGAGAACATTAAAAAAAAAAGACTTAAACTTCCTCAACGTGACACACAGATGACTAAGGCTCTTCAGAGATTGGGTGGAATAGCAAAGTAGAGTGAGAGATAAGCTCAAATGGAATCATTACTTTCACAACGTGTCTGTTGATTGTCTCTGACAGGTCTCAAGGATTGTTAGTTGTTGTGTCTTAAATTCCCTCCCCTGTTGTAACCTTTGCCTCCTTGTGGTGCTACCACAGAGGAAAATCTGCTCATGTTGTAAAAAATCAAACTAAGCAAATGGAAGATTGAGGACAATGCCACAATTGTAGTACTGCAGAAAGACAAAGCAAGCAGGTGAAGGTCCTGAGACACGAGTTTGTATCTGATTTAATGAGGGATATGTAAGAGTCTCTTTTCCCATTAAATCCCACCCAGATTGATTTCCCTGTTTCTCCTGCATAGAGTCTATTGATTATCTGTACTCTGCTAGTGCGGAAGGCAAAACCAAGGCCACGATGAAATGCTAATCAGTTTATATAAATGTACATTCATTGTTCTGCTTGGTCATGAAGATAAGTGTGCAGCTGACTGCTGCTGGAAAGCCTGCATGACAAAGCAGAGTGGGAGACAAGAGAGAGAGAAAACTGGAGAAGACAAGAGAAGAGAATAAAGGCGAAGACAAAAAAAAACAAAAAAAAACAGTGGGAGTGCATGGAGGGGGCAAAGGAAGTGTAATTAAAATCATGGTGATGATGATGATGCAAGCACATGCAAAGTCTTTGGAAGGACTGCCTGTGTGCATGCAGTTCAACATTTTCAAAAAAAAAAAAAAATCAGACAGATCTCATGAAGAGATAGATTGCTGTAACTGTTAATCCCTTGGAGCAAAGTCATTCAATTGGCAGGCACCTTGAGCAGTCCAGAGCTTCTACACACACACACACACACACACACACAGGAAGATGCACACCAAATCAAAAAATGTCCTTGTTCAAGGACTGCTTCTCAGGCTGGGTTGACACAGCACGAGTCATACAGGCTGAAGGGAGATATTGTCAGTTACTTTTTCCTTTCAGACGTTAGCATAAACACATTACCTGAGGAGGTCTCCTTTTTAGTTTCATTCCACTTATTAGAGGAACACAGCTGAAATACTATTTAAGTGGCAAAATGAAAACATATGTGCCATAAGTGACTCACCGTAGCTAGAGTAGAATTCAGATAACTCATTTAAAAGAGATTTGTTATTTAATTGGTCAAAATGTAATGAGGCTATGAAATACATGCAGAGAGCGTAATACTCACAAAAAAGCTTCTTACAAACTGTAACTGTTTATGTTGGTGTTTGCATGTCTGCAGGATGGGGTTGAGTCGCTCTCAGTATATGTTTCATGCATGTAAACTAAGACCATAATGAAACAATTTTTGGGTCAATTATCCCATGGTTTGGTGAAAAAAATGGTTTGGTCACATTATTCATGTGCGGTGTTGTCATTCTTTGACCCAGTTCTGCCTCACTGGGAATACAATAACTTCAGACATACAACCAAACAGTGACTGTTTGGACTTCTGTTTGAACAAATTAGTGTTTGACAAGTGAAGGTAATCAGCAGTAACAGAAACAGTACAATGGTACAGTTTATGAACATTAAATTTAACAGTCTATCATAACCTTTTGATTTTGAAAAGTGGTTTAAAAAGCATTATAAGTGCCAAAAGTAGAACATAAATATCTAAATGTATTTTTTGTTGAAATTTGGGGTGTAATAGGTATCGGGTCTGAAAAGATGCGTTGGAATATTGAAAAGGCACAACTGTTCACCGTAGTCTTATACTGCCTCATAGTAACTCATGTTAAACAGTTAATTCGTCCCTGGTTACTGCATTTTTTCACTTAAAGATACAATATTTCCACAATCTGCTTATAAACGTTGTTCTGGTGAATCAACATTGATTTGGGATCCATTCAGATCACCACCACATTTCAGGCTGCATGAAATCTGTAGATGGTGGTTGACTGGGTGTAACTTTACTCAGAAACAGAACATTCGTAGCAATACAGCCAATTGTGTTGTGTCACTGTTAGAGCGATGTTCGGTGCAGTAATGCATGCTTCCTTTTTTGTCTTACCCACACAAGCACTGAAGGTGCAGGTGGCACATGAATACAAAGATATCTGCTTAATGAATGGTTTGTCTATGTTACATTATCAGCATTATCAAAGCTCAGTCAAGAAAAAAATGACAAACTTCATTCACAGAAATATTGATGTTTTTTGTTTGATGTCCCTGCTGGATGGTAAACAAATAGGCCTATCATAAATTAATCTGTTTAACAAATCTGTTAATCTGTTTGATTTTTTCTGCTGTTAAAATGCACAGTTGGAGTAATGGCATGGCTAAAGAGATGAAAAGTTGAATTACAAATGTAAAGATATAAAACACTATCCAAACCTTGACACATATGATCTGAACTGGGAGATTGCGGATCAGCTGCCCTACTAAAACATCACATACAGTAGCTAAAATGTAAGGTAAGATTTTTCTTTACAAAATATACACCTTCCTTATAAAGTCAGTCCCTAATCCAAGACATTCAGAGAGCAAACCTCACAGCAGCACTCTGTTTCAAAAGACCCATTTATTTGTCCAATTTACAGCATAATGTCCTGGTGATTGGCCTGATGCAGGCAGCTAGCAGGTAACAAGGGGAACCCAACAGCAGGCTGCTGATAAACTATTGGACACATGGCTTTGCCTTGGCAGTGCTCGATGGGTGATGGGTTTCTGATAAGCTCTATAAACGCTAGTATGTCACCAAGAGTGCAGCTCTGCCCTCCCCTGTCAGGAAAATTCATTATTACGTCACTGTCATCCTTCGTCTTTGAAATGAATTTAGAGTACTTTGAGACTCAGAGTGAGACTCTCTGCAAACTCCAGACAACCGCTTTAAGCTTTAGTGCCGGTAGACAAGGCTGTATCTGAAAGCATTTGTTCCTTAAAGCTACAGGATGATTCATCCTTTCACTACTTATGTGAAAAGTCACTGAGTGCTTTTTGGGGATGGCAACGACTCACATGGTACATTAATGTGATTAGTTGGCTTTGTTGCTGTGGATTAGTCTGCATTAAGTGATGATTCAGTAGTTGGAAAAACAGGATGGATGATCACATTTACACATTAAATTTGCAGTACCTGCAAGTGTAAAGCAAGGGGCTTTCCCATTTGAAAAATAATAATTTAATTAATTCACATTTTCATTTCTCAGCTTTTTATTTCTCTACAGTTTTATGGCTATTGATAGTGTCCCTTAGCAGAGCAATTGTGTGGTTAATGTGCACTGACATAAACTCTAAATCTATCTTAATCTCATCAAAGAATGTGAGGATGTCTGGGATGCCCATACTCTGTTTATGTTCAACTTTAAAGCCAGAGAAGTCAATGTGGTTACTTTTCTTGAGTCTCCGCTTTCCATTTTGATATATTTTTTTCTCTCCTCGCTTGCTTCTTTTGATTTTATGTATGAAACAGTGAAAATTAACTAATTATGTAACAAGTGGGCAGATATACTCTGTTGGGTTCATAGAAAAACAAGATTAATGTGAACGCTTGTTTTGATTGTAACATATCAAAAATCTTGTTTTGAAGCTGTACATAAGTAGAAGCAATTTATTTAGAAAGGGATGCATCAAACACATTTTGTTCGACATCAAAGGGCTGTGATCTTCTGTCTCTACTTCATATATTTCACATTTTATTCAAATATCAAACATGATGAAAAGAGAGTAATTTCTGTATGGACACAAGGCTTCTGTGGAGGGACTGTGTTCGCAATTCAAAGGTCAGTAAGGCTAAAACCTCTCAAAGAATTCATCAAAAAGCAGGTGACCTGAGTTTCGAATAGTGAACTCTGATGAAACACATACCGCTGCATTAAATCGAGTTAATTGGAGGTCCTGAACCCTTACACAAGAAAAGAAACTACATTCAGGAAATTCAAGATTTGAAGGAATGCAGATGCTGTAATGAGTCAATTTCCTCTCTGTTGAGAACTGATTAGTATAACAGTCTACGTTTCCATGAACAATGTCTCTTCTAGCAACATGGTTTAGATAGATGTGGATCTCATCTGTGAGAGTATTTCATGAGGCTGCCACTCAGAAATTGCATTGTCCTCCTCTGTTTAATTTTTTCTAAAGGGTTGTCCAAAATTGAGGGAGATAACTAGGACAGCACAGGCCCAGATTGCTCCCAGCAGATAGCACTGAAAAATATGGGACTTAAGCGTTCAAACCTATATGCCCTGCCTGTCATATGTGGTTTCAGGGGAATTATTGCATAATAAAATCTTTGTCATTATTGTGCCCCAGGATGAGCTTTGCACAGTAGATCCATTAATTAGTGGAGATCTTCAAGGAAAATGTCCTCCAATACGCATCTTACTTTGAGTAAAGCATAAAAAATGAAAATACAAGTTAACATAGCACACGCTCCTATAAAGAGTTTCTTAAAATGTCATGGTGTGAAACAATCTTTCTGTGCACACACAATAAGTAGTCCTTTTTAAGGTGATTGGCATTAATTAAGGCATTATTGTACTTGAATTATATGTTTTAAGCTATTCTTGGACTCTTTCCAGTTTTTAGGTTATAGCTTACCCCCAAACTAGGGCCAACACAAGACTTACCTGCTGGCTCTACCCTTTTTACATGGTTTAAGGTATGTTTAATAAATCTAATTAAAGAGGGAAAAGTACTTACTGAATGCTTGCTTTATTGACAAAAAGATAGAAGATGACATAAATAACAAGCGTTTATGGATACCAGCAGCTGTTAGTTAAGCTTAGTAAAAATCCTAAATTAGGCTCAGGGTGTGAGTCAGAGTAAGATCTTACATTAGCCAACATCTTATACTAACAATGTACATTTTCAATGTTAAAACAGTAGCCCCAGAAGCGCCAGCAGCCTAGTGGTTAGTGTTAGCGCCCCATGAACAGAGGCACACACACACACACACACACACACACACACACACACACACACACACACACACACACACACACACACACACACACAGACAGACACACCATCCCAATGCCTGACTCCATCCATCATCCTGTCTCTCTAAAGTCTGATAAAGAACTTTAAAAATAGACATCACACATGTCAATTTTGTGGCACTAAATAACTTTGGCAGCTGGTCGAGGCCATCTTGTGAAAAGTGAGTATAGCTCATGCACACGTTTACACACAAGCCTTCAGTTATAAAAAAAAATAGCCAGTTAGGTCGTCTTTGGACGTTTTGATACAATGGCTTGGTCTAAGAGGATGGTGCGATGACAAATAAAGCTAAGCAGTGAAAAAAAGAGAGTGATCTCGAAAAAATCAGAGTGTACATCCCTGCAGATATTCTACATATTTAGCAGACTTTGATGTTACCTTATACGATTGTATAGTTTTCGGCTTCACTTTTTTGTCGTTTGGCAGATTTACCGTGTTTAGAAAGTCATCTAACCAAAATAGGGTTTGCATTCAAATAAATAGATACATCCTTCTTACACTGGAAAGGTGTCTCTTTTCGTGAAAACCTTTAAGTTTAGCTTTATAAGTTTGGACAAATGTCTAAGAGGGGTATAGGCGTAACAAGGTGCATCTTGTAACAGTGCAGTTGCGCTCAAAGTGGTGCCAAACAACAGTCCTATATATTGTTGCTTTAAGCTCATTGATTAGCATGTATTACAACCAACTTTAATCCTAACAAACAAAAGAAAAGTAAGAACGTTAAAATGAACTTTCTACTGTTTATGCTGCATTATCTCATGCTAAGCTAAACAACTACTTGTTGTAGCTTCTTATTTAGCATTCTGACGCAATTGATGTGGTCACCAGTATACTTGAATCAAGACTCTTTCAGGCTACTCTTGTGCTTTTTGATATTTTTCTCTGGATGGCTAAAGTTACAGTACGCCCACACCAACCTCTGAATTGCATCTAAATAGAGAACATTACACCTCCGCCACACAGTGAGTGTTTGGTGTAGGTGTAATAAAAGTTTCTTATGTTCTAGCCTTGAATAGTGCTCTTAGTAACACAACATTGAACAACAATAACAACATTGTAAGATTATGTGAATATAACAAAAAAAACATTCCCAACATCATCTGCAGTTAA
Organism: Symphodus melops; assembly: GCF_947650265.1. Lineage (NCBI taxonomy): Eukaryota > Metazoa > Chordata > Actinopteri > Labriformes > Labridae > Symphodus > Symphodus melops. The sequence goes on from NC_136702.1 coordinate 12,291,456, forward strand.
ACTCAATGCTGAAGACCACAAAAGATGGGCCTAATCTTTTAACAGTGAGACATGTTCAACCAAAAACCAAGTGCACAACATTTAACACCAATAGCTTATCTGAAGGAAAAATACTGGATTGTGTGTGAGCCTGTAACTCAAAGTGGAAGAAGAGGAAGCAGTGCTTCAAACAGACATGTCTGATTAAGCTCTGAGTTAATGGACCTGCTAGCTGGACCAGAAGAGGACCAGCAGATGGTTTTCACACTGCACATTTTATATGCAGTGATGCACTGTGCCACGGCCCCTCAAAAGCCCCTCAAAAGCCATCTCAAATTGCAACGCAGCGTGGCCCCCTGCCCCGGCCCCATTCTCATCTCCTTCACTAACACTATTAGCATGTAAATGACAGCTGAGCCTCTTGGCTTCCCTGTGGGTACTGATAGGCTACACCAGACCTCTAGCTTCTCTATGCATTAATATCATTTTCCTTATTGTTGTTGGATTATGTGGGGGTTGGAAGCATGATGTGGAGGGGTCAGGGTTGGCTTGATACTTGGTATGAATATTAAAGGTTGTTGTGTTTCAGGCCAAAGAGGAGCAGATAAAGAGGAACTCCCTGAAGGACAATATTTCTGGGATGTATGGTCAATTATTTTTAAAAAGAACACCACACAGGTGAGGTATTGTGACATTAAGGAACCAACAGAGATACAATCATTTACTGTTATAAGGCTGCCAACAATTAAAACAGAGATTTGAGTTCATGCTGTACATGAATTTCCTTTGTTCAATCAATCAATATTTATAGTGCCAATTTATAACAAATGTTATCTCAAGAAACCTTATAAAAGAAGCAACTCTTTATTTTATTATTTACAAAGACTTGACATAAATCCAACATTAGCACAGAACTAAGCAACGTTTAGTAAAGTTACACTGGCAATGAGAAACTGCTTTTAAGAGGCAGTTTGATATTAACCCCTTTTGACACTGCAAGTTTGTCATTTTCTCTTACTCCATTACCTGGTTTGGTTGTTCTATGTTTACTTCTGGTTTTTGTGCTGAACATTAAGCATTGTGAGTACAATTATGATCAATTAAATTAATTGCTGACTTTTTAGGCTGGCATTTTTTGAGGCTACAATGCTTGAAAAATAACAGACAGGGAAAAAATAAGGCACACAGAAAAAGTCAATATGCACCTTCCCATTCCCTTAAATAAAAAGTATGTAAAAGCTGAAATCTGCATTGAAGTAATGTTTTTACCTCATTTTACACTGCAGCCCCTGAAAAATCATCTTCCTTTGATCAACCTCTTTCACTCTCCTGTGCTGACATCTGCAGCAGTCCAGCTGATGCACCCTGACTGCATCGTCCTCACCCGGTTTTCACCCGGTGTGCGCAATACTTGCTGTCTTTAATCTTCAGGTTTTTAAAAGTCAAAGATAAACAAACCTTGATTTTATGTAAGATACTTGTTGACATCCTGATCAAAGTGTTGCAGGTAACAGGTAAATCTCACCTGAGAGAACCTGCAGTGTACTTTTATTTGTGTGCTGTCTGCAACCTTCAAGGTAGTGTCTGAACTTTTGCATAGCAGCACTGTGCACACAAAACACGGACATACACACACACAGGCACATGGATTTAAAAACATGTCTGTTCTTTGCAGTAACTATTCAGAACTGCGAAGGGAAACAGAAGGTCAGTGGGTTTAGACAGCCTGTAGATACAGCACCATAGCGTTTCTCATTGAGTGCCTCTATCCTTTTCTGCTTTGAGCTTTCTGTGGCTGCACTAAATTATTTAACAGACAGCAGTCATCTGTGAGGAAACCCAACAGACTCCTTGTGTCCCAGGAGCCCAGAGACAGGCAGACGGGTAGCTTGGGCAGTGCTGCCGGAAATAACATGGCAGAGAAATTTGGCTGCAGTGGCCTTAGCACATTGCTGCTGTGTGGTTCAGAGATTTCAGCTGAAAATAAAGCTGGTGGTTGCAGTTAGAAGGAGTCAAGGTTTCCATGCAGATGTGCCGATGCCAACCTGGGAAAAAGAACTCTTCTCTTGAATGGTGCAGGATCACATTGACGAGGACGGCTGTGTGTCCAAAGAGCATTTCAGATTGGTGGGTTCGCACAAAAGAAGCTCAGTATTTGGCTGCATCTTGGCCAACTGCCAGCACTTCTACTTTCTCAAACACAGAGACGCCTCTCCTCTGTTTAATGTGACAGTCCGCCTTTCCCTCATCCTCAGGCATGACCAATCAACCCTGAGAAGGCTCATGGATGATCTTGGAGTCTTTCACTCCAGCTCAAAGCAACTGGAAATTTTTGTTATACAACTCTCACAAAGAAAATCATGTGCGCAAAATGGTACATTTTGTTTTTCTGCACTTACCTAAGGAAACACTGCATTACAAATATGTGCACTTTAATTTCAGGAAGCTTTTGATTCTACTTTGATACGACTACGTTAGCCCTCTGCCAACACACTCCAAGGTACACAAACTATACAGAGCTCTGTATGTATTAGAAAGACTTACTCAGTGCGTCAAAGTTGAACATTTTTAACCTTCAAAAATGGGTCTGTAAAGGCAGACAAGCACGCAAATTGTTTGAATTAATGTGTTCTAATTAGATGTAAATTCAAGATGACGGGACACAAAGTTTTACTCACCATCACACCTCTATGTGCACACACGCAGACACACACAAAGTGTTGGCAGTGTGTCATTTCAAACGCCAAGCCAGGAGACGTCTGGTGAGCGTCTGGGGCCTGCTGTCATCTTTCTCACTCCAGATAATCATCACTCATCATTTGGATCCATTCTGTCAAACCACCAGTCTGTATTTCCACCACGCTCACCCTCTCAGGCTGTATGAATACATGATGCAAAGGTTTCTGTGGAGCATTAATGTAAAGCAGCAGATATTGACTCTGAATTGCCTCTGGCTGAACGAAAGACACACTAGATAAAGCCTAAACTGTTCAGTTGGCGCCTCATGCTTCTCCCGAATGCAAAGAGGGATTTCTTATCCCTTTCTGCTTCCTTGCATGACCTACAACACATCTGCTTGGGGAACCTGTCAGATGCAGAAAAGAAAAACAATTCTCCCATTGTATGTCTTTCTGATCAGTCTGTTGTAATTAAAACAACAGGAAGTTACAAGCGAATTAATTTCTGAAATTAAGGCTTGAAGATTTGCTTCAAGTAATGTGTTCATTTCTCATCATATTTCCCAAGGCTGGCAGTGAGGCTATTTTTTCTTCTGAGATGCCAGGCTCATTTTGTTCTGTGGATGACATCATGCGTTACCGTTGCTCGTTTTAGAGAACAGACTCATGGGACCATTGTTAGAGGTTGTCTCATTTTCTCGCTGAAATCAAGTGAATCCAGGATTGGGAAGGCAGACAGAAGTGTGAAATGTCTAAAACCTGAAAGATTTCACACCTAAGAGGAAAAGGAACACACACCATATTATTTATACTGTATACTTTTTTTTATTTGATAATTAAGGGTTCTATGTCAGAAGATTTTTTAGGAACTTAAAAGCTTGATCTTAATCAAACATAGTAGTTCGTTATATTGAGTTTCATCATTTGATTCCTTTATCATCAAGAGACTTGGCGAGAGTCTCAGAGAGGAACATTTCAGCCTCACAGCAGGACCTCTGTTGTTATGTCAACAGTTCCGCCTGCATGGTGAAATTTGATGCAAGCTTTTTCCGCACTTTATCCCCACACTCCATTACCCAATTTAATTTCCTTTGTCTTAAGCTGGATGTCGCTTTGATTTATGCTCCATTGTTTTACATCATGGATCATTACAGATGTTGTAATAAACCTTCTAGCATCTATTTGGCTTTCATTTATTTTCTCAGCAGGGGTTTGTAAAAATAGCTGTTTTTATGTTGTGCACTTGACTTTTTGGGCAAGACAGTTCTCCAAAAAGATGAGAATGTGTACTTTGATTGCTCGGCCTAAAGCCAAACCCAATCAACAGTAAAGTCTTATTTCAGTTTCCACATTTTGTTCTTTATCCTGCAAACAGTTTGCAGCTTGTTAGTGAGTGCCACCAATTAGGCCAGATATCTAAACCACTGTAATTGAAAGGAAAATGAAAGGGAACAAAATGCCCGTAAAGTCAGGATTATTCCCTCCTTGCATGTCATTGCATAGTAGGTTTGTTTTAGATCTCTGAATGTCGTGGGTTTTTTTTAAAAAAAATGGTCACATTTGAATTTGTTTGCCCTCCTAATGGGGTTTGTTTAAGATCTGTGTTTGTGTGACAATTTTTCTTGACCTGCATGATTTCTTCAGTGATGAAATAAGGTATTTATTGATTTATTGATGTCAAATGGAAACAACTTTGCCAAAAACAGGAACCAAGATAGCCGTCGTATGATTATTATTCTTTAAATAACTTTGTATCAGTTTATTTTATGGTTAAACAAATAAATAGTATATTAGTAGCCATAAAGGTATATATTTTTAAGAACTTCAAACACGCTTCTTAAAATTCTGTCACCATGCTTTCAATAATTTAAATCTAAAATCCCCAGAAAAAGCAATATTCCTGAATGTTTATGGGCCCATATCTCTGTTTTAGGGATGCTGAGAACTCTAACAGCTGCAGTTGCATGCAGGAGTCTCAATAATTCCTCTCTTGGTAAATTTTAAATTGGCACGACATCATAGCTTAGGTGTCAGCACAGGAGTTCCTCTCTCTTGCTGTAGGGGATCCAGGTGCAAAAGGCGACACACAAAAGGCAAACGAAGCTGTCCTTGGGCTGGGGAATGACGCTTTTTTGCTGAAACTTTGCAACCTGCCTCTTTGAAAGTTGCAGGTGACTAATCTTCCCTTGTCTAGCAGACAGGTTGACTTTTTTTACTTAACTGACACTTTGAAGGTCTCAGCTCATTCCCTTGACTCTTTTCCTACAGAGTTCAGAAGATGCTGATTCATCCCGTCCCCTGTAGAGAAAATAACTACAGTATGATACGTGCACTTTAAAAGCATGGTTCTGCCTGAAGGAACAGCGTCTCTGAGTCATGGCTTAGTCAAAGTCTTTGAAGGATATCATTAGCTGCTGCTGTAAATGCCAGGTGAGAAATGATGGAGGGAAAAAAGACAGGAGCCTGTTGCACTAATGTTATGTTACTGCATCATGTTGAAACAGTATGGATTACTTTATGTTGACACAAGAATTTCACTTTGCCTATTGCATTTTTGTTGTTCAATAAGATGCAAAAAAGTCTTGCACTCAAGTGTATCCCACTAACCTATTCACCCAGCACCTTTTTGTAATTATATCACCAAATAGTGCAAACACAAGGCTGACACTTTGAGGTGAAAGTGGAAGATGTGCATACAAGAACAGAAACATGTAGATGAATTGGCATCCGAACTAAAGGTAGAGGGGAACAGCAGGTCCCCACATGGCCCAGCCCCCTTAGCTGGCTTTGTTCCTGCATCTCCTTTGCAACAATTCAAAAGCAGCTTGCACAAATTAGACCCATGGGAGAAGGGAGAATAGACCAGCGTGCAGCAATCTACTGTCACTGCATGAACCTTCTGCTGGGGAGAGAGAGAGGGAGGGAAGGGGTACACTGGATACGCAATGTGCCCAAGATGAATTGGCCATGTGGGACCAGATGTTCCTCTATGGAGTCACTTCATCTCACTATTATTAAATGCTCTTGGTATTGAAATGCAGGACCAAATATGTATACCTACAAATTTGTATTTTCAGTATCTCCTTTTTAATTTCTAGACCTTATGGTCCTATTTTTTTGGGCAAAAGAGGATACATTTTTGAGACAATTGTTCCTTTCAGTGTCATTATATTAAATCCACCACACCAAAAGGTACGAAAAATGGACACAAAAACTACCCGCTAGACTAGGGGTTTTGTTATGTGCGCCATGTACACAGGCTATAATCCTCTATACAGCGGCTGTGGGTTCAAATCTGACCTTTGCCCTTTGCTACAGGTGATCCCCCTCCTCCCAACATTTCCTGTCTCTCCTCAGCTGTCCTATCCAATAAAATCCAAAAGGTCCAATAAATAAAAAAAGGAGAGACCATGGGTGAAAGTTGGCAGCTTCTTAACTTTGTATAGACTGCAGGTGCTGTGTTCATGACCATGATGGAGTAAGGAGTTCCACAAATCACTGCAGGCTTGCAGGAAAAGCTGGCAGGTGTTTTTCTAGGGAGAGATGCACTGGCAAGCATGAGGTGATATAAGTGGAGGGGATTGGAGAAAACAGAACAAACCCTCATTCTGTCAAAGACAGCCTTGTGATATTTATCATGGTTAGGTCAAGTAAACTCATGCAAACCAAAATTTTCTTAGAAAGCAACACAGAGCACAAAAGACTGTTCATTCAAGTGTGTCTTTATGTGTGCACCTTGGTATAAAGCCCTGTAGTGTAGCACTTCTGCTTGTCACTGCTTAAATTGGATTTCAACACTTACTAGTTATTTTGTCCAATAAAGGGAATTACTTGAATTATAATGGCCACCATAATGGACCTGAAAGTACATGAATCATCAAAATTAAATGTAGTCCTTTAAAATGGTTTTGAACTATTCCGTGGGTGACATTTTTACTGCAAAATAAAGTGCAAATGAAAACTGTTCCACCGCAGATCTAGATAATAGTAATGTGACTCTAATAGTGCAATTGAAAAGCACGTAAACCAATTAAACATAACATTAAAAACATACATCATTCCTATTTAAAATCAATACAAACTTAACCTATAGCTCTTTGGACATAAAGCATTTCAGAAGTTAAAGAAGGAAACATTATTTTCATTCTCCAAATCTGTAAAAAAAAAAAAATACAGCCTTGTTCTCAATTCTATGTTTCCTGCTGCACTTATTCTCAGTGTTTATAATCTGCCCAAAATTATAATGGAATATTTGGTATTTGAGTTCCTGTCAAAAGCTGGTGGGCTCAGCCTCCCTGATCTGAACCTTATCGGTGTTCTGTTATTGGACTTCTGTACTAGTAACAGTTTGTCCATAATGAACAGCATGTTCGAGCACAGTGATGTCCATAAATCCATAAGTGCAAAATTAGGGCCTGGGAGTAGTTCGGGGAGGCCATGGAGGAGGACTTTCGGATGACCTTGTGGAAATTCTGGCAGCCGCCATTCCCGGGGAATGGCAAGCAGTGCTTCACCAAAACTGTCTACAGTGGAGGTGGGGAGCAGGTGACCTCAACTGGGGATGTATTTGGGCAGTGGAAGGAATACTTCAAGGATCTCCTCAATCTCTTTCACTGTGGAAGCAGAGGAAGAGTCCTCAGAGGTAGACTCATCCATCAACCAAGCCAAAGTCACCAAGGTGGTTAGGAAGCTCCTCAGTAGCAAGGCCCCGCGGGTGGGTGACATTCGCTCTGAGTATCTTAAGTCTCTGGATGTGCAGGGACTGTCATGGTTGACTGGTTGACACGTCTCTGTAACATCGTCGGGGACAGTGCCTCCGGATTAGCAGACCGGGGAGATGGTCCCTCTTTTCAAGATGGGGGATCGGAGGGTGTGTTCCAACTACAGGGGTATCACACTCCTCAGCCTCCCTGGGAAAGTCTACTTCAGGGTACTGGAGAGGAGGAGCCGCCTATTAGTTGAACCTCGGATCCAAGAGGAACAATGAGTTTTTGTCCCGGCCCAGGAACACTGGACCAGCTCTACACTGTCCATTGGGTGTTCGAGCGTTCATTCCTTTGCCGTCTGGTTCCTGTATGAACGGAGCAGGAGTCTAGTTCGCATTGCAGGCAGTAAGTCGGACCTGTTCCCATTGTGTGTTGGCCTCCGGCAGGGCTGCCTGTGGAAATAAGATCACGGATACAAGCAGCTGAAATGAGCTTCTGGGCGAAGTCTGGGCATCTATGTTAAGACTGCTGCTCCTGTGACTCGGCCCCGGATGAGCGGTAGAAAATGGATGGATGGTTGGATTCTGATTCTTCAAATGGAAAACTGCTTAATCTAATATTTGTCATGAACCTCTGATGTCAAAAGTGAAGTGTTTTCTTTCAGAAAAAAGTTTGCCATCTTAGAAAAGATGTATTAATTTATCACACAAAAGCATTTGGTCCTCTCAACTGACAAAAAAACTGGAGGAACGAATTCCGTATCTAAAACGTTGCACTTGTTCTTTTACCACCAAACTGTTTAAAACTGTCTCTCATTGTCTTATTGATAACATTTTAAACATTTTCATTACCACTCTACTCTGCATTTTCCCTTCTTCTTTGAAGTGTGCTGTAATAACACTCTTGCTTCTGTATCTTATTTATGACCGCAGAAACAATGTTTGAATTATTTCATTCTTATGTTTTTAACGTCAAAGTAAAGCACATTGAGCTTATGTTGTGAAATGTGTTAAATAAATAAAATTGCCATTGCCATTGTCAAGGTTGGCATGCAGTTTTTAATGGCAAACAATTACTGAGGCTTTTCATCCAGGGTTCAGCATCAAACAGGCAGAGTGTCAGCTTTTGTTGCCAGGGGCAGACTTTCCCCTCTCCGAATGCCCATTCCTATGTGATAAATGGCCTTTAAAGTGATTCAAAAACTCTGCAACAATAACAAGCTCTTACAGGTGAAAGAGTTCAGGGCACTGTATAGGAAAGACGGTAGATCCATATATGTCAGAGCAAAAAGTAAGCATGAGCAGACACAACCTTTTTTTTATTTTTTTTTTTATTCAAGAGGTCCTTATTTAACCTAACCTGTTTGTCAGTCTGCTCTGTCACCCCATTGCCACCTGAGGGATGTTCCTAAGCACTGGAGCTGGCACCCTCCTGGGATCTGACAGATATAACAGTTCAGCATGAGAGAAATGAAAAATCCCTCAGCTCGTACACACATACACAATGCATGCGTACACATAGACAGAGCACAGACGTGAAGGCAGCAAGGGACAAGCGTTCCTGCCTGGGAGGGGGTATATTTAGAGTCTTGCGTAATATGCTTTTAACACAACACAGAGTGGATGAATTTTTAATGCCGGGCAAGCGAGAGGGAGGGGAGAGAAAAAATGAATAAAGTTAAGTATTTAATCTCTGCTGTTGCTTAGGGGGAGAGACAGAAATCTGAGAGCAGCCCATAACATCAGACATGGCACACAGGATAGCCACAGATTCAGAAGCTATGGATGAATGAGTCTGCAAGAGAGGGAGGCGGAGAGAGGAATATTGCACAATACGTAAGGCAAGAGAGTGAGGAGGAGACAGTTTGCATGAATGAGTGAGCAGGAATAACAACGAGCCATGTCAGCGCTGTGCTGGATAACCTTAGAGAAATATAGAAGTGCACAATACCAAAGCAACAACATATTTTCTTATAAACTAGAATTGTTAACAATGTCAAAAATGTTTGTACACCACATAGGTTAGGGGGAGATACTGTATCTGTTGATAAGTTAAATCAAGAAAAATCTGTAGTTAATACAAAGGCTTTTCCTCTGCTATTGTACTTTTGTTTATCAAATGAATCAGGGGGTTTCCATTGCATGAAACCCTTGGAAGGTGCCTGGAGGAGGTGCATTTAGTCACCATGGGGAAGCGTTATGGAATAAACTACCTGCTGATCTGAGGTCTGTAAAAAATGTGTATTCTTTTAAAAGTGGTCTTAAAACATTGCTTTCCTGTCGTGCCTTTGCGAATTTATCTTTCTCTGTTTTGTTTGATCTGTTTTGTTTATTATTTTTAACGAGTTTATATCGTGTTTGTGTGTTTATTTCTGTCTTCTGTAAAGCACATTGGGTTTACATTTGTATGAAATGTGCTATACAAATAAAATTGAAATTTTCTCAGACAGTTTGTTTTGTGGTGGGGCGACTGGCTCATAGTAGAGTCGTTGTCTCTCAACCAGAACGGTTCGATCTCTCGCTCCTGCAGTCAAATGACAGAAGTATCCATGGGCAAGACACTGAACCCCTGCGTCAGCGACGTGTCAAGGTTCATGAATGGATTTTGTTCATACTGATGGGCACTTGACATGTGAATATTGTGTGAAAGGTTAAGTGTGACCTGCGGTGCAAAAAGTGCTTTGAGTTGTCAGAAGACTGGAAAAGCGCTAAACAAGCTGAAGTCCTTTCATTTGGCTATTTTGAAGTTGAGGTAGGAATGTTGTAGAAAGTATGAAGGCCAGGCTATGTTTTTAAAAATCCAACTTTAAAAAGAAAGAAAAGTATGCACTGCCTAACGATAAATGGTTTAAGTGATAGATGCCTTTGAATTAATTACATGTGAAACACCACCTGATTAATGGAGTGTTGTCTGTCTTCTCGTAGAAATTATTTTACAGGAACTGGTCCTTAGATTTCAGGTGTTTATGTTTAAGTAAACTAAAAGTGGCGGAGACATTGTGCTTTTTTTATTAAAGAAAGTTGCAAATAAAGGCATCATAGAATAGCAAAATGATTTGTGCTGCTGAGATAGTACCATAAATAGAGCCTTCAATCACACATTGGACTACTAGCAGAGGCGTTGGCAACACTTCATTAGAGTGAAGGAACATAATAGATGTATTTCCGTCTGTTAAAACAAAGACCAAAATAGACTACAATGTCATGTGTAAATTAACAACACCTCTGAAGCTGGTTTAAAAAAAAGAAAGAAAAAAAAAAGGAAAATAAAGCATACTTGAAATATCTTGAGGTGCGCTAAAAACCTGCTGGCTGAACAAATCCCACTGAGCTTTGTCAGCCACTATGATTCACAACATGGTTTTTCTCACAGCATTACTTCTTTCTTCACTCAGATAACACCTAAGCGAGAACAAGATGACAGAAGACATGCAACAAAAGCTTTTGTGGAATTTCCCTATTTTTGTCATAGTCACTGTCAGTAAAATGTATGTGAATAGGTCCTGTAGTTACTGAGAGTCCACAGTCTGTAGGGCTGATGGAGACTGTAAATAGCAGATGGGCCATAAAGGATTTGCTATCTATCTTGACATATGGCTTTATTGTATAGGAGAATCTTCAAGAGCAGAGGATTCTGATGTGATCAGGATCACTGATCAGCAGACATAATCTTAAAGCTGCTAATCCTGCCTGTATGCTCAAATCCCCTAAAGAGGAACTATAATGATGATGGTCAGATTACATCCCGTGTTGGTGACAAGGCAAGAACCTCTCTTTAGGCAGTGGTAATTAAATAAAAGAGGTCAAATGAAGAGCCAAATAGTCAATAGGTTGTTCAGTTTGTTTCTGAAAGCACTGTATTTGCCTTCCTTTCACCTCTTATTTAATTGTTCTGTCAGTTAGGTATATTTTCTCTCTCAAAATCATTATTCACCTGAATCTCCATGATTAAAAAATATTATTTTAAACATTTCCTTTAAGTATTGTTTTCTTCCTTGGAACATATTTTGGAGAAACAAAAAACAGAGGGTTGTTATTTATTAAATGTTTTCATCTTAATCACAGATTCTTTCAACACTCAACTCTGTGTAATAATACACTAAAAAAAGAAATAACTGCTATCAGTAATAACATCAATAACTCTGCCAAAGGATCTTTAACTAACTGTGGATCACTGACTGCAGAAAAAGCTAATTTACTCTCTGGGGATGAGGGATGAGGATGACTCCTCTTTAAAATCTCTAAGTCTGTTATGTTAACCCATACAGTAAGCTAGTAACTAGCTACCTTGTTAAAGGTATTGAATAAAACACACACAAAAAAAGAAAAAAACTCCCCACAGGCACTCATGCTCAGTACATGAAGAACCCATCAGGTCCCCATTGTGAGGCGAGGAGCTAATGTTAGCTTGGGAGCAACAGGGATGTTCAATTTTGTTTCTTGACGGCAGACACACTATATTGCATATACACAGATACATAACCTTCAGTTGACAGTTATTTATGATTTTGTGGTATTCATTTAATCTTACAGACTTTAAAACTAAAGTCAAGACATTTAAAGCCGAAGACATCGTTGGTACCCTGCATATTGGGCAACTGCTCTACCACCTGAACTAAAATGGCATCCTATTGTGTCTGCTGTTACAACTTTTAAATACAAAACAGGGATGTAAAAAAAATCTGTACCTGCTATTGTTAGATAGATTAATAATTCCATAATATTATATAAGTTTAAAGATGTATATTTTTATTTATTTAACATATCAAATAAAGAGTGTCCAAAAACAGAGACATTTTGAAAACAGTCATAGGACCAGAACATGTTTAGCATGTTTTTTCTTAATAAACAATACACAATATGAACTATGGATTCACAATACTACTACAATAAAGTTTTGTTTATAAAAATAAAATAGAAACTTCCACCATCTATCTTGTGCTTTCTATTTAGCTGCACAGTGTCAGCGCTATGCTGGAGCATCAAATATGTTTGTGTACACACTCAGGGGGCATCTCTTCATGCTGATTCTGCTGATAGCAGAAATACATTCAGAGGCCCATCAGTCAGAGATGTAGGAGTGATCGTTCTTCCTCCACAGTTTCACACTGAGGCTATAAACTGATCTCTGTCAGAGGGGGAACACAGCAGCCTTGCTAGACAGTACATCTGCAGCTGCAGCAGAGGAGCAGGATCATTGCCCCAGCAGGTCTCTTTCTATTTGGATATTTTACTGTCTGTACTCCAAGCTGAAGCACCAGATGTGCTGGTATGATTTCCTGTTGGTGTTGTGAAACTTCGTAAGACAGAAAACAATGTACAGTAGAATAGGTTTGTCTCGGCATCAACACAGCTGTACTGCCATCAACATTAGATAAGTTGTCTAAGCTGTACAGCTCACTGAGTGCTATATTTTTCTGTCACGTGCTCACAACATTGATTAGAGGAAAAATCAAAGTCATCCTCAAATAGTGGCAGCCCCTTTACTTTGTCCATTTTCCTCTCTCACAGACGAGTCGTGACTGATGGAGCCCAGAGGTGTGAGAGCTTTCATCCAGGGCTCATCTGGCCAATGACGAGCCTGGGGTGGTGTCTGTCACCAGCAGAGCAGACCTCCTGCCCCTGGCTGCGGATTCTGTTGAGCTGAGGCCGGCTAATGAGGACGTTATCAGATCAGTGTCTTCAGTCTGACACAAGCTTAGCCGCCAGCAAAACAGATTCAACCTTTTCCCACCTGCTCGCAAGATGAACGACTAGGAACTTCCCACAATCTAGACACAGGAGGAAGGAGGTTGTGGATATTGTATATTATTCCAGGGTATGTGTATAACAAGAGAAGCAAAATGATTTATATAAAACAATTCAATTTCAGAAGTCTGACATTTGTTCTTTCCAAAAATTAAAAAAGATCTATTGTAGACATGTAACGCACACTACCCAAACCCATCTGCTATAGATGAATGGTTTGTATTTGTGTTATGTGATTATCATTGTTAAAGCTTAATCAAGCAAAAACATGTTTTTTTGTAGATTACAGCCAAATGGTTTTGTTTTTTTTAAGAAAGATTTGTACTTTGTGTTTGTAAAGTTGATTTCCCTGATGGGGGCTACAAATACTTTTATTAATATGATGCAGATTTTTATATTACAGTCATAAATCTTATATTCAGGGCCGGTCCATGGCATAGGCAGTATTGTATAGTCTGATGCCAGGGGAGAATGTTGTCTATAGGGGCATCCTATCACCCAAAATGAGTGAGGAAGAAAAGTTCACGATTATAAAACGTTATTTCATCTATTGAAAGTGTCAGGTTATTATTCAGTAATATAAGAAAAGAAGCCAAGAAAACATTACTACAACACCCATTTAAAAAGGCCCTATTTTGTTGCTCCTTGCTTCACCTGAATTGGTTGCAACACAAGGAGCACCAGCTCATATCTTGCCTTTGGTAAATGGAAATTCATGAAAATTTGACCTGATCTTTGACAAAAATCTGTCAACTGACTTCCGACCAATCAAAGTGCTTTGTTAAATGTCAAATTCTACCTTTCACACACACATTCATACACTGATGGCAAAATGTTGCCAACCTGCCCATCAGAATCAATCTGGAGACATTCACATCAATGACTATGCCTATGGAACAATTTGGCTTTACAGCAAGAGTTTGTGTTTGAATCTTCAAGCTGCTGGTTAGTGTATAATTATGTCTGTATCTGAGCCCATTGGCCACCGGGAATACTTTAGTCAAGATGAACTTTGAAACTCTTTAAGCAGGCCCTGTACAGGTGTGCTTTAATTTACCAATGCTTTATACACTCATTCTCTCAAAAACAATGACAAAAGAGTAGTTGAGAAATGTTTGGATTTGCAATTAATTGCTTCCTGTTTAAGAGTTAGAGAAGATCATCCCTCTATAATAGGTCAGTATAATCATCCAGCAGCCAGTAAACTCAGTCCAGTATTTCTATTAAAAAATAAAAAATAAAAAAACCTCTAAGCAGCACTTCTAAAGGTCAGTGAATTCACACATTTTACCTTGTTATAAGCTGTAAAAAGAACATTAACTGAGGGTGTTTCACAGATTTTTGTATGACTCATGTTCATGTCCCTCTGGTATTTAGTTTAACACACTGACAACATTTTGGTTAATTTGTTGATAGAACCTGTTAATTAGCAATAAACCCCAATCCTAGGCAGACAAAAAATATCAACAGTTTTGCTGGGACTTGCTCCTGATTGAAAGTGTTGGAAAAATCGAAATGATAGATAGATAGATAGATAGATAGATAGATAGATAGATAGATAGATAGATAGATAGATAGATAGATAGATAGATAGATAGATAGATAGATAGATAGATAGATAGATAGATAGATAGATAGATAGATAGATAGATAGATAGATAGATAGATAGATAGATAGATAGATAGATAGATAGATAGATAGATAGATAGATCGATCGATAGATAGATAGATAGGCCACCAAGGTTCTTAATATTTACAAACGTTTCATTGGTATTTTCTAAAAAATGCCTGGGGTATCTAGTCAAATCAATAATGTCAACTTCTGGGAAACGCGGAGAAGAAGATCTTCAAAGTTAAGAGGATTAATGTTGAGACAGAACCATGAACATTTGAACAAAATACCACGCCAGTAGTTCCAAAAATATAAGCTTTCTATCTTGATCCAAGCAGTAAGTTGGCCAAACAACAGACATTGAATGGTCCTAAAACCCTCCAACTGTTGTGTCTATTTTCAGTAAAGGGTTTAAAACAGTCATTTTAAAGACTAAAGCCTTTGATGAAAGCTTTGGCATTCATAAACTCTTCCTCCTATTAAAAAAGATATAAAGCTGCTACGAGTGATAGTTGATTTAACAAGTGCAGATGTTATTCAAAAACTGTTCTCTATCAGAGTCAGAGCCAATTAGGCACTGCCCTCTTTCCTCCTCCATGTTCATGTGTAATTGGTGTGTTAAAAATACTGTGTGTGACTCTGAATGAAAAGAAGTGTACAACAGCAGTCAGCTATCACATTGTCATACACGCTTTTTCACACAACACTCTAAAGCTGAAAACAATGTTGTAGCTGCCTTAAGGAGTCTTTAAGGGGATGCAAACCAAGCGTAAAAAAATTGCTGCTGTGATTGCTGTGTATGCACTGCCAAGCATCTGCTGGGCAGAGCAAAGTAACATTGTATGAGGACTGAGCATCAGCAGAGAGCCATCTGTTTTACTTTAATTCCAAAAATAAAAGTAAACACATCGCTGTGATTATGATTAGGAGGAAATAAATAACAGCATTTTCCTTTTTAGAACAAAAAACCTTTTCAGAAATACAAAAAACATTGACCTCCTGCTCTGCCTCCAGATGAGTATAACTCAATACCCGAGAGACACAGAGGCAAAAAAGCTGTTTACTTTTTTTTCCACTCACCACAATGATGGACGAGAGGTGTCTATAAGCTGCTGAAACCAATTTTAACTTGAAGTTGTCATCTCCAAAACGGAGCCATTCTATCATTTTGAAAAAGCCTTATGTGAGCCATTAGTATGCACAATGAGGTGCACTTCATCTGCACACACAGGGAGCAAA
Organism: Symphodus melops; assembly: GCF_947650265.1. Lineage (NCBI taxonomy): Eukaryota > Metazoa > Chordata > Actinopteri > Labriformes > Labridae > Symphodus > Symphodus melops. The sequence goes on from NC_136702.1 coordinate 12,307,418, forward strand.
TTAATTTCAAGCACGGGGACTAGTGGTGTTGTGTAATGGTGGACAATGAGGGTAGGTGTATCAGCTGTTGGTACATTATTGGCGAGGCATAGTATAGAGTTGTTTAAGTATAACTAAAAAATATTATATATTCATCCATCCAGTCATTTTTAGGCGGAGTAACAACCAACTAGGATTACCCATTCATAGAGCATCTATATGCTGGAAACACGTTTGAAAGGAACCTCCAAAATGACAGCTTAATGTCCTCTGTGACAGCTAATTTAGTTGTGTGGGAGGAAGAGGGAGCTGCCACCGTGTTTATTTCCCTCAGAAAAAAAAAAACAACAAATCTGATCTCTGGTGGGAGGGAGAGTTGTTTTCGAGTGAATTTTTGTTTTGCCTTTCAAAAGAGTTACAGCTGTCTGCACAAGATCGCTGCCTCCCATTTTCACAGGATAACATTCTAAATTGAGATTAGCCACAGAGGTCATGCTGCTAATAAATGCATGCATTTGATAGCTTCTTACAGGTAACCTAATAAAACGAGCAGCAGCCTTCAACTGAATTTTGCCAGAAACAAAGGCAGAATAAGAAACGTAGCGAAGCACAAAGCTTAAAAAAACAATAAAAAATCTGGTAATCATCTATTCTTTCAATTATGGCACCAGAATTTTCATGGAAACTAAATAGGTCTGATTAGTTATTGTCATTATGGGCACACAGTGTAGAGGGGTGAATTTGTTTTATAACGTTTCCTTTTTTTATTTATGGCCAATAAACGTTATCCGTAGTTAAACGCAAAACTGATCTGATTGAGAGGTGGGTGCGATGTAATGGTGTGTCAGGAAAAGTTAGGCTGAGACAGGATTTCCTGCGTGGTGACTTCTGCCCATGAGCCTTCCCAGGCCACTGCTGTAACAGCTTGGGGACGTCACTTACAGTAGGCTGCGACCATAAATATTTACAGTCGCTACAATTTTTAGAAATTTTAAAGTTATGGGCATCAGAGTTTTGAAGAGCCCCTGTAGCATAGATTAAGAATATAGGCTCGCTAAAACCAGGAATTATGACTCATTAAATGTGTCTCTGTATAAGACAGCTGTCTGACCATGGCATTCTTTAAGACACATTTCTTGTTTGTTTGTTTTTTTTTAATCCTGTTTATGTAATATAATAAATCCTTATGCTCTACATAGATTTGAAAAGTGCTGCCTTTATTTCTGGATTTTGGGACTTACTATACCAACTAGTCAATGTATAATGTGATGGTTATAAATGAGAAATATTCTTTTGATGTCTTCAAAGTGCATCATGAATAAAAGTGCTAATTTTATGTGCAAACATGTCTGAGTGACCATACTGTTCAACGCAATAGTTTGAAGTTTCAATATTATCATTGCAATATCTTTGAGCATTATGATGGGTTTATCCCTGTGCCCGGAGGTAATAAAAAAGGTGAACAGCCACAATATTATACTTGTTTGGATCACGCTCAAGAGCCCTCAAGAGTCTGAATGGCTGTGTCTCTGCCTCTATTTCAGAAAGGCTAAATCCAAGGACGTGATTAAATATTGTTTTTAGAGTAGAAGGGAAGATATGGATTTGATATTGAATATGTGGTGTGCTTAAATTTGCATTACACTATTATAATAAACCATGTTAGCTGTTAAAAGCCAAAATTGCCTTTTGACGTTGACTGAATGGAGATTGTTGCTCTGCCCCAAGAGAAAATAATGTATAAAAGATGTTTAAGGAAAAGTATGACGTTCACCTTCAGTGTGCTTCAAAAGAAACACTTTATTTCCTCCCTTTCTCTTCCAACACCCTCTATTTCATAGTCATTGCCCAAAGCTGATGAAAGCAAAAGATAATCACCTCTGTGCTTCTTTGACTGTCACAGTTGTTAGATCAGTGGTTCAAACCTCTTCACCTTCAGACTGAAAAGGGCTGGGGACATTGCGAAGGTGATGAGAGAACAGTGTCTGATTCATGCCCCCGTCTATCAGCAGATGGAGGGTTGCATCAGTGCCTTTAGATTGGCTGCTTTCTTCTCATCTGTGATTTGTCTGTTCCTGACCATACAGCTGCCTCTAAGGCAGTAAACGTATTGATTACAAGTGGCACTGATCTCTTAACAGCCAAACTGTGGCATCTCAGTGACAGAATCAAGATAATAATCAGAGGCACACTGCTTTTCTTTCAAACAGTAATACAATAATATCAAGATTAATCACACATGCAGTTAATGTCACTGAGGGAATTCACAACAGTAAAACCTTTAGCTTCTTGCTTTGCTTTCTTTTTGGGAAGGTGTGAAAACATCAATCTACATCAATCCTGCAAGGCTTGCTATAAATACAGAATGCTAATTGGCAGGAAACCAAGTAACAAGTGTAATTCATATCCACATATATGTCAGATGCTGACATGCACCTATCCATACACATAGACACACTAACACACACCAATTAGTAACTGTACTTCCTGATGGATAAGTGATACTGGGTGGGGGGTGGGTCACGGTACCCTTTCAACAGGAGGGACTGAATCTACAGGTCTTCTCGGTTAAATATCTGAAGCTGTGCAGAGGCGTCACTCCCTTAACTGTCATCAAAACCCTGATTACACTGGGTGGCCTCATTACCCAGCTTCTCAGTGTCTACTTGGATTAGCATTTTATTTGATTTCCTGATGCATAATTAACCGACGAGTTCATACTAGATCATAATTATATTCAGACTGACTACGATAATGAGGATGTCTAATCAATAAACAAAAGCATTTGGGTAGATTTGTCTGTCCTTCAAATGTATTTAAAACATCATACATATCTGAGGAGATATTTGTCATGCTTAGCCACAAAATATACCAATTTGATTTTACAATAGGTTCAAATATTTAATATTTGTCAGTAAGCTTAGGGTCGGTTGTCCCTGTTTACCCGAGGCTAAGCTATGTGGGCCTTCCACTGTTATATAGCATTAAATCATCAGTTTATTGGTTCAACATCCATAAATGTAATGACAGAAACTGTACACTTTTGTTAAAACCAAGGACTGTAAATAATTGAGATCAAAGCCTAAGTGTCTTCAACAATTGGTTACTGAAGGGGCTGCAAATGCGATTCAACCTAACTTTCAATCAGACTAACTACGAACAAGAGCTGAAGCGGAGGCAGGGTTTTTCGCCAAGTGCAAACATGCCTGCCTGTCAATCAGGTCAGATACACCTTATTTTCAAATAACTACTATTATTTATAAAATCGAAACAGATGAGTAATACAAAAATCCCCCCCCCCCAAATACAGTGTTTGACATTAGAGACTGAACCAATCAGAAAATTTTGTTTTAGAACCAGACTGTGAACAATTTCTGTTATATAATTTTCTAAATGGGTGTGTATCGCCGTTTTCCCATATGCACTCCGGATATTATCTATATAATTATGGGAGGACTGCCCTGGAGACTATTTCTTCAGAGGTCTCGATAACATTTTGAGATGAAAGATTAGAGCCTCATAAATCTACTTATCAAACTATATCAGCCTGATTAATAAAAAAAACACCATGGATACACTTGGTTATAATTTCAGGAGGCTTTAATTAATGTTGCCAAATAACCACTTCCACTTCTAACCTTGGAAACTGCTGGAACTGTGTTTTTTTTTTTTCTGTGACTGTGTGTGAGTGTATGAATTATGAAATCCAGGACAAGAGTACACGTACAAATGCAGCCTTGCCCCTGGACAACACAGTCAACATGTTTTGAATAGTAACTATGTCAGCATCATGTGAGGTTCACTGAGTACAAGTCAGCATGAAGACACGTTGCACCCTGGAGCTGAAGTGAACAGAGCTGCTATAGAGGAAGCAAGGCGGAGCTAACCTAATAAGGATGACTTTTAGCTTTTAAAATGTCACTGTGTACACTGAAGTGGAATTTATTCAGACCCCTAACTAAAATAAGCTTCCTTACTCACTAACATTGAAAAGTGCCTAAGTACATCTGAAGGTATATTTCTCCAAGGCCATATTAATAAGGTTAAGGCCTGGTGGAGCATTTTTTAATTACTTGGTCATGGCTGGAGTCTCGCAGGAAGCGTTTTACCTCGCTCGCAAACTTCCCTGCAGAGGCAGCAAGGTCAAACTCTTAAAGAAATGAACAGACTTAAGACAGTTAAATCAAATAGTCCCTCCAGGTACTTTTTCTTTATAAGCAAAGTTTTACTTAATAGGTTAAACTTTGTTACAGTTATTAAGGACAAAGAGTGGGGGAACACAAGATAAATAAATAAAATAAATTTGACTCTGACTAATCCTCCACACCTTAACCTCATTGAAACAACGTGTCACAGCATACTTATGAGCTTGATATTGTTGCTTAATGTCATGGTAACAACCTTGCCGCGCGGGGTGCCGGCTCCCTCTGACACAGCCTCCTTCCTGACTTTCATCATTAAAGTGCACACACGGGAAAGAGGCTTTGAAAATCGTGCTACTATTGAGTGCTCTTGAAAGGAAGGCTCTTTTTTCATTTAGTGGTCTACTGAAGATGATTTGCATTCATGGGTTTTAATTGTGCCGTGTGATGTTCAACAGGCTAAGCTGCTCCAGAGAGCTTGTCCCTCTCATCTGCATCAGTGATTGATGGTGGATGATTTTCCCTTGAACTATCAGGGCTGTAGAGTTCAGAGCACTCAGGGTGGGGGTGATGGCAATGATGGAGGAGAACGAGGAGAAGGAGGAGGAGGAGGAAGAAGAGGATGCAGGAAGCAGTGTGGGCTCAAGAAGAACAAGCTGTTTAGTTAGTCCACTCATGGATAATCAGACAATCAGCTAGAGATGCTTTTAGAAAAGGCTTGATTGCATTTCTTTGTTAAAGTAAATAGCCATTCAGTAATCCTTTTAATGGAGCTTTTAGCTATCAGCCCATTAGCACTAAAACAACACACTATCTGTGTAAACTATCAAATTCCAGGTGAAAAACTTCTTTCAGAGATATTTTTAATCATACTCCACATATTCTGTATTTAGGCAAGATTATGAAGTATGGATACTCTTTACAACTCTACAACAGCAACACATACTGAGAAAGGTATTGAAGGTATCCGTGTTCAGAAAGTTCACTTTCATTGGAGCTGGAGGAAAAATCCATTTGATCAATAGGTTCTAAATGATTGTTGAATTTATTTGTGCAATTCACACAGATGAAAATCGTTTTTGTTTTTTTAAAAACATCCATAGTTTATAGTGAGACATTATTAGGACCCTTGAGAAAGGCTTGTAGATGTGGTGGCATTTTAATTGGTCAAAGATAAGGTGCCGCAAGAAAGTGGCAACATAAAGAATTTATCTTACTTGTCACACAGAAGAGCTGTGCATTTTAATCAAACTGAACTTGTTTATTGTTGCTAATAATAATAGAAACATGTAGTTACTAAGAACAACTGAACTATAGAAGACATGGCACAAAGGACACAGACTGATTCTATGGTTACATTGTTTGTTTTCAAAGCCTGAATGACCTTGACCCCTCTTTTATCATCAACCATCTAAACCCATACAGCACTGCCTCCTGAGATCATCTGACATGTTCCTCCTGGCCATCCATTGCTGTGGACTAAAACTCAGAGAACTGTGTACTTACACTGTCACATCTCTTAGCCTGTGAAACAGACTGTGCTCTTGGATCAGAGCAGCCCCCTCTTATTCTCCCTGAAGTCAGTGCTTAGAACGTTCTTGTGCCTCAGCCCTGAAAGGTTGTGCACTGTGTTTTTAGCTTTTCTGTGATTTATTTACTTTGTGTCATATGTTTGAAATCTGGAGGGTTATGTTTTCTTCATTGTTTTGTGACCCTGTGCAGAATGTCTTTGTCGTCCAAATTATTGGCTTTATAAATTAATGTGGAAAGGATTTGACTCAATAGCTCATTGATTATGTTCAAATGAAGATTATTGCCTTTCAGTCTTAAAAAGTTACAAGTGATAAGACAGAACATGTTTTCCTCATTTTTGTTACTTCCATTAATAGTTTTGTAAGAATGTGCATGATGAAGCAGAGACAAGACCAAGTCTATAAATATCAATGAAAAATCCTCATCGTGTGCAGGAGGCATGTCTCTCACTTAGACTGTATATGGGAAAGCTACAAAAGTAACAACAATACAAATCAAATTATTAATGAATTGCATTTTTAAAGGTGTGTTTTCCTTTTAATCACAGTTATCCTATGTTTGCACATTTGTTTCATTTTAGGACTTAAATCTCCTCTCATTGTCGTTCCATGCCATGTGACTCCTAATCACTTAATTATCAAAATACACAGTGTGTCCTGTTGCTATGTTTTTGAATGAAACTCTGATCTAATCAGTTTGGTTAAATGTATGTCCCTCTAAGTTATATATCCCAGTTTTTTCCTACATTTCTAAACCTGCAATTTATCAAAAAGTGTTAACTGGGTCGGTCCGCTCATGGCTACTTATCTTACGGTTGTGTTTCTTCTCTCTACCAACACGTACACAATAAATCTACAGACAGAGGCTAGCTGGCAGGCATGCAATACATTTTGTACTTAAGATTAGCAGCACCTGTCAGGCGGCTAGTTCGCCTTAAGTATAAACGGCTTAAGAGAAGTATCTAGCTTTATGAGCTTATTCAGATAAAATCTGCAGTAAGACATCTTACATTAGAAGCTGTTTGCTGACTGATTCTTTAAAGGCAAATAGGGAAGTGATGAGGGATTTTGGATGTAAATTGAAATTCTTAGCAAGCTAAATCCACCATTTTGGGATATCACCATTTATACTTTTATGCAATAAGACTGTTAGCACCATGGAACAGGGGATACCTTTCAAAGGTAAAGAAGATTAGCTCTGCCTACAAGTGTGCTGCTAACACTATTTGGATATAAATGCATAGCCAGCAGAATGAAAGTGAATGTGACATCACTTTCAATTCACTTTACACACAAGGCTAATTCTATCAACCTTCATGTTCTGCACGTACTGTACTCTAAATGGCTGTGAACCACTACCGCTGAGAGTGTGTATACAACATCGCCATTGTAAGGTAAACAAAAGGCAGGCTGCAGGACTATTACAGGAAGACATGAGAGCAAATACGGTTTTGTTTTGTGTTTGATTGTTTGAGAGGCCATTTGTAGATGCCTCTTCAAGGAATATATTGTTAAAGGTGCTAGTTGGATTGAGCAGCCACAATGTTTTAAATGTCTTAAAAGGGGGCTTTTCTTGTGCTGATTAAAAAGAAACAGAACAGCGTTAAGGGAAACAGCAAGCTGTCAGAGGAAATGGTGGCTGTCCATCTTCTCGTGTGACTGCAGGCACATCATCTTTTCTGTATTCAATCTTTGAATAATGCATACTAGCTGCATGCATCAAAAGCAGATGCACAAGCCTCTTTGGCATTTCCTCTCCTCACAGCTAGACTGCAGGCATCCCATCTGCACCCATCAACACTGAATAAAGCAGAAGCATCAATGCTAGCATCCCAAAGTTTAACCCTGAACAGGCCCACTTGTCTACGGTGAGTGAACATTGGTTTCTGAAAAGTTATTTTTTTTATTATTATTTTAGCAGTGCTTGTCATGGAAGAATGGAGATTTTTTTCCGCTGCTATATACTTTTACCTCACTGTTACAGAACGAGAAGTCAACCGACATTTGTGGATGTAAGAGATGAAAGACTGAGGCAGAGCTGGTAGTTCCTCAGCACCTCAGCTCTCTGCATTTAGATGACAAGGACCACAACTCCACATTCCATTTTCACAGCTCATTTAAAGCTATCTGCAGCACTCAGAGGACACCTTGCTCATATCAGAAGCTTTACCATGAAGTAGCTTCACCTCAAAAATATAGGCACCCTTTGCCTTTACTGTATAGTTTTATTTTTGAACATCAGGGAGCAGTTTTTATGTGACTTGACAATGTAGAAGCTTTTGCAGCCTACACAAAGGTTTTTTGTTTTTTTTGTCACAACTCACACAGACAGCTTTGTTTGGTCTGAGATTTTAGAAATATGTGCGTAGAGTTTTAGAAATATTTCTTTGTCATCCTATTTTCACTTGCACTGGTTTGGCCAGAAATGTCTGGCAGTGGTAAAATCGACTGCTGCCATGTTAGACATACGCCAAAACTCTAACAACCTGGCGTCCTTATTATACTCAACAAAAATATAAACGCAACACTTTTGTTTTTGCTCCCATTTGTCATGAGATGGACTCAAAGATCTAAAATTCATTCCAGATACACAATATTACCATTTCTCTCAAACATTGTTCATAAATCTGTCTAAATGTGTGATAGTGAGCACTTTTGCTTTGCTGAGACAATCCATCCCACCTCACAGGTGTGCCACATCAAGATGCTCATCAGACACCATGATTAGTGCATAGGTGTACCTTAGACTGTCCACAATAAAAGGCCACCCTGAAATGTGCAGTTTTTGCTTTATTGAGGGTCTGGGGACTCAGAACCAGTCAGTATCTGGTGTGACCACCATTTGCCTCATGCAGTGCAACACATCTTCTTCGCATAGAGTTTATCAGATTGTCAATTGTGGCCTGTGGAATGTTGGTCCACTCCTCTTCAATGGCTGTGCGAAGTTGCTGGATATTAGTGGGAACTGGTACGCGCTGTCGTATACGCCGGTCAAGCACATCCCAAACATGCTCAATGGGTGACATGTCCGGTGAGTATGCTGGCCATGCAAGAACTGGGACATTTTCAGCTTCCAAGAATTGTGTACAGATCCTTGCAACATGGGGCCGTGCATTATCTTGCTGAAACATGAGGTGATGTTCATGGATGTATGGCACAACAATGGGCCTCAGGATCTCATCACGGTATCTCTGTGCATTCAAAATGCCATCAATAAAATGCACCTGTGTTCTTCGTCCATAACAGATGCCTGCCCATACCATAACCCCACCACCACCATGGGCCACTCGATCCACAACATTGACATCAGCAAAGCGCTCACCCACACGACGCCACACACGCTGTCTGCCATCTGCCCTGAACAATGTAAACCGAGATTCATCCGTGAAGAGAACACCTCTCCAACGTGCCAGACGCCATCGAATGTGAGCATTTGCCCACTCAAGTCTGTTACGGCGACGATCTGGAGTCAGGTTAAGACCCCGATGAGGACGACGAGCATGCAGTTGAGCTTCCCTGAGACGGTTTCTGACAGTTTGTGCAGAAATTCTTTGGTTATGCAAACCAATTGTTTCAGCAGCTGTCTGAGTAGCTGGTCTCAGACGATCTTGGAGGTGAACCTGCTGGATGTGGAGGTCCTGGGCTGGTGTGGTTACACGTGGTCTGCGGTTGTGAGGCCGGTTGGATGTACTGCCATATTCTCTGAAACGCCTTTGGAGACGGCTTATGGTGGAGAAATGAACATTCAATGCCCGAGCAACAGATCTGGTTGACATTCCTGCTGTCAGCATGCCAATTGCACGCTCCCTCAATGCTTGCGCCATCTGTGGCATTTTGCTGTGAGACAAAACTGCACATTTCAGAGTGGCCTTTTATTGTGGGCAGTATAAGGTACACCTGTGCACTAATCATGGTGTCTGATGAGCATCTTGATGTGGCACACCTGTGAGGTGGGATGGATTATCTCAGCAAAGCAAAAGTGCTCACTATCACACATTTAGACAGATTTGTGAACAATGTTTGAGAGAAATGGTAATATTGTGTATCTGGAATGAATTTTAGATCTTTGAGTCCATCTCATGACAAATGGGAGCAAAAACAAAAGTGTTGCGTTTATATTTTTGTTGAGTGTATATTATCTAGAGTCTGTAATCTTAGTATACATGTTCATTCATTTTTTAAAGAACAGTAAGTACAACTAAAAGTTAAAAAAAGCATAGCATTTCTCTAACAGTAACTGCCACTACATTCACAAAAACAACAACAATGAAATAGATTGGTGGGATTGCAGTATTTGCTCGTATTTGCTAAGTCAGTGTCCTGACTTAGACACAATGCTTTTGTCAAGTACACCAGAACGCAGTTATTGTAAGTGGGGAAAAAAAGAGTTGATGAGTACAACAATATGAATAAAATCCAAACTTTAGAATGAAACGTATTATTAGCAGCACATTGAGTTCCATTCTCCCAAGACTGCTGGCGAAAGAGGAGGAAATCAGCAGAAAACTGCTAGGGGAATAACATCTGAGAGAATCAGAAAACACCCACAGAAGCAGTCTATTATCTATAATCACTTGGGAGGCTATCTGAAACAAGACCTTTAAACCACAACCTAACCCTCCAATGACTGTCTCCGCACTAACAAACTGTCTTTTCAATTAGCACCTATCTGACGTTACAGTGATAACACAAAACCAATTACACGCTATGCTGCAGATAACTCCTAATCGACTTAATAGCTCTGATTTGACTTCTTCTTTCTTTTCCCCTTCCACCACTCCTGCCTGGGAGCTTTTTTCTCCAGCTAGGACAAGGTATCACTTTGAATTATCAGTATTGAAGGCCAATCAGAGATAGCAGGCAAGGCCAATCTCCTGGAGGTCCTGATGGTGTTTTTGTGTCTGTGAGTGGGGTGTTGATGACAGCTTCTGGGGTGAGAAGAGCAAAGCTAACTTTACATCCCAGGCTTCTGTCGCTTACACTTGGGTTCACAGCTCAGAATCACGCCTTCACTGTGCCCCACTTTGTTTTTCTTGGATAATGTTGATAATTAGCTTTAACCTCTACTCCATGTCTACAGAAATCAAATATATCCTTTACTTCCTCTTCTCCTCGCATCAGAAACAGAGGGTTTAATGCAAAGTGGGATTAAGCATGCAAGCAATTAATCTTTTTTTTCCCATAACTAAAGCAGAAAGACAGAAATAAAATAGAAAGCCAGTATACACAGTAGTCCGCCTACAAACATTATTTTAAATTAAATAAAAATAAGGAATGAAAATACAAAGAGAATATGGTGTACATTGTGTCACATTTTAAGCATCTTCTTTATCACACGGTTAAAAGGTAGAAAACATACATAACGTACATATGACAATACGAATGACTGATGATGAGGTACTTAGATACAATGAGTCTTCTTTACTGATGGCCTACCTTGTCACATACATCTCTTTGAATGTATACAGAGGGTATAAGTACAAATATTTTATGGAAAGGAAATTTTTAGAAAACCAGATAGACATACATGATTTAGGTTTCTGCTTTTCAGTCTTCAGCAGTTCAGAGTTATTCTAAATAAAGAGAACAGGTGAGCAGCAGATCTGGGAAATGAGTCTCTCTAGAAGCAGCAGGGCTGAATAAGTGGACTGAGCCGGTGCAGCTATTAACCTGGACCTGTTTCAGCTTTGACAGATAACAAAACCCTGGCTCTAATGATGCCAGACAGTCACTGCACTTTAATTAAGTGTGAAATGGTACAAAATTGTCTGCCTTGTTAGACTAAGACAGCCATTCAAACTACGGTGTAAAGCTATAGGCTTTAACTTTACTTCCTATGAACCTCAAACAACAAATAATAATTTGAAAGGTCCTAAGATTAAAGGACTAACAATCATTGCAAAGGTAATCACGCAGCTCTAAAATTCAATCAAAACAGGCCCATAAAGCCGTGAGTGATTTTCCTTCACTGTGCACCTGATAGGAAGCGACCCATCTCATGCATCATACAATGCACAAATCAGTCAAAATGTTCATCTGAATTATAATTTAATTGAATCTTTTTTTCTCATCTCACTGCTAGTTCCTCCCGTTTTGAAAATCAAACAAAAGGCACTTTTGCTCCAGGCTGATGTTACAAAGGGGTGGAAAAAAAGAGGACTTGCTAGATGCATTTATCAAATATGGCAATTTGCTTAATGGACTCTGACAAAGCCATTGGCGGTCTTTATTTAGATGCAGATGACTTCCTCCACACTGGCTTCCTCTGTCACTGGCAGAGCTGCCTGTCACAGAAAAAGAGACGAAGGCTCCCTCCTGTTTTTACAGACTACAGTCAATCACCATCTCAGTCTGTCTGTATGTGAGACAGACGGATTGCCTGTCTACACTCCCTCTCAAACTTCTTTGGCTCACTCTATTTTCCCTCACTCTGTATAAATTCTCCATCAATGAAGATGAGAAAGAACAAACCATGTCCCTGTTGGAGTGCTCGTTTTTGCTTTAAAGCACAGAGCTGCACATGGTCACGCTTGTCATGATACAAAGGGAAAATTGGAAGTTGGCTGAGAGAAAAGCTAACAGTGGCTGTGTTTAATAACAGCGGGCACCTTATCACACAAAAACATAGTTGTCATTCCTAAAAACAGCCTGATAGAATAGTAAGATTAAATAAAGTGCCTCTAATTCTTTCATTGTGAGTACTTGTCATTATACACCACGACTTTATAAAAATGTGCCAGCATAAAATTAAGCCATTTCTGTATTCAATTGCTGTATTGCTTACGGAATAGGTTTTAGGCCTGGAAGAGCTGATAAGCATGCAACCAGCATACTGGAAGCACATGGCTTTCCAGCTATTAAAAAGCTTGTGGAGCAGTGTGTGTGTCTCTCTCTCTCGCTTGTTGTTTGTGTGCATGTGTTGGGAGGAGCAAATCACTTGGAGAGCTGGTTCAATGTTAAGGCAACAGTGCCCTCTTGAAAAACAAAGTTCTAAACTGTGATGCATCAATGATCCTCATACGCAAATGATCTATAAAGAAGCACAACTTTTTACAGTACTCAATGAAAAGTTTTTAAAAATCTATTGAAATACACTTTTATTGGGGATTTAATTGGTTAGAGGGCTGTTATGGTATTAAACTGAAGGGAACATGTAGCCTACACCAAGACATCAAAGAGAGCTTTTAACAAGAAAGGTCGAGAGAGCCCTTATCTTAAATGTATATAGTTACTCCATGCATACAAATACACAAATGGCCTTTCACGCCTCTGTCAACACCTTGTTTATGATGCTCTTAAATTGGCTTGGTGATATCAGTGTGTCTTATTTGAGCACTTTTTGATAATCATTCTATAGTGCATTATAAGAGGGGCTGATTACCCCTGATCTGTTGTGCTCTGGTCTGGGCACTGCAAAGAGTGACACACCGGAGTAACAGTCAGCGGTAGGATTGACATAATGATTAAATACGTAATCTCAAAGTTTTCACAGGATCGTTTCATGAAGTGCTGTTGCTGCAAATTGTAAATACATGATGAAAATAAATACTTTTGCAGCCCTGTGGCACTTACATTAGTCTGCTGTTTGTAAAACAAACTGTGCGGGGAAGTATAAAGACAATGACAAGAAGACAAACTAAGATATATACAGTATGTATATATACTTTTTTTTTAACTTCTCAAATGCATGATGCAACAGATTGGGATTTCCACAACATTTGCTTTGGAACAATTAAACCAAAACCCTGTGGGCCTATGGTGGGATGAAGCCTTTCCAAAAATAAACACAACAAATTGAGTTCTTCTTTAATGAGGCTTAAATATGACTTCTGTGCTTAAGATGTGCTAATGGAGATTAATCTTCAGAACTGCCATAGCCTCAAATCCTCTGCTTCTTTCATCACTGAGTAGAGATTAACAGCAATCCACCAGGGACGATGATAAGTGGTTTCTCTGAGTCAGTGATGGGAGCCCTATTGAGGGACCAACAGAAGACCTACATAGAACTATGGAAACATCTAACTCAACTCAAAGCAAACACATTCAGAGTCAATCAGACAAATAGTCTGTGGCAAAGACTAAAATTCTGCAGATTGATTTTCTCTGAATTTAGTCAAGGGTTGATGGTGAAAAGTATGTTGTTTGGTGTTTATGATAACATTTTTTTTCAGCCAAAATTGAGACATAATTCAAGTGTACAGGTCAAGGTCACAGAAGATTGTTACCACAGGAGGAGCCAAGATGAGTCTGAGAATATTTTTAAAATAAAAGCAAAAAGAATGTGTTTCTCATTATTGTTGGTGCACCATCATTATGGAGAATATTTGCAAGATCAATTGAAACTCTAAAGGCATGATTACTGACCAGCCGTCAAATTATGTACTACAAACATATTGATTTCAAAACTACTCAGCCATTCCTTGTCAAGACATGGTTGCGGTGATCAATTGCAAATAGTTTTGAATGAAATAGTGACATGGCATTGAAACACCCTTTGACAATCTTCTCTAGGTTCATTCCCCTGGGACTGAACAATAACATTTTAGCATTCAGCAGCATATCTGTTCAGCCTATAGTCAACTGAGCCGACAGCAGCAGTCATTACTGTTGACATTTGATGACACAAAGGTCACTATTCAGAATTTGGCAAACAGGACTTGTAGTCTGGTACATGTAAGTCTTTCATTAGTTGTTTATATTTTTAGTTGATTGTCAATATTTAATGTTTACATTGTACATAGAGAGCACAGTGTACCAAAGTTAAATTCCTTGAGTGTGAAACATACCATGACCAATAAAGCTGATTCTGATACTGAGGACAAAAAGCCTCAAATCAATGTTTTTCATCGACTTGATGAAACAAAAGCAATCCCTTCCTTGCATCTCTCTAATGAAAATTAGCAGGCCTGCAACTTACGCACAGTATGAATGTTGTTTCGGCAGGCAAACACTGTGTCAGGACCTTGTCAGAGCTACCATGATGGAGGGGAGGTGATTGCGGTTCCCATCTGGCTGCATAATGTGCTCAGAGTGTGCCATGGGGTCACTAATAGAAACATATCATACAGCCGAAACAGCACAGTGGGAGAAAAACAAATTGTGAGTCTGTTGATGACGGTATAAAGGATCCTGTTTTTTCTATTGTTTATGTGTCATTTTATGTGGCTTGTTGACACATTACACTGTGATTTGTCCTTTTGCTGAAAACTCTAATTGTTCAACCTTTTTCTATAGGCCCACTCTGTGATGGAAGAAGCTTTGGAGCTGAACACCATGAGTGCAGCAGTTCATTGAAATTCATGTGGGAAGAGCATGCAAAAGTGGTCTGATCTCTGCAGAGAACCTATTCCACCATTAAATAAAATGTTGCAGTTGGATGGAAATGTTGTTGAGGTGTCACTGTCAGTTTTAGTTTTAAAACACAAAAGGAATGATATGTTACTGCTATGGTGCTGCTCCGGATCAAATCTAATTACTTACATAAATCCATGTAAACAACATATACCAAACACAGCTTTATCATTTATAAAAAATGTAAGCAAACATAAAACACATCATGCTTTCTTTAGTACTGTACGTCATATTTGAACTTGTCACTCTTGAAATTAGACTTAGATAAGGCATATTTGATTAATAAAAGGGCTTTGAACAAGACTTATTTTCAGCAAGTTACTCTATTGATAGTTTGGTTTGTTAATCGTATAATCCTTGGAACTAATATGTGTTTTTTCCAGATTAAAGATGAAATCTTTAAACTTCCTCTTTGGCAGACCAGAAGTCCAAAACTTAAAGACACACAGTATGCAGTTTTCTGTCATAGAAGGAAACAAAAAGGCAGAAAATTAACATATTAGAGCATATTAAAGCAGAAAAGGTTTTGTAGTTTGGTAAAAAACTGTTTCAAGTCATCAAGTAATCTTGTAACAGTGAATTCCCTCATGTGAACAGTGAGTCCATTCATGTGTTTATCACCTCAGTACAGCTCTATCAAATTGCTGGTTCATCCAATCAGTAAAATGATCACACACACCTATTAATGCACAGAAAGGATCTTACAATACATTGTCATTCTATGGCCCGCCATGTGTAACATATTGTGACTGAGAATGCAGCGGCAACAAGGTAAGCAGTACAATCAAACTCACAAAGTGACAAACACCAGTTCACAGAGCCGGGGCCCCTCAGTCCTCTCTTTATCACATAAAAGATGTTTTGCTGCCTTCGCGGATAAAGGTAATCTAAAAGCTCCATATGCAGCAGTATGTGAAATACATACAGTAAAAAGAGGTTTTCATATAATTTCAATGAAATGTAATCTCTCCTTCAGTCATTAACAATGAGTCAAGGGATTCTATAATTGTTCTATTGTATTTATGGCTGGTGCTCATAACCTAACTAGTTTAAAACAGAAATGTCTCATAAAGACAAGAAATGAGCACAAAATTTGGGGATGTTAATCCAAACATATCACCAAGACCTGCAGATTTATTTATGTTTTCATTATGGAAAAAATAGCCAAACAATAAACTCAAGGTGCAAAGTGGTCATTCTGTTAAAATGTAACGTGTAGTCTAAAAGAAAAGTTTCAGTTAAATCTACTTCCGTGTAAATATGCCAATATTACCGGAAGTCGGAATGCTTCGTTGCTTAGCAACTAAAGGGCCAAACAAACGCTTGATTCACCTCAGAAGTTTAATAGCTTGGCATGTTAGCATTTCAAGTCGCTTAATTTAACGTACTTACTCACTTAATCTGGTGCTTACTATCTTTCTTAATTATAGCCTATATTTTAATTTGTCGCAAAATTCAAATGGCTGCGAAGAAGAAAGAAGCAAGTTTGCAGGTTGGAAACCCAGCACGTCTACTGTTAAATTAATGTTGAAGAGAGTTTTTAGCTTCTTATGACAACCTTTGATACGAGTTTAAATGCTCAACTAACTCCCTTTACATTGTCCAGACCTCTGTCACAAACCAGGAGCTGTGGGAAGAGATGCTTGCCACCAAAGGTTTAACAGGTAGTTAGTTCGCTTTATAATTTATAATAATTATAATAACCGCTGTTGCATCCCGTTTAAGGAGTAGCCAATTTTTACATCATTACAGCACTAAACATCTGCTTATGAGACTACGACTTCACAGATTGTTTGAAGTCTATCACTGAGCTGTTATTTATTGCATGCTGCTGCCGCGTTGTGGTTAATAGGATAACTGCATGTAGGATTTATGAATGTAACATATTTCATATACTCCCCCCCAACACACATACACACTTCATCTCCTCCTCTAGTTGTGGATGTGTACCAACAGTGGTGTGGACCCTGTCGAGCTGTAGTTAGCCTACTAAGAAAGATAAAGAACGAATTGAGTGATGATCTTCTACATTTTGCCACAGTAAGCACTGAATGAATTCATGTAAATAATTTAATTTAAAACAAGAAAGTGTGATGGGAAACTCAAGACTAAATGTGTGTGTGTGTGTGCGTGTGTGCGTGTGTGTGTGTGTGCTGTAGGCAGAGGCAGACAGCATTGATGCACTGGAGCGGTATCGAGGGAAATGTGAGCCCACCTTTCTCTTCTTTGGGGTGAGTGCAGCTGTGTGTGTGTGTGTGCGAAAATTTTTTATATTTTCATTTCATCTTTATAAACTATAAAACTATCTATCTACTTAATATGTACTATTTCCTTCCCAATAATTTCTACTTTTATCTGTTTATTTTTTAATAATATTTATATATCACCTTTGTGCTACGCTAAAATACTGTGCACTAAAGGGTCATGATCCTCATGGTAAAAAGGCAAAATTCTGCCCCTTATTTATTCTCATTTTTTATTATCTATATTTAGGAAGTAGTTTATATGATTTTTTTTTGTTTCTTAGGTTGCTTACTCACATGGGTCAACATCTCTGTCGTTGCTTGTTGTGAGGAATTTTCCTTTTTTTTCTTCATGAACAGGGTGGAGAGCTTGTGGCAGTGCTGCGAGGGGCAAATGCTCCTCTCCTTCAGAGGATGATTGTAGAGGAATTGAGCAAGGAGAAGTTGGTCCTGGAGCAAGGTGGTGAACGCAGAGCGGTGAGCCTTAAGATGCACACACTTACCCACACAGTTATATTAATGGAGGTGCTCAAACAATAGAGCTTTTTTCACAGCTCATATTTTGTCCGGTCAAGTAGAAATAGCACTGTTTTAAATAATTGCATTAATAATAACTGGATTGCAATCAAATGTCACAGTGAGTCATGACAATGTGAAAATGAGTCAGCACGCACATCACCAGAACCATAAAACTGATTAGACTAAATCATATTCAGCCAAAATGAATCCGTTAGTCTGACAATAATCATGAAGGCACATGCAGGCACGCACACGTATTTAAATCACAAAAGTATATATTAATAACATTTATGGTTTACTGGCTAACATATACTGTAGTGTTACAGTGTTTGTATTTGTTGTGTCTGTCAGGTTAAAGATAATGGTCTGGTGGATGATGAGAAGGCCGAAGAAGAGGAGGAGACACTTAAACAGTCAGAAAATGATGACAGCATAATCGGTGATGTGAAGGCAACATTATCATTCGCTCTCAATATTTTTTATTTGCATAAATACTGGTACTGTTGTAACTGCGATTACAAATATTCCTACACCAGTGTTCTTTTAATTACTACCCCTTACCAATCTTTGGGCTGCCCTTTTCTCCTGTAGTTCCTGCCAGTCAATCCTACACAGTTGCAATCATCAAACCAGATGCTGTTGCTCATGGCAAGGCAAATGAGATCATTATGAAGGTACACTGCTCACATTTATAGAAGGAAACATCCAATTCAATTAAAAAAACCTGATTTGTTCCCTTGTTGACGTTAGTTAACTATCTGACACTTCTCCATTGGTTAGATTCAGGACGCTGGATTTGAGATCCTGGCCAATGAAGAGCGCACACTGACCGAGGTCGAAGCTCGAGACTTTTACCAGCACAAAGCAGAAGAGGTGTGGTGACAAAGGAGAAGAATAGGAGCAACTATCCACAGACGATCACACTCATGTCTTTAACTGATTACAGCACTTGGTATTAGAGTCACACTGCTCAGTGATAAGGTATATCTGGATGGTTTGTTTAGGCCACATGCATATTTTACCAACACCCTGATGGGAGGAGAGTCAAGACCAGGGCAAAATCGTTCAATTAGTTTACAACACATCATGCCCCCATCTGCATTTCTGCACAGGGCTCAAAATAGATCTGCTTTGTTAGCAGCTTTTGTGTTTTTGCTTATCACGCTGTTTGTGATGAGACTAAATCATTGGAGATTCTAAAAAACAAAACGTGGGAATAAATGGCCAAGTAAAGCAATAATGATCTTAAAAAGACATTTTGTCTGACTTTTAGTTTTAATTCATGCAGAGTTATCTGCATGAATTATAAAGGGTTACAAATGGATAGCATTAGCATAAATGTATTACACTAACCTATGTTCATGCTCTTGTGTGTATATGATGGTGGTTTGTAGGTTTACTTCGATGACTTGGTGCAGTTTATGTCCAGTGGTCCGTCCCATATCCTGGTACTATCTCAGGCTGAGGACTCAGCCAATGTTGTAGCAGCATGGCGTGAGTTCATTGGCCCTGCAGATAATGAGGAAGCCAGGAAAGAGAGGCCAGAAAGGTTAGTTATTGTAATATATATTATAAATTCACAAAAAAGAATTAAATTTTTTTTTTTTTAAATCAAACATGACATTGAAAATGTAAGCTACAGTTTGATTTGTTGTTCAAAAATGATTGTGCCTGTGTCTTTGTGAAGCAGAACATTTGTTTACAGCACAGACATTATTCATGCACTGTTGATTGTGTGAAAAAAAATCTCAGGCTTAAGTCCGCAAAAGCGATTGAACAGCACATTCTCGCCTGCTCTGTCAGACACACCCAAACATTATGCTTCTCTCTGGTTGAGCACCAGCCGAGCAACCATCTGCTCTCCTCTCCTGTCTCCCCCCTGGCTTCCTGCAGTTTGCGGGCACAATACGGCACACAGGCACTGTTCAACGCAGTGCACGGTAGTGAGGACATTGACCAGGCCGGCAGGGAGCTCGCCTTCCTCTTCCCCAACTTTAGGACAGCATCAGTGACAGGGCAGGATGGGGAGGAAGAGCGTGTGGAGAGGACACTGGCTCTTATCCGGCCTGACGTTGCCAAAGAGAACAGAGGTGGGGTCCGTGCCAAATACACAAGTACACTGGTGTGCTAGCACAGATACAAACACTTACTTGTTTTTTTTTTATTGATATCGTGGGACTGTGTCTTGATTCTCTTAGCAAAGGGTTGAATTAATCAGCTGCAGCTTTAATTTGCACCCTTAATTAAAATATCACAACCAACTCAGTAAATCAAAATGATCATACATTAAATATAGCCCTTTTTAAAAAGAGTTCTCAAAAACAAAACATTATCAACTTTATTATCAAGCTTGGTTTTGAACCAGGATTTGTTGCATCAGACTAACATGAGAATTGCACACCTAAGAAAGTGGGGTGTAAGTTTATATTTTTCATCTTTTGTACTGCAGAAAAGATCCTGGCTAAAATCGACGAGTCAGGCTTCACCGTGGTTTTGAAAAGAGAGTTGACGTTAACAGAGGAGCAGGTCAGACAGTTTTACTTCCAACATGTCGAGGAGGACCACTTCCCTGCACTGCTCAAAAACATGACCAGGTAACTTACACTACTTAAAGTGAAATTAATCTAAAGATTAGTTTGTTACTGCAGAAGTGTATTGAAAATGTGTTATTGAACAGTGGGCCCGTGTTAGCTTTGGCTCTGGCCAGAACGGGGGCCATTGAACACTGGAGGAACATTCTGGGCCCTTCTGACATCAATCAAGCCAGAGAGGAGAGACCTGAATGGTAAGTGATGTGTTGTTCTTTCCTTTATACAATTAAATAACTGAGAATTCCTGGAAATAAACAGACATTAGCTGTGAAGGGAAGATGGTAGCCCACAGTCTAAACATACCTGTAAATCTGACCCTATACTGTACATGTCTCCTCACTTAGTCTGAGGGCCATGTTTGCTTTGGAGAGCGAATCTATCAACCCACTCCACGGCAGTGCAAACCATGAAGACGCAGAACGAGAGATCAACTTCATCTTCCCTAAACAGCAAATGCTGGCAATGATCAAACCTGATGCCATTGAGGAACACAAAGGTAATTTTTTTTGTCATTTAAACAAACAAAAAACGTTATATGAAGATCTGTAGGGGTAATTATATCTTCCTCATTCATTATTTTCCATTCTCTCCAACAGAAAAGATTCTGGAGGAGATCTATGGTATTGGTTTCTCTGTTACGCAGCTGAAGGAGACGATGCTGTCAAGGGAGACAGCTGAGGAGTTTTACAAAGAGCACAGAGAGAAGCCTTTCTTCAGTCAACTGGTTGAATACATGTGTAGGTTAGTCTACCCCTGAACACAGCCAGAGGAGAAGGCCAAAATGACCCTAGCAGACCTGCCCTCTTTCTCATTAGTGCTGCAAGTTTAACAGCACTTTTAACTGTAATCTCTGTAGCTTAGAATCTAGGCAGCCTGGGGCAAGAGGCAAGTCCATCTCAATTTCTTTCTTTGTCCCACCACACACATAGATTTTGGAGTTATCTTCCGCTCTGATTAGTCCCTTCACTCAGTTGTTACACAACTGCTCGCTACAGCCTGAGAAACTACCTTTACTGTCACTCTCCTTTAATATCAGCTCAGGCTTAGCCTTAATGGTGTTTTTATATTCTAATCAGTGTGAAAGAGGCCCCATGTGTTAAATTAAACGTACAATGTCTACAAAGTAACTTGACACCTGGCTGAGAAGCTATGCTGTGATGTTGTATCTAGTTAAAAGAGCAAAATGACAAGATTATCATATATTGAAACTGAGAAACGTTTTGGGAAAATGACATGCCCAACTCTTTAAAAAAGTACAAGAAAAAACCTAAAAAAAGAACATGTTTTGCATGACAGTGGCAATAAAGGTTGGAAAGGTAGTGAAATTCCTCAAAAGAAAGAACAGGTGGAATGTCTTACACATGCTAAGTTTAACAAGCAACAGCTCAGTTACATGATTTTGTATAAAAGGAGAATCCCTAGAGAGGCCGAGGATATTTGAAGTGAGGATGGGAAAGGGTTCTCCATTCTGTGAAGGACTGTGCTGGAAAATATTGCAATGAAAAACTTTTCTCAACAAAAAATTGCAAAGAATCTGGGGATTTCCTCGTCTACAGTCCATAACATCAAATAGATTCACAGAATCTGAAGTAATCCAGAGGGACAAGGCAAAATGTCAGTAATGGATGGCCATGACGTTCTGGCCCACAAATTGCCCTGCATTAAAAAAAAAACAGATTAGATTCCGTAGTGAACATCAATCACAACATGGGCTCATGTAAACTAACAGAAGACATCATCTAAGAGCTCAGTTCATCGCTGTATCCTCAAATGCTAGCTGAAACTCTACCATACAGAAACAGCAGCCACTATTACTAAACCAGAGCTCATTTAAAAGTGGTTAAGTGTCTGATGAGTCAAAACTAGAATTTCTGTTCAGCTTATTATCGCAGTTCAAAAAACAGTATCTCTAATGGTACTGTATTGGGATGCATTAGTTAATTGGTCAATGAATCAATTGATCTTTGTTTGTATAGCCTACTGCCAATGATATAAAATTGTAATCTTAAGACAGTAAACAAAAAGAGCAGGTCTAGACCTTACTCATTTATTTACAAACAGCCAACATTAATCCACCATGAGCACAGCACTAAGCATCATTTACCTGCACAAATTCAAGTCACCTGAATGCTGAACCATACAGTATGTACTGCACATCAGACAACATCACAAAAGCGTGTCTCCGTAGTAAAAGATAACTAGATGAGATTGTATTGCTGCCAGCAGTCTTGAATTGATATTTAAAACATTTGGAGCATTATGAAGCATAACATAAGACACAGGAGACCCTGTGCTGCTGAACAGTTGAAAAAAAAACATGATGAAAAAATGTCATTTAAAAACATTACAGTTTCAAAATTAGGCTCGACGTGTTGGCAACGTTTTGTTAACAGAAGAGGTGATGTGACCAAGTTCACTGCTTACTGAGAGAATTCAATCTAAGGTTGCTCTTTTTAACAGAAAGTGACCCTCTGTTACTGTCATTGTTTTCTTTAGCGGACCTTGTTTGATGCTTGTTCTGACTAAGGAAAATGCAGTGGAGGATTTTAGGGCCATGATGGGTCCCACAGATCCTGACCAAGCTAAGGCTACATCCCCAAACTCACTGAGGGCCCGCTTTGCCTCCGACATCCTCCGCAACTCAGTCCATGGGTCCTCCAGTGAGACGCAAGCAGAAGAGGAGATACGACTTATCTTTGGTGACATCAGCTCAGACACAGAGCTCACCAGCGGTGGAGAGACTGCCACAACCATTTTAGGTAATCATATGATGTGTGTGACGGTGATTCCATCTGTCACACCAACGGGGTTTCACAGAAATTTATTCAGCACTTAGCGTGATGGCTGAACTAACAAATGCTTTAAGCACAGTATTAATTTTCTTTTCAGCAAAAGATCGAGATTCAGATGACGAAAACTCAGAAATTTCAAGATCACCTGAATAAACGTCTGGTAGCCAACAACCCAAAGGTATGGATGAAGTATGAATGAAAGGTTTCAACATCATCATCTGTCAAAAATTCAGAGGATAAATCCCTAAGCCTGCTTTTCTGTATGATACATGTTTCAACAGACCAGCAAAGGCCGGACTCACTCAATAAAATATGTCCAATGTATAGAATGAGCACAGCCAAAATTGTTTTTGTTACATTTTCCTATTCATAACAGCTAAATAAAAAGCTGCTCAGGTTGTAATTTCTATTGTTGGATATGCTGTTAACCACATAACAGTTCAAGTAATATGGTTATAAGACTACAAAATCATCCCAGACTACTTTTTGAATAGATTTGATGACCTGCCTCAAACCACCATTCATATTTGAACTTGTTATATTTAAAATGTCACTTTTTTTTTTATGTCCAATGACTGCAAACAAACCTACCTTTAGTCGTTTTCATGGTTAGAATTTAGAATTTGCTTTGCAGAGGTTCAATTGGACCTCCTGTGTGTGTGCTGTACCTTTCAGAGAATCCATCTCCTGAATCGCTGCACAGCAATCACTGCTTTTTGTCCTGGGAAAAGCAAACAGATATGTCTCTTTCTAATGACCCGATTCAAAAAGCTTCTACGAATGAGAGAAGTTCTCTCTTCTGATTCTGAAAAATAGCACCATTAATCTTCGAAACACACTAACATCGGTTGTCATGGGGATATAAAATATAAGCTTTTGCTCTCTTTGTCAAGGGACTTGAACACGTCTTTATTTGCTGGGTTGACTGTTGAGGGCAATATTTATTCAAATAGGTAATCTATAATCTGTCATCTCATTTTGTGGGCATAATAATAGGTTTAAGAGGAATGGTGTGCCTTATTGAGTCCTGTGGTTGATTTATACAGCTGTTTCCCAAATGTGGGTATGTTTTAAGGGTACATGTAGGAACTTTGGTAAATACAGAGAAGTTAATATACATTTGCAAGTAAACTGACCTGTAAATGGACATAAAATCTTTAAAACTCAAAACAGCATAGTAATCGTTAACACTAATGTATAACCTGACCTCTAGTTTTAGAGGGTTGGTGGCGTGTAGTTACTTTATTCCTTCCTGGGGAGGTGAGTGGGGGAGTGTGGTGCACTTATTTATACCAATGAACTATTCTATTTGTTGCAAGATACCACTGTACAGACTATTTATATATGGTTTGTTTTTTCACCCTTTGACTTGCAGGTGAACCACAGAATTCAAACCCTGGCAGCCCACAGACCAGAGGAGACGATCCAGAGCTCTCAAACTAAATCAAGTCCCACATTTAGTCATTTCTCTGGCGCTAAAGGTTTATTCTGTAATATATTGTAAAAAAATGAAAATCTGTCATCCTATGAATCATGAAATAACAAAGGAAGATGTTTTCTGTTTACATGCTTTGTATACTGTATGTAGGTGGTGGGACAATACAATCTGCCATCACATTCCTTTTTGAAAGGGGTTGTTTTTTTTTCTTTTTTATACTCTGCTGACAAGATTAGCTGTCTACATGCTGCCTTGGATCCTCTAAGCAGCTGTAAAATACGCGACCCTGACCAGGATTGTAGTCAGCACAAAACATTTATTATTCCAGGGTTTATAAAAGGTTTTTTTTCTGTAGCTAGAGAAGGGGGCTCACTCTCTTCAGTCTATCTTGATTTGCCTGCAGATGACAGATGCCATTTTCAGGTCCAACAACCATGCTGTGACAATATGAATGTGAGCAGGCTTAAATTCTTTTCCTTTGAGCTTAATAACAGCAGGTTAGCTTTATAATTGCAGATAACTTCCCTTGGATTAATTAGCATCCTTATGAATGTTGAAAACAATATCCTATTAAGTTAGATTTATTGCTTTAGGCCTTACACATTTAAAAAATAAATTACAATTGTTTTCCTCCCTATATCAGCTACAGTCACCAAGATTAAAACAAACGACAAAAAAAAGATACAGCATAAGTAACCAGTCAGGCTACATTTTCAGAGAGAGTCGAAAAATTTATTGATTTCCTCTTCGTAGCAAAAAAATATAGGTTTATTGAAGTATTAATAAAATTTAAGTTGACGTATGTTCAGTCATGATTAGCTCAACAAAAGTCTTGTATGAGTCTTGTTGATCGTCAGCCATTTAAAGTTTCAGAGTCATCTGCTGAAATAGTCTTTGATGCTCCTTTTGCTCGGGCTTTGTCCGACCATGCCTTGGTGTTGACCGCAGCTGTCTTCAGACGGGGAGTCCTCCCAGTCGTTCGCAGCCTCCAGTAAAATCGCTTCGTCCATATCGTCATCCGCAGTGAAAGAACTCTGGAACATTTCCATGATGCTCCTCTGCTTAGGATCCTAAAGAGCAAATATGGGGTTCATCACTTCATCTACAGACTCACTAACGATGCAGCTAAAGCAGGCATGCTCTGCTGCACTGGATAGCCTTGCTTTATGGTGACAACTTTATTGATGTTAATGTGTGAATGTCATTGAAAACATGTAAAATAGTTTGAAATCATTTACTTCTTACCTTAGAGTGGAAGCTTGCGTTGACTGCTTTGTCAGAGAGGTTAGACTCAGACAGGCCTACCTGCTCCAAGACATTCATTTTGGCCTGGATCATTGGCCTGGATCAATACATAGTGAATGTATTATAATGGAGCAGATACAGTATAATAAATGACTCGTCACGATATGTCTCTCAGAAAACCAACATTAACTCGACCTCACAGAGTCGGCTTTGGCTCATTGGCAAAGAAAAAAGGCTAGAAACAGTGTGGACACTGCAGAATTTGGTAATGCTGCCCACTGACTGACACATACCACAGGTGATCATCAGCAGTTCCCTTGGCAACCAGGTAGTGAATGTTCACATTGCTGGTTTGTCCAATACGGTGCACCCTATCCTCTGCCTGAATGAGAACCTGCAATGACAATAAAACATTCCAATTCAATGGAGCGATTACATTTTTCATAAATATATGGAATGTGTTCCGTCTGTATTCAGCTGTGGTGACCCCCCCCTAAGGACGACTGATACTTTGAAAAAAAATCTATATAATCTATCATTTAAACGTATAATTCACCAGCCAGGAGTTCAAATTAAAGCACCATTCAAATGACTGTTGGAGCCTAAGCTGTGGTTAATGAGAAAGAGAACAGGTTGAGTTCAGTACTCTTTATGGTGCTATCACAGAGAATAAAGCTGTCAGCATTATTTTGACCTTTTCCTGTAAATTAGCATTTTTGGAGAGTAGTGTGAGATTTGTCACGTCTGTCACTGCTAACACCAGGGTTGGCATGAGGGGTGAAGGTGTCGAGTAAAAAGCCACCTCTGATATGTTTGAGTGGAAGTTTTTTTTCCATGTAAATGCTTTAATTGGTATCCCTCGTCGAATGGGGAAAACAAAATCTGCTACAAGAAGAGCTTGTATCGTCTGTGTTGTCCCCTCTGCCCACCAGAAGGAATATACTCTTTATACCATTCCCGTTGCAGATGTGCGATAAGTGATTTGTTTTTGTTCACCTGCAGGAATTATTTATTTCAAGTTTCTTTTTGACTCCTGAGATAAGTACGTGTTTATTAAGCGGCTACATGTTTCACTTCTCTCACTGGCAACGTTGTTCTCTTCTCAGTTTGTCATTTGGTGTCCGCATGTGGTCTAAACAGTTTCAGAGTTTTTTTCTTGAACAGCTGTCTGCATGGTCAGACAAAGGAGTATCTAATAAAGTGACAATAGTCCAGAAGGGAGCTGAAAGAGGATAAAAGAAAAAAAAGGTTGGACTGAAACAAAGTTAGAGTCCAAAGCACTAGTGAAGATATATATATATTTTTTTTTTTTAAAGAAAAGAAAAAAGAAGTACTCACACGGAGTATGCAGTAATTTGTAGTGAAGACTTTCTCTGGCTTACCCCGGGGTTCCAAAAAAGTTCGGCAAAGATCACGAGGTCAGCAGAGTGCAGTGTCAGACCCATGTTAGCCGCAGTGATGGACAGGACAGCTATGCAGCTAGTGCTGGAGAACTGGAACTTCTCGCAGAGTTGCTGCCGCTCAGCCGATGGAGTGGTCCCGTCTATACGTATGAAGGCAGCATTCTGAAGAAGGAGTTATTTGAAAACTTTGGAAATGGTTTAAAACATTATGAAACTCCAAATGATCCTTTAACACGAACTCTTCACACTCGGAATGGCTTTTAGTCGTTGGGCCAAAGTAAATAAACTGAATTTACAACCCTTCTTTGTAAAACCATATAAATGATAAGTCAAAATAGTAAAAGCTTAAATGTGCTCAGCACTTTTTTTCACATTTATTCCCGAGATAGCGATGAAACTTGACCTATGATTTCACTTCAACTCCCACGCAAGAGCCAGTCTAGTTTCAAAAGTCAGATCGACTCTTTAAAGCCAGCGTTAGATTTCAGTGCCTCTCAGGCTTCTGCGCAGTGTGCTAATGTACTCACCTTTTTTCCCAGTTCACTGGTGATATGATCCAGTACTAACTTATGATGAGCAAACACTAGAAACTTCTCCCTCCCGCACTCCAGCATGTCTGTGATGTACTCCCTGGTAGTGACATAGAGAATACAGCTCTCAAAGGGAAGAGTCAAACATTCAGTTTACATGTGTATTTATCACAACGCTTTCTAGTTCGCACAAATCCAGTGCAATCACAGCGCTCTGACAAAAGACTCAGATTCATTTTGCATTTTAATCTCAGTGCTCATCATATTTAATCTGATTTGACGTACTGATCCCCACCATTAGAGGGTCTGTACTTACATAATCGCTTGTAGCTTGGCTTCAGCTGTGTGGTTATAAAAGATGAGCAGGGCCTCCTTCTCCTCCTTTTTCTGAGAAAGGAGATAAGAAACAGTGCAAGATAAGAACTGACAAGAGATCCTTTTTGATGATTGGATGTGACTGCCACTACTCGGAGGAGCAGTGTGATTATGAACCATCAAGCTCAGCAGCTCACTACCATCTGAGGGGATGAACACGAGTAAAATAAGGCTCAATGGAGTCCTCTGGGTTAGCTTAAAAGCATGTTTGAAGACTAAAAGGACTTCAGCAGCCGATCGTCTTATTTTTATGGGTTTAAACTAAGGTTCTTTATTGGATTAAAATACTTTGATTAATCAAAGACAAACCATTTCAAAAAAGAATATATTGTTGTATTTCATCTTTATAAAATGAGAGAATAGCAACACCTGTAGAGACTGATTTCTTGAAGTTTTCAAATCCGTCTTTGCGTGTGATTTTTTATTATTATTTTTTTTTTAAATTGAACTTACATTGTGGTTTCCATTGGCTAACTGCTTGGCAGCAGCAGACAGAGCAGCCTTGGTGCGAGTGCTGACACCGTCTATAGTCACAGTGACCACCTTGCGTTGTTTGGAGGGAAGCTGAGAGAGGACTTCGGACTTGAGGCGACGGAGCATCAGACACTCCTCCAACAACAGCTTCAACTCTCCAAGGTTCGAGGAGCCCGAGTAATCCCAGCCCCAAGTCATCTGGGTAGGGGATACAGAAGAGAGAGACAATTACTAAACAATAGACTTGACAGGAAGGAGGAATGAGGAGACAGACGAAATGAGATCAAATTAACAGAATGTCAGCCAGCACCGTACCCCTTTCTATGCCAAAGTTCTTTCTACTTAACACATGGATTAGTTATAACAAGCCTGAGACTAAACTTCAAAAATGAAAAGCGCTGATTTCAGTCATGAACTGGAAAAGCTTCATCAGTATGTGAAGGCCTTTTTTTATTGGATGGACTTCTATGGGGGTGGACCCCATTTTTACAGGGCAGCTCACAATCTCCAACTTCTTAGCTGGATATTAGTCATCAAGGCCAAATTAAGGCTGTAATTGGTCTTTAAATCATGCACATTCAAAACCAGAAAAAATAATTAAGAAGATTAATTGGCAAGAAGCAGACTCACAGAAAATGGGATGAAATATCGACCCACTAAAAATAGTGCTAATACTAATCAGAGTAAAGGAATGTGTCGATGCCTAAAACATAACTGGTTTAATTCCATAGGCTGCTCACTTATGTATACTTCCTTTGAACTGTAAATGTCATTATGTGGGACTAATAAATCATTTCCAATCAACCCACTTTAAGTCCTCTGATGTCTACCTGAACTACAGCCAATAGCTCAACAGTATTAGGAGTCAATCTTGGAAAGACTTCAGCTACCTGTTTAGCATTGCAGTAGCGCAGCCCAAAATCATGGAAGCGGGGGAAGAGTGTAGGCCTGACAGCCAGGATCTGGGTGTAGAGCTCAGAGGGTCTGGACATGGCGGGGGTCCCGGACAGAAGAATCACTCTCTTTGCTGCCTGAAGATGGGAGGAAAAAAAACGACTGATCAGAGCACTGCTAAGGATCAAAACGTTAAACCTGCCATGTTGCCTCTTTAGCTGGTTAGTGGATCCACTGCTTTACAAGAAAAGTTCAATGAACTGTCTGGACTGTTACATGCAAAACCTGGAAAAAAAGGTAAACGTCTGATTGGTGACCTCGTGAGAAGGAAAATTGGTCCATGTTTAATATGAAAGCTTTTACCTGAATGAACTGCATCTTTACACGTGCTCGTGATCTTTCATTTTGTTGTATTTTAAAGGGGTATAAAACCAAATAAAACGTTAAATAGAAGAAGGAGGAGTACCTTCAGGAGAGGCAAGGCTGCCCTACAACGAGCAGTCTTCATGTTCTTCAGAAAGTGAGACTCATCCTGCATAGAATGACAACATCCCAGGGTTATTTATAACCTACAGTAAAGGTTTGAAAGTAATAGATACTGCAATGGAGAGCAGCCATTTCTAAATACTGGCACAGTTGAAGCGCACAGCTGACCATGATGAGAACACTGAAGGGGTTTCCTGGCAGCTGCTTGTCCATCCTGCTCAGGAGGTCGTAGCTGATGATGTTGACCGAACCAGACCGCAGATTGTCTTTGGCCTTCACCACCACGTTGATGCTGTCAGCACTCAGGGAGGGAAGCCAGCGCCTGAAGGCCTTCAGGCAGAGACACTTAGTCATGTAAGACATGCACAATCAAAACTCACCAGAATTATAATTTCAGGGTGTATTTTCCCTAACGCCAGGAGTATGTCGGACTCCAGAATTTCAGAAAAAAAAATAATTCAAGAAGACGTCTGTGACTGGTGGCTGGTTTACATGTTAGTAATCACAAGCAATCAAGCTGAACTTATTATAAAAGAGCTGATCCTCATTCAGAAAACATGGCCCAAATGTTTCTGACAATTTACTTACTTGCTCTACATTCTCCTGTCAACCTGGCTTAAATTCTCAAAGTGATGTCTATTTTTTACAGCAGATCAGTCTGAACGCAGAGCGCTAACCGTGCAGATTATATCAGAGCTTGACTGACTAAGGGTCTTTTCAACTGGTAGACATTCTGTAACTAAACTCTCCTCTGTGTTTCTAACTTCTGATTGGCTGACTGTGTTTGATCCGCGCAATCTATTTCGAGAACAGCCTGTGTTGTCTTGTCAATAGACAGAAGGCAAAGGGAGGATTCTCTGAGAATGCACTGCTGCCAGAAAAGTGGAGTATAGATGCTGCAGAAAATGAGAAAGACTCAGAAATAAGTGAGACCCAAGATGAACTCTAAAAGGGAAAAAAAAAAAAAAAAAAAACTGGGACATGGAAGGAATAACATTTCAATAACCCAGAGCACAGGGCCGGAGTGTTTTAGACAGGCGTCGACAAAGTCTCAGATTGTAAATGAGCTGGAGAAACTACATACCTACATATGTCCAGTTTACCTTTCTACTGTATTATTAATCAGATTAGAGTTAAAGAAATAATACAAACTATGAAACTTTCCAAATCTAAAAGAATAACTGATATGGATTTCAATCACAAATCAACCCAGGCTGAACCAGTGAGACAAATAAATGACAGCAATTCATTCTGATATTTTACCCACTAAAGATAAAGGAGAGTCCTCTGGGACTTTACTCGAATCCAGAAAGCTTTAAGTAGGAATCAGTGTTTTACTGTGTTGGGCACAGCTTCTGTCAGAGGAGGATGTGCTTTAGAAACCGCCTGCAGACTTAATGCTGACTGATAAAGACACCATTAAAGAGAAACAAAGCGATAATCTCCTGACTCCTCTAAGTAAAAAGCTTTTTTGTCAGAGGAACAAAACTTTGATAATTATTTTTTTTTTACCTCGGCCCAGGTGAACCGCACAGAGGAGGGAGCCACCACCAGCAAAGGCCACTCGTTCCTGTAGTAGTCGGCTATGCAGATGGCCTGCACCGTCTTTCCCAGGCCCATGTCATCAGCCAGGAGGAGGCGGCCTTGTTTTGACACTGCAAAACTACAGAAACACATAACATGCTAATATCATAATGACGTCAGAAAGGCCTTTTTCACTGATCAAACTGTTTGAATCTAAAAACTCACAGTAAAATCACAAATGTTTGGCATACAAATACTGAATAATCCTGATTAGTCTCTTCATCTGCACAAGACTGTGCACAATAGCTGCCTCATGGTTTTGAGTTACCGACTACAGAATGCAGCGAGAGCACTAATGGCTTTCATAAGGCACCCACTTGACTCCCTCCCTCTGGAAGGGCATGAGGCTGCGGGTGAGCGAGGGGTCGATGGCGGAGAGGTCTGCCTCAGGGACGTCTAAAGACCTGGCTTCAGTCCCATCAAACCTGGCAGAAAACGCCTGGATTATTGCCCTGGGAAGAGGCTCCACCTCCACTGCTGCTATCCCACTGAGAAGATCCACTGGGTGTGGAACAACGCACGGTCAGACAAGATGGCAAATGTTACGGAGACAAACAGAATCACAGAGATAACAGCAGCCAGATAAAGCATATGTTGTTACTCACTGAGTCTCTTGTAGTCTTCAAGGGAAAAGCTCCACTTCCTCGTTTTCATATCTGCCACAGAAGAAAAACAAACCATATCAGGAGCTGAACAACTCCGATTTAAAGAGGTCCGAAATATTTCAGAACACTTTTCTTACCATAATTCTTCGTCGGCATCTGCTTGAACGCTGCAATGACATCGCCGTGGTAACCGATGTCGACCTCAAACTTGGTCTGAGACACCAGGATGCACTGGCCCTGCAGAGCAGCTCCAGGTTTCTGCCAGCCGTTACACAGCTTGAGCAGGGCCCCGATCGCTGCACCGTCACGAGCCCTGCTGGTGGCTACACCAACGTCCAGCGCTTCCATTCCCTCCAGAGGCCTCAAAGACACAGAAGGAAGAGAAGCTGCTTCCTCCACTGAGACAAGAGGTGGATGCAGCGGCAGCCCAAGAAGAATACTCTGTCACACATTCAATTGAAGATTTTAAAAAATGCATGCTTCTGAGTAGTATCCTAACATTCATACTTAGGTGTTGGTAGTCCTCCAGGCCGAAGTTCCACATCTTTGTGGCAGGGTCTAAAGTAGAACAGAATATTCAGTATCCCAAAAGGCTGTGCAGAGATAGACACGAATAAGAGAAAACAGAAAGAACAACTTTGGAATTAAAGAAAGACGATCTTGCTTCAGATTATTACTGAGTAATCACTGTTGGGCAGTGGGCCCATCAGAGAATAAACCTTCATAGAGGCAAATAAGGTGGTGAACAAACACATCTGGAATGACCTACACAAACACAACAATGGACATCATGTTCCTCACACCTTCACACTGCCTGGGACGCATGAAGGATTTGTCAACATTTCCTTTAACAGATAAGGATGCTGAAGTTTTAGTCAATGGTCACAGTTCAGTCATTTGATCATCTTTTATTGCTTTTTTTGTTCTTCATGTGATTGGAAATGGGTAAAAAAAAACACTGACGCTCAAACTGACGTTAAAAGGGGAAGGCTAACTTGTCAAATCACAGTTCTTGTGTAACCTCACTGTGTTACCTGCAGAATCTCTAAAGCTGTAGCTCTAAAAGTAGTCTACGTATTAATCACAGGGAGCGTCTGAGTGACATCACTGCGTTTATTCTTTTTCTTTATGCACTTCAAACAATGGCAAAAAAAATCTGAAAACATGACCCAGAATGTGATTCATTTCTGTGACACATGGTCATGCACTGATGAAATGACTTTTTTTTAGTTTCACTTATATCTTGATTTGGGTTAGAAAAGTTTTCAGAACAAAGAACATTTCATAAAGTTGCCCAAACAACTTTTTTTTGTTTTGTTTCGTCTGTC
The DNA here is from genome assembly GCF_947650265.1 of Symphodus melops. Taxonomy (NCBI): domain Eukaryota; kingdom Metazoa; phylum Chordata; class Actinopteri; order Labriformes; family Labridae; genus Symphodus; species Symphodus melops. The sequence goes on from NC_136702.1 coordinate 12,340,929, forward strand.
AAAGCACTTTGTAAACAACTGTTTAAACAGTGCAAGTTTTTATTTGATATTTGTTTGCAAGTCAACTGCATCCAATGACCGGGTTTATGTAAAAAGGGAAGAAACTGTCAATACATTTAAGTCTTATCAGTGCAAGACCTACGCTGACTATTTCAGACAGTTTGTGAAATAATCACATCAGCAAAAAGCTACTCATTTGTGTTTACATATTCTTATTTGTTTATCACTTTCTGTTTTCCATAGAAGTACAGTTGTCTTTACTGGGGATGTAAAAGGAAAATATCAACATTATAAACATCAAGACGTAGCTGAAACATTCTACCTCCACTCTGAGGATACTTACCATAGTTCTTTGAAGAGATGGATTTAAAAACTGCAATAAGTTCGGCATGATAGCCCACTTCTATTCTGAAGCGTCCCTCTGTGTGAGATACACATTTTCCTCTTACGGAGATGGCAGGCTTCTTAGCAGGTGCACCATTAAAAGTAGAAGAGTTGGCAGGTTGCTGTGCCACGGGGCTTTGGGCAGGTTTGCTTGTTTGCTTGTAGAATGAGCCAGTTGCTCCACCAGAGTTATTTGAGACAAGGTTAGGCTTGGGATGAGCTGGCTTTGCACCAAAGCTTCCTCTGCTCACATGTTGACTTGTTGTCTGGGGCAGGGGGTCGATAACTTTCACCTAAAAAAAGCAAAGTGTGAGGATTTAGTAAACAGTATTAAAGTTATTTTTCTTTTAATAAATTAAACATTACAGCACAAATCTCACCTGTCTCGAAGTAGCAGAGTTACACAGAGAACTCTGGTTGATTTGGTTGCCCGACAACTGCTGATGGTTCATGCCATGATGTGGATTTTTGAGGCCCTGCAAGTCTTTTTTGAAAGGTGGAACAAACCGTTTTGGTTCTGGGGCAAAGCTGGGCGTTTCCCTGTGATGTGTGAGGCATGGTGAGTCTTTTTTTACAGGTGGAACAAACTGTTTTGGTTCAGAGGTAAAGCTGGGCTGTGTCAGGGTGGCACGATCCCATGCTTGTTTAGGAGGGCACACCTGTACTGAACTACTGGTGGAGACTCCTGAAGTCTGCTTGTTGCTGCTCATATTCTGTCCAAGTCTTTGGGCTCTTCTTTCCAGTGCCCTCTGTCTGTTTTCCTCGATCTTTCTCCTCTGCTCCGCAGTCAGTTGATTAGACATGATGACAAACTCTGCTGCGACTAACGCCAAGTCACGACTTTTGAGTCATCAAATTCGTATAATACTTCACACTCAGATGTAGCAGCGAGATCTAGTCGCCCACAAACTAGTTTGTCCTTTAGCAAACAGCGCGTGCGATGAATGCAGGTTACCCTGCTAGCAGCGGAAGCTAACGTTGGCTAGCGAGGGCGGAAAACATTTAACAGCAATATAAATCGAGTTAATGCTGGACAGAACATAACTAAGACTGAGATCTATAAACGTTAAATGTTACTCAAATGTGTACGAACGGAGCAGACAGAAATATCTCACGCTAAGTTGACAGCTTGCTTGTTTGTTCAAAGTAGTGTCTGCCGCGCAGGAAGTGACGTTAAAAAACAACCAGACACGTGTAAGTGGCGGTTGCCTAGTGATGTGGAGGTAGAGTCATAGCAACAAACACGAACGCTTTCATATTTAGACTCCAGTATATGGCATTAACCTTAACAACTACACGTTCGTATTTCACATTACTTTCGTTAGTACCCGTCGTTATTGAGCTTTAGGTAGAAATGATGCAAACGTGTTCACTAAATTGAAGGTAAGGTTGATGTTGAGCCAGAAGAAGTTGAATTTAATACATCCTTTGTTGGGAAATGGTACGCTACCCTGAATGCAACGTCAACTTAGTCTGCCGTTTAACAAGGAGATAGGCCTAATACTAAATACAAACATGCATCATTGTTGTTAATGTTATTATAAGAAAGCAGGTTTGCTGATAAGGCCGAACGTGTACTTTACTCAAGCTGGAATTTTAATTGGACTTCTACTTGTCCCTTTGCACTTTGATATTGCTTTACTTTACCTCATTTAAAATCTGAAAACATAACATAGTCGTTATTACCATGTATTAAGTGTGCCTTCTAAACAATGATCTTCAGATGTTGTTTGTAGTCCATTAACAATGTTGTAATGCATAGATAGTTTGTGTAGTTAATTCAAAGAACTCAATCTCATATTTGATTAATTTACCCCAAAAGTTAGACATTGTGCTTTATGTAGATAATTCTCATAATAAGCGCTCTATTTTTTACATTGTGATATTGCTTTAGCCTACTTTAGGTGGCCTATTGTTATAACTTGACTAAAAACAAAACAAAACAAAACATTATGCAAGATCTTAAAGACTCATTTGTCTTTTATCCAGCTGAATCTTTTCGAGTCTTCTTTTCTTTCATGATAGATGAACTCTGAAGAGTTTACACTATGTGTGGGAAATTGTGATGGTCAGCAATTTATAAAGACATCATGATGACTCCAGTAAGTCAAATACTGATCGGATAGAGATGATATTTATCTATGGAGGACTGATGTAGACAGCTTATGAAAATAAAGAGTTGGCTGCAGCCTTCCCTAGGTCTTACATTATGTATTTAACTGTGTGTTAACTTTAAGTGTTAAATGAAGTGTTTTCTTTGTTAGCTGCTTAATTTGAATCTGGGCTGTAATTTCTCCTTTCACTCTTTTAGACATTACACGTTTGAATATTTAAGCCACTGTTAGCTTGATTGGTATTTGTGCCAAGCAAAATGACGATATTCAACTGAGCTGTTATCAATAATGTGTGTTTGCCTTGTGCTTGAATTTTTTCATTTTCTGCTTTCGGTTTGCATGATTAAAGGAAATACACATTAATGTCGCCTTTAATGCATCGACTCTTTCTATAATGATAGATGGCTTGCCTTGAACAAGTAATGAACCGTTTCCCTGTGTATTTGTCTCAGTCCACAGTTGTAGGAACGAGTGAGCTGCTTGCATCACCGTGCGCTGGTGACGTGTGGCGTCTGGGAGCTGTCCCAGGAATCATGGTGCTGAAGCTGCAGCACCGATTCAGCAGCCAATGATCACATGAGAATCCGGGGCTACACGGATGCTTTCACTCAGAGCAGGACGGTCCGACAATCGTGTTGGATTGTAGAGGAGATTTAAACCCATCGGCTTTTTTTTCTCCCTGGACGTGGACATTCGATAATTGGGGGATGTAAGCTTCACACAGACTTGCCAGCGACCTGCAGTCTGGCTGGAGATCTATGAGAAAAATCCCGAAACTGTGAGTCGTAGACATCGGGGTAGCTCGCCAGGTAAGACAGATTTCGCCTCCTAACATGGCACGCCATCGAATGCCTTGAAAGCATTTGGAGACTTACAGTAATCTCTGCTGATATCAACTGTGTGTTATGCATAATGGTCTGTAAGAACGTTTGGATTTTAAGAGTGAGCGCTGACATTTATTTGTTGTAGTCCGTAACAGTCCATTGTACCAAAGGCAGATGTGATTCTTGGGTTTCTGGCTCGTCGTGAATCTGGAGGGAGCAGCCTGTCGAGATAGTTTATGTTGTACAGAGCTGCGAGACTATTAAGGCCATGAAATGACAGTGGGCACAGAGTAAACAGACCACAACCTTATTACTTGAATGCATATTCCTATCAATCTAACATTTGACTTTCCTCTTTTAGCTGTTCCATTTATTGAACCTAATGGCTTCAGACACTTGTTTGCATCGATGGGATTTATTTGCCTTTTGGATTTACATTCTGGAGGGACGGTAATAGAATACTTTGAATTATAACATTTTAACAAAGACACATAAAGTCTGATTTAATAATAATTTAAACAAAAAAGAAATCGCAGGAAAACAGACTTCCCCACCCCTCCACATATGAACAAGTGTTTGCTCATGCCGGGGACACATTCAGTACATGCTGATTTCGTCCAGCACCTTTGCACGGTGCTGTGAGTTTGTGGCCGGAGACAGTCTATTGCTGCAGCCAGGGCATGCTAAAGAGCCGCTGCTGCGTACTGCTCGGTGACCTGAGGGTGCTCCTACTCGGGCCACCGGCACCACCAACACCGCTGCCTCCGCTGACCCCCATGAGCAGCCAAACTACGGAAAGCCATGAGACAGGCGTCAGCGTCCCCGACAACAACAACACGTTAACGCGGAGCCACCAGCACGCAGAGGACCGCGCTGCCGCCCCACCTACCGCGGGAGCCACCGGGCCACCGGGTGGAGAGCGAACGGTGTCGGGCTGGGTGGATGCTGCAGAGCTGTCAGCGGCCCTTCGTGGCTGCAGCAGCTCCTCTGATGACTGCTCAAAGGGCAAACTGGAGGAGAGGTTTTCCCTCACCAGCTACACGGAGAGTGGCTTCAGGACGCCTGTGTGTCGGATCTGCTTCCAAGGACCAGAACATGTAAGTCAAGGAAAAAAAAATGTTTTTCCTAAATCTCAATAAAAGATATGTCTTCTCATCATAGAAGTTTAATTTGACTCTTACACCTCCTTTAGCTGAGAGGCATCTATTTTTTTTCCATTAATGTTCAAATGAAATCCCCCAACTCATTCCACTTCAAGCAGCTTAATAAAGACCAAACTGGTGATTTGAATATTCCATCCTAAGATTAAAAAAAAAAAAAAAACTCCCTGAGAGCTTCTGGTTCTTACTCTCAGTTCCCCTAGGCTTCCTTTGACAAGCTGCTGTTTCAGTGAGGACAATAGCTGCTGGAGAGCCATCTGAGCAGGGATCCTATACTGCATCCTGCAGTCAGTGCTTTGCATGGCTTAAAAAGACAACTATAGCTCGCAGTGGGAGGATAATGAAAGACCTTATCCCCATTGTTGACAGGTGTGAGGATCCACCAAGATGCAGTAACAACTCATTATAGACAAATACTGTGAATTCACAGTGACACATTACAGGTGTGGAAAACAAAATGAAAAAAAAGATATCTTTCACTTTCAGAAGAAAAAGGTAAAAATGATAATGTGCACAGAACAGAACGGAAAAGAGCAGCAAAGCAAATCCCACAGCGTGCCTCTGCCTTTGGGGCCATATCGATGACAATGTCCCACTTTATCAATCAGGAGAGGAAAAAAGAACATGGTTTAGGTGTGCAGCGTTAAATAATATTACATTTTAAAGGAGAAGCTTGCACAAGTGGCAATTTACAGACACATTAGTTACGCTGCTTGACAGAGCCTTCCAAACCACATTGACGAATATGTCACACCTTACCAATTAGTAATGGAGGGAGGGACGTTCGAAGGAATGTGAACCGAGATAACTGAGGTGCAGAACATAACTTTTGTATCTGGCAGTCCGTACTGATGGTTGCTTTTTACACAAGCGGCATATAGATGATATCATTTCACGGTCATTGCACTGTGTATGGCCTATAATCTCACTATGTTTCATCAACTAATTACTCCAAGAGCAACTCTGTGCATCAATCCACCTCTGAGCCCAGACTTTGTAATTATAACTGACATGGGGCCTACTTAGGAGATTGAAAACAAGGCCTGATCTTTTTTCCAGAAACTCCACAGATAGTCAGCACACCGCAGTGCATATAAAGTACCGCCTTGAAAAATTTGCAGTATTTCCCATGGCCTCCTCCAACTCGTCTCATCGATGCCTCCTTGAGACATTGCAGCTAGTCAATAGCACTTGAATTCAGGCCGTCATATCATTATTCAAGTTCTTATCTATCAGCGTTCTTCCTTTTCCTGTCATCTCTGCCGTTGGCTTGGGTGACGTCCAGATATGGATCTGCTGAGGTGTAAATGGGTACGAGGAGAACGAGGCTCCATTTGAAAGGGGAGATGAGTGGACTGTGTCACTTTGTGATACAGGCAGCGAGGACATTCGTTATCCTCTGTTCTCTTTAAGCCTTCATGTTGTCACATAGACCAAGGCAGCCAGTATCTCATTTGACAATCCACGCCCAAAATACGTCCTTCTCCGAGTCTGAGATGCTCAAGGAAGGGAAAACTAAAGAAGGGAGCAGAGGCATGTCTTTTCTTGAGCATCCCCCAAGAACAAGACATGAGGTCTGTGACAAAAACAACCAGTGAAAAACAAATGTACTCTGATGATTAAATATGACATCAAACATTGTAATAACTCTGCATAATCAAGCTCATACTGGTTCTTTGAGGTGCCCTAGTATTTTTCCAACCAAATTGCTGTTGTTTTTCTGGATGGGCCATGCAGATTTTCTCGCATAAATCATACAAAACTAAAGACAAAATCATGCATTCAAAGGTCTGTGAGACAAAGTTCAGGTAAGCTATTCCACCATATGTTAGCACAAATAAAAACGACACATTTTCTTATTACATCTAAAGGTCAGAATGTACAGGTAAAGAATGCAGCAACTAACACGTTTATATGTACAGTAGAGATTAGTTTTATGATAGATGAGAGAAAAAAAAAAGGTTGACCAAGACGTTAATGCAGACTCCTTCTGTACATGCACACATTGTAAGCAGTATAATGAACAGCTAGCCAATTTCAAATGAAATGACAAAAAGCAATATGTCTTTTAAAACAGTACCCGGTTATTCATGTATCTTTTATAGGCAGCTTGCCTCAGGATGTATTTTAACCCGTTTAAGGTCAGCGAGACGCTTTGCAGGGGCATTTGTTTCATCTAAACTTGTGCTTTCAGACTAGATCATGACTTGGCCCCTCGGAGAATAAGCGTTTCCTCTGAATCACTCAAGAGATTTTCAGGAAATCGTCACGTAGTGCACAAATGTATGAAAAAAAGATTTATACAGAAACGTAAAAAAAAAAAAGTATTTCCCTGCATGTGGCATCCTCTCCTGAAGTGTCATGCACTATTACATCCAAGTGCCCTTTAGGGCCGATGCTTCTCCTGTCCTGTCCTCACTTCAGTGGCATGTTGAGAATATGTGAGTCCCTGCTGCTTTGAAAAAATGTTGGCTTGTCCCTCCTAAATCACAACACAGATAATGCACTTGCACAGAGTGTTTGTCTGAAGCACAATGAGAAGCCTTGAGGGGTCAAGTTAGCATCATTCTTTCTATATGGCCCCACTGTGCAGAGGCACTTTGCTCTCCTTATCTACCATTGGATGCCTCCTCTGCCATTTGTTGGGAATAGATTAGATCAAAGTGACTTAAGCACACTACTTTTTTATCGGAGAAGTCATGTGAGGTGTTAATTCCTAATGTTAAACTTTAAACTCACGTAGCTCCTTTATGTTAGGACTCCTAAAGAGCCTGTAACTGTCACTATAATGATTCCTGTAAAATAAGCAATGACTAGCACGCTCCCAGCAAAGGTTTTATTCATGCTCGTTACAGGTAAATCACTTTGAAATAATATCACTCAACGTCATTATTCTGATGACTCAATATGGCAAGTTCTTATAGAGGAATATATGAGGCTGTAATGTAATGTCAGTGGCTAATAAAAGAGCTTCATTCAGTTTCATTGGGAGCTGGTTTATTTAACCTCAATTTCCCTTCTTCTTTGAGTTAATGGGATCCACGTTCATTGATTGCAGATCCTGAATAAATGTGAATAGCGATCTCTTATTTAGTGTCATGTCATTATGTGCATTGGGAGATGAGCCAATCACTTCATGAGATGCACTGAGGTGTTTTGAGGAAAATGGAGATCAGAGAAAGGGAATATCTCAGCCAAGCTTTCATACGCTTTCTTTTTTTTTTTTTTTAAAGACATTCTTTTGTTGTGTTATTTTTTCAATGATATTTGCTGTTTGATCAACAAAAGGACATTTAGTTATCACTTTCTGTATGCGTGGGCTGTAATGCCACATTTGTTATCGCTCTCTCTTACTCTCTCTCCAGCCTCAGTTGTACTGCACTGATCTAGGTTTCAGCTCTTGGCTGCAATCAGCCCAGTCACAGTGAGTGGTCTGAGTCCCACTGGACACGGCAGAAGTGTTCTACTGCTCCTGCCAATACACTCCCACCCTGGCCATCTGTAGACGGGCCTTTTCTCCTCCTCCAGCTCCCTGCTTTCTCTTTCTTCCTCCTCTACTAAGGGCACTGCTCTGTCTGTCAGACATGTCAGCACAATGACAGCATGGACACATCATTCTGAACTGCGTTTTGCCTTTCTTTCTTTACTTTGTAAGCCAGGTTCAGGGAAGATAGAGACACGGTTCATATTCAATATTGAATTAAAATTACTATGGCTTAGAGAGTATAAATGCCTCAGATTATAGAAGAGAGCTCCCCTGGCTAATTTATTTTTCTTTCACTACGGGACTTTTGTTCAATCTCATTAAGATTAAAGTTTATATACAAGAAGGTCCTGCTTTGAGTTTTATAGATCCAGGTTTCTTTAACTGCAGGTCAAGACCTTAAAAGAGTGCTGGACTATCGTGTGGGTTATCATATCCGATCTGACATGAGTAGTAATATATTTTAATGAGTTCTGGGCCCAGGGTTAGAGCTTATAAATCTCATTTGTTCCTCGGGCAAAATATGGCTTTAGAATATTTGCTGGTTAAGGATAGAGCTGAGTACATACTGCTGTTAAGTAAAAAAAAGCTCTTGATGCCAAATTGAATACATTTCTTAATGTCACTTTGGTTGATGTGTCTCCGTTCACTGTTAAACCTTGGAAGACATTGTGTCACATTAAAAATCCTCTTCCTCTTTTTTATTTGTGCTGTGTCAAAAGTATTTTTCAAGTGGATGGCACAAGCTCTTCTGAACATCTTCTATAAAATACAGATAAATATAGATTTGTTAATCCAAAGAATATCTGACTTTTACGACTGTAACTCAGTCTTTACATGTCCTTATAAAGGGTCGATCAGACAAAGACATGGTCCACATGCACCTAGTTCTCGGCTTCTTAACTTTGATTCCTTAACACTGTTTTCAAAAATTCGAAATTAGAAAGCGCTGAATTAGCACGTAATTGTTTAGGGCCAAATGTCATCAGTATTGTCTGCCTGTTGTCTCCAAAGTATTCTACACATTACAAAGCAGCACCTAAAATCTGCCAATTGTTGCCGTCTTATTCACATATTGAACCACATTGCAACTCCACTGTGATTCCTTGTCAGTCCTTTTAAAATGTCATGTTTCTTTTCCTAATTAATTGGATGTCTTATGTAAATTATTTCAAATTAAATTGTTGATTAAAGGTGCTGTTGTTGAAAATAGCTTTGGTGAGTAAGACCCCTTTTGTAAATTTATTTGCACAATGCACTTTAATTCAATGAATAAATATTGTGTTTTAGATTGAGGGTTTTCATAATTAATTATTTATTCATTGTTTTAAGGATGGGGGTGTTACAGCTGTATGTTCCCTCTCTACCTTCTGTTGTCTCCGGTCCAGGTTGTAGCCACTGAATGCCCAACGAGGCTGACCTGGCCTCAGAGCTTAAAAGGCCTGTGCTGGCTTCAGCAGAGGGAGGCATTTGGAGTTGGGACTGTTATGATTCTCAGTCAGGGATTGTGTTTCGTCACGTCAGTCTTAGTTGATCATTGTTTTCATTTAGTTTGTGGAATCGTAATAAATCCCATTGTTCAATTCAGTTCAATTGAACTTTATTTGTAAGGGCCCATGTACAATTAAAACATAAATGTAACCGTTTGATTAGCCTTAGGCTTAGCCTTAGGCTAATATACAGCTGCAGTCCTTTGGCAGGTTTGACTTTGTTAAGGTGTTGTGTGTGTGTTTTAACGATTTAATTTGTGGATTGTTGTTAGTCCCATAGATCCGCCCTATGGTGGGGTGTAAAAATTTACCAACCCTTTTATGAGGATCAGTTTGCAAATAAAAAAGGAAAGCAGGGATAATAGATGAAAAAGAGTGGACATGATGTGTTTCTTCTGAAGTAACATATTTAGAACTATGAAAAAATATTCATGCATATGTGACAGCTAAATTCCCTTCAGCAGCTGCAGTGATAGAATACCTTCAGCACAGTATTTTGCAGCTTTGTTGGGGTTTGCTCTCTGACAGAAGCTTCAGTGACTAATCCTCCTCTTTTCAAAGCTACTGGTAATCAAGCATTGTGTCTGTCAACTAGGTGTTAGGCAAAGCTCCCATTTCACACCTGAACTGGTGTTCTGCTATAATGTGACAGTGCTGCTTGTACACTGTGTGTGGTGTGTGTTTGTGTGTTTGTGTGTTAGATTGGCTGACTGTGCATGCAAAATCTCTCAGAAAAAAAAAAAATCAATAAGTAAGCACAAAGAACTGCAAAGGAATAAAAATGTATGCTGTAACCTGCAGAACATTGCTTGAAAAAAGGGGTTATTTGCAGGGGCAACAGAAAAAAAAACCTGTCAGCCGGTCGATGATGGCTGAAGGGATATACTTTGTGAAGCCAAAGGCAAACATCCTTAGCAATCTGTTTCCTGTGTTTGCTTTATTCCGTTGTATTCTAGGCGCCTCTAGTGCAAAATGTAAGCCAGTGTGCATTAGTGCAGAACGTCTCTTTATTTTCATCACAGTACTGCATGGAAAGCAAATGTCATGTTCCCCACCAGCAGCACATATTCTTCAAATCCGATCTGTAATCAATGTCTAAATGGAAGACATGTAATTGTGTTTTTTAACTGAACTCTACTGGGGAACACTCTGCTCTTGGTTTGCCTGTACTGACAGGCTCTGCTTCTGTCCGACAGGGGGAGCTCCTGAGTCCATGTCGGTGCTGTGGGTCAGTACGCTGCACCCACCAGCCCTGCCTCATCAAGTGGATCAGTGAGAGAGGATCCTGGGCCTGTGAGCTCTGCTACTACAAATATCAGGTCATTGCCATCAGCACCAAGAACCCACTACAGGTGAGCGCTTGGTTTAGAGGTCTGCGTTTGAGATATTTCAAAGGAAAGGGGTCTCGTGAAAAACAGTGATTTCAAGTCCTTGGAGTGTGATAAAAATGTAGAAGAGAAATCCATACTGACATGGATTTTTTCTGGATTTTTAAGAGTGTTTTGGCAAATTGGAGGATAGCTCCAGGCCCCCCTTCTCTGGAAGTCATTTAGAACCATTTTTGGTTTTCATTTCAAATTTAATTTGGCACAATACACCATTTTTCAGGGATCACTCCACTGTGACTCTTGTCATGCACTGATGATAAAAAGAAGAATTCAGCATAAAGGGAATGATTCTTGAATTAAACGCGCCTTTTTCCGTCTGATCTCTACAACAGACAGATTACAGAAACAGCTTTTCTCTCCGTTTTTAGACAATGGTGACATGATCGGTTCCTTTGTGATTCCACATGGATTTTTGGGGGGGAAGTTTCCGTCAGGCAGCACTGATAGATGAAATGCTGTCTCCTTTACATATCTGGAGTAAACTGTATCATCACCTAACCTATAAGTTATGGTTTGAAGATGTTAAACAAAAAAATGAATAAATAAATAAATTTATTAATTGAATAAATCAAGTGTTTTGTATTAACGTATACTTTTTCATCTTAATTTAACAGTTTGGGAATGTGATCATCAGCCTCATTGAATTAGAATACGGATGTTTTAAAGGGTGCTGTATTTGTGAATGATTGTACCCATTGATGTGTTTCTCTTTTTCTCCTTAAACATTTGTTCTAAGCCTTGTCATACACTGTGTCTTTGAAGTTAAGAGAAAAAAAAAAAGAGCTTACCTCGACAGTGGTCTGTGTCTCCCTGCAGTGGCAAGCCATCTCGCTGACAGTGATTGAGAAAGTTCAGATAGCAGCAGCCATCTTGGGCTCCCTTTTCCTCATGGCAAGTATCTCCTGGCTGGTGTGGTCGTCTTTCAGTCCGTCCGCCCGTTGGCAGCGCCAAGATCTGCTCTTCCAGATCTGTTACGGCATGTACGGCTTCATGGATGTCGTCTGCATCGGTGAGGTCCAATGTTTGTTTTGTTGAATGTTTTTTTCTACTTCTTCTTTTTGTAACTTCACTTGGAAAGACTGTCGGTAAACACAGATATTTATAACGTGTGCATCCAGTCTGGTTACATTATTCTGGGGTTCATTGTGCATTCAACAAGCAAAACAAATAAAATGCCAAAGGCGTTCAACAGAATCAATAATCATACCCACTGGCTGAGCACAAATTATTTTGACTGCTGTGAACTATTGATGATCAATACAACAAATCTATAACTAAACCCAAACTAATTCATATCCATATTCACTATGTGGAGTCTATTCAAGACACACCGGCTTTAAATTTGTATTGCACAAAACATTTGTTTAAAAATCACTAAACAACAGTAACTATATCAAAGCGCATGAAATGCTGAAAGCTGTCTGATCTATAAAACATGAGTTCTGTTTTTGCAGTTTCTCGAGTGGTTCCTGTCGAATAAATTACAGCCTGTTCCTCACTAGAATAAAAACACGACAGAGCACAAAATTCAGGAGCGCTGTGAACACCATGGTACACTGGCATAGCACACGAGGGCAAATAGGTGCAGTAACCATGTTTTGGATTTGCATAGTGTCAGCTTTAGAACTCTGAAGAATCCGCTTTAGCCTGCTGTCCTCCTCTACAGCCCGGGGGGGGGGGGGGGGGCACATGTTTAGAAAGACAGTGTGATGGCATCTCACATTAGGAAAAGTCTAAGTGCCGCAGCAGCAGACAGGGGGATGAGAGGAAAAGCAGATTGATTGTCTCCGGTTTAGTGGCAATGAATGACTGCCGAGTCATTAACTCTGCTCTTTACAGAGATTAACTTGTCACCTGGCAGACGTTAAAGAGCAAAGCCTCGACTTTCCCTCGTGCACAAAGTTGGAGTGGGAGGGAAACGGAGCTGATCAGGAGAGACCAGCTTTTGTCAATGAATGGTCTAAATATAGAAGATGGTGGGAATGATTAGATTTCCATATTTAGCAGTCTGCTGCCGATGCCATTTTCACAAAGTAGCAGCTATATGTTAGCTCTTAGATTTAGAGCACAACTTTGTACCTTAACACAAATAAAATGCATAACCACTTTAAATCCAAACGCTTTGTATATGTTGTAGCAGTGAAGAGGGGAAGATCATCATCAATATCAAATAGAAAAGACGAGAAACTATTCCGTTCTTTCAGGACTTCCCTCTACAGTACATGAAAGGACTGCTGTAAAATGTTGGGGTGAGAGCCTCTATTGTCACAGATGGATTTCAATTTTCCAGATACGAAGTTCAATGAAACCAAATCAATAAGCAATTTGAAACTTTTGTAAACTGTTATCGAACAATCCCAGGGATTGGATCCATCATTTTTTTTCTAACCTACACCAAAAGCGGTGAGTGTTGCTGCGTCAGAAGTTTTTCCATGTCTACAATTTTTCAAAGTAATAGAGATCTTATCTCATGGTGCAGTACTTTAAAGATGAGTTGTTTTGTGCTGCTGCTCCCCGAACTATAACTTCCTGCAGGCTTTAACACAGGGAATCTACCACTGCAGAGACATGAATCACTTTGTTGTGTCATAAAAGTCTGCTGCCAGACACTGACATTGTCTAATTGATGCTCTGATCTCCACAGCACTAATTGTCCACGAGGGACCCTCTGTGTTTCGAATCTTCCACCGCTGGCAGGCCGTGAACCAGCAGTGGAAAGTCCTGAACTATGATAAGTCGATGGACTGCGGCGACCTGAAGGACCCCGTTGTGGACAGGACTCTGTCTCAGCCCAGCCCGGGCTTTCAGACTGGCCTAGGTGTGTCCACCTCCACCTCCTCACTGATGGTGGTAGCCTCTACAGCCGCTGGCTCCACTTCTACAACCGTGGTAACGGCAGTACCAGGAGGACTGGGAGCACATGTGGACCCAAACAGCGGCAGCACAGTGCCAGACCAACACTGTTCCTACAACATCCTCCACCTCCTCAGTCACCTGAGGCAGCCGGAGGTCCGCAGCCAACCCAGCAATAGCACAAGAGAGCTGGTCATGAGAGTCACTACAGTCTGAGGAGTCAGTTGAGGCCTTATCTCACACGGGGGTGAAAGATTTACTAACCAGCTGACAGTTGAAAAAGAAAAAAAAAAAAAAAGTCTCATCTTGACTGCACTGGATTAATACCATTTTGTTGTTTGTTTGTTTCAAAATGCATCTCTGCTGTCCATACATGGATTGAATAAAAGTCGAAGTTGTTTAATTTGCAGATTGGTTTGAAAATATTTCTGTCTGGTATTAAAGTTAAATAATATTTGCCAACATGTGCAGAAATGTTCATCCCTGACCTTAAAAACTCTCGACGGTGACGTTTAAAGGTCTCCTTAAGAGAGCTTTCAACCACATCTCAGGAGCCACCTCAGCCAGCTTTATTCAATGACTGAACATGTACTGTTGAAAAGTCTATTTTTGACTACTAGAATTGTGAACAGGAGGACATCTCTCTATTGCATAACAATGATACAAAAATAACTGTCGAAAGATCCGAGACAATCCTATTTTTACAACAGAGAACTGTCTCTAAATGCACATTTACATCAAAGTAGAGATTATTGTGATCAGAATGAGATGGTTTTTCTTTATGATAACATTGTGTTATGTCAGCACAGTGAACAATGAGAAAGTACACATTTTCTGTATGTGTTTGGAACATACAATACAAACAAACAATAATTAATTTCTGGTAGTTTTCAGGACAGAGGACATTTCACAAACAGGTTCAACGGAAAGGAACAAACTAGGTTGAACAGCGCACACCTGCTTCAAGTATTTAAAAAAAAAAGAAAAAGCAGAGACACTACACAAAACTACAGACACTGATATCCTATGCAAAACAGCAAGTTTTCTTTTTCACTTTAGTTCACATTCTTAACAAGGAGGAAAGTTTAGGAAACTCTACAATCTGAATTGATAGATAATTCAGTGTAAAGCAAATCCTGCAGAAAGATGCCAGAGAGTTCAAATGTCTTACATAGATTTTCTATTAAAGGAGTCACATCAGAGAGAATATTACAGCAGATTGTATGCAGATTGAATGTATGAGTGGAATTACATGGCAGGCGTAGATATGGAGCAGTAAACAAGAGCAGCAAAGTAGTACCTCAAAGCAGGTCTGACGCGCTGCTTTGAGAAGAGAAGGTGGTTTCATCTTTCACTTGAACTTTGATTCGCTTTTTGTCCTTCTCAGGTAGAATTTGTGGCGATTGTTTGAGGTAAAGTTTTGTGCCACCTATTCTGAATTTTCACACAACCTATCACAGTCCATCCCAACAAGGGAGAAGAGCATGCTACAGACAGTCAGCTAGTTTGCTTTTGACGCTATCTTCATGCATGGGAAAAAAAAAAGGTCTCTTTTGTTCCAAAGCCGTCATTTCTCATGCCGTACATATTCATGTTCAGACTCACAAAGTCAGTCATTTCCTCGTCTCTTCGCTATCAGATTCAGATATTCTCTTTGATATTTTTTATCAAAGCTCTTGTTTCATGTCCATAAAAGATCAATTTTAGCCCAGGGGACACCAGATCTCACATATTGTGGGAGGGAAGAGACCTTGTTTCAAACATGCTCAACAAGGAGTTTAGGTTACCCGTTTTCTTTCCCCCTAAAAGACAACAAACTGACACTGTGAGACTGTGCAAGAAGACACTTTGCATTATAGTTCTCTCATTCGCAGTCTTTTTAAAAAAACAACAACATTTTGATGCTAATATTATCCGTTTTAAGCAGAAAGCCAAAGCTGATCATAGTGTGAAATATTTTTCACAGGCTTTGCCTCAGATAGCTTTGAGCTTTCTCCAACATGCATTACATTAAAACACATCATTAGCTTAAAATACATCTCATATGAATGATCTGCATTAAATAAAGAGACGCTGGAGCTTCACGTCATGCAGTTTATTTCCACTCCTGCATGTTTTTTCTACTGACAGCGTGAACAACTTAACAAAGAACTTGACTGCTTTTTTTGAGGGAAAACAAAGTATTCCCCATGTACTCATTCAGATCTGAAGAGAAAAACCTGCTGGTTTCCGTTTAGGATTTTATATCTCGTCTAATTTATCTCCAGGTGACCTGGTGGAAATGCTATTTTGCAGCTCTGCGTATCTTCATCATAATCAAATGCCAGGAGTACAGTATCTGCAGAGAATCAGGTAGAGCTGAGATTTTCTGATGAATTATTTATACCATGAAGTGCTGATATCAATGCGTTGGAACTGCTCTATAGAACCAACTTGCAAAGGAGCTCGGAGGTCGCTCAGAGTTCACAAATCTGCTTTCCCTTTCCACTGTTCACACCTTCTCTCTTTGAATTCACAGGCACACACACCTAGCTTTGATAAAGTAAAAAAAAAAAAAAAAGAGGAAACGCATGAGAATTCATAACATGAATGTTGCTTTCAGGTTTAATATGGAGAACAGTCGCCATGCAGATTAAATATTCAAGAGTAAGCTCTTGCACATGTGGAGCTCTTATGTAATTGATGCATTGGAAAAAAACATAAACCGTGTTAAAATTCAGTCCTGAAATGTAAATGCAGTACTTTTGATCTAAAGGGATGTCTGCTTTTTACCATTGTTTTGAACCATCAAAAGTCCCTGCAAAATTATCTTTAGCACCATGTGCCAACCGTTTTTAGATGCTAGTAATTGCAACACTATGCTTCAGATGAAAACCCAGGCATAGTTAAATGTAAGTAATTTAGTTTTATGTCAATTGAAAGGGTTTTTAACTTATACATCTATATTAGTTTTTACTTCACTTAGCAACAAATAATTGAGGCACTTTGCAATGCCTGAAATTGTATAATTAATGCAAGCGGCTGATTTCAGGAGGGCTGTCTGTCTCCTGGTTGGAACACGATATAATAAAACAGCATTGCTTTCATCTGCAGATAATTGACCCAAAGAGGATTTTTGCAGAGTATAGAACACTGAACCTTTGAAACTGGGTAAATTGCATACAGCTAATGTGCTATTCAAGCAGGTCGTCTAAGGTCTGAATCATGGCAGAAAGCACTGTATTCATTCCCTCCAACTTCTGCTCCGTCTGAAAATGAAAAGAAGCCTTTTGAAGAGCTGAGATGAGGCTTTAGAAGGCTAGAAGCATCCACATCACTACAATGTTTAGACAAATTGTAGGGGGAGCTGCTTTAGAACTTCATGATAGTTCTTTCTGAATACTGATGCATGCACCCTGTTTCTGCCATGAAAAATCTGTCGCGTTAGAAATATGAATATAAAAACATGTTTGCTGAAAATCAATTACTCAAGCTTGATACGCTATTAGTACGCATTGATACGCATTAGTGTAACGTGTTGTTGGTTTTTTTTACCTAAAATGTGCAGTTCAAAAATGTGTTGTCTGCTATCAACAAATATGTCTCTTTTTGTACAAGTCCTCAAGAAAAACAGCAAATTAACCAAAGGCTCCCGAGAAGCAAGACATGTTATACTATTTGCCAAAAGCTCTCAACAAAGTAGGGCAGTATCCAAACACAAGTTCAAGTACAGATAATGCATAATACATCGAGTTCATGTTCAGTGCAATAGAGCGAGCATATTATAAGTTGTTGAACACTGAAAACTGCATCCTGTCTGCCTTGCCATTACACACTGATACCAGTCCTGAAGTAGCTTTCAAACTTCAAACATCTTTGCTTCTAAAGTGGACTTGAGTTCAGGAGGTTAGTTAAGGTTAAAGAAATTGGCTGCTGTCTGCTGCATATACAGTACCTTTAGGCCGTTGTTATCGCTAGCTACACAAAACAATCCATAAAAAGGCAAATTCAAGTTTTATTTGAACTTTTTTTCTTGCTTAGTGTTTTCAGATAACATTTAATATGAAATGGTGCTAAATAAAGAATGTCGTCACATTCTACTCATTTTAAATAGAAGGTAACCAATTATCCAACCACTTGAAAACATTGTAAAAATATCAATTAAATAGTTGGTTTTTCACAGCATACACAACTTTTGAGTGCAGAAGTCAATCAATGCCCTTGGCAAGAGGAACCCCAGATATATAGGCTATTTTTCAAAGATCAAGTAGATGTAAAAGATTGTGATGTAAAAAAATATGCTCTCTTTGGTTTTCACCTAAACATCAAATTTAAAATCCAAGTATTTGTGAGCTCTTTGCTTTTACTTATCATAATCAGTAGAATCTTGTCCCATGCATAGGTGTAACAGAGCTATCCATGATCCAGACATCCAACAAACAACAATGAACTGACACAGACGGGAAGACACACAGAACTCAAGAATGTAACTAGAACATCGAGACACAAGGAAGAAATTACACAATAAAACAGGAAACACTAAAGACTAAACAATCAACTCTAGAAAACATTCATTTAAAGAAACAAGCAACACCAGTGAAGACACATCCAGAAAGACAACTAAAACAATATAAAGAAATCTAAACTCTGAAATACAACGTAAACAAGACAAAACCATGCCACTATCAAGAGATATATCACTATATATTTCAACTGAAAAATATACATTAAGGGATTTTAAGGTCTCTTCACATGGCTAGTTAAAGGTAGGTTACATTCACATTAACATCTTTAGCTAAAGTTTTAGTGCACAGCTTTTAAAACAATTTAGTACACATTGTAAAAAGGATGAGTAGTAGGGCTTTTCATTTGTTACAAAACATGACTTTTAATCTCAATATGATTAAGTTAACCTTAAGGCTTAAGAACCTAAATGTACTGAATAAAATAGTACGATTGTGTGTATTTTATCGTAACAGTAAACAGTTCACCAGCACCCAACTTTTTCAGATAAAACTCTGGGTGTGCATACTGTGTTTGGGTAAAAAAAAAGAAAAAAAATCAACACAAACACTTGGGCAATTTAGAGGTTTCGGTTCAACTGATCTGCATGTTTGAAGGCTGTGGGGAAAAACCTTCAAACATATCACACAGGAAGAGACATCCGACACCAAGTCTGGAGCTCAGATTCATATCCAAGAGTTCTTGCTCGAGAACATGAAAAGACAGAGTACCAGCCAGCCTCAGTCATTCAGACACATCACTCTGAAACCAACCATTACTTTAAATTGTTATTTGATCGGGAAACTTCTTTGATTTGGAAATACACTTTTAAAAGAGAGGAACTGATTGAAAAGATGAAAGACATTCTGTACTTCAGTCGTCATAAATGGTTATCAGTAATACAAATAATTCTCACCAACATGCTTTATAGCTATGTTCTCCCCCTGGTGGTACAATGATAGTTTGCTATTAAGGGTGAAAAACAATGGTTCTTCAGAGTGTTATGAGCTTGATATTTACACCAAAATATAAATATTTGATTAATGTGCTAAAGATCCGGGTAGCTCCGTGTGTACTCTTTGACTTACTGGCTTTAGGTTTACAATCTCTGTGAATACTCTTAGAGATGGTATATGACATGAAAGCATGATGCCTCTCATTCCAGGCATCACCTCAACATGTTGCTGTAAAAAAAAAAATGAACATGTGAAGTCCGTTTAGTTATACTATTCAAAGTGTAAAAGACACTGTTTTAACAATGTGGAATATGTTTACTGATAATTTCATAACAGTGGTAAATTCATAAAGAAATCACAAAATACAAAGCCTCTGACTAACATCTGTATATCTACATCACTGCCTTTACCTTTAAATCAAAAATGCACCACAGTTCATAACAGGACGTCCCTTACTCAGGATTTGAATGTAATCTGCCAGGAAAAAAAAAATATCTGTGTTTCATCATAAATTTATGCATATTGAAACAGTGAACATAAAGGTACTCATATGTAAAATGTATGAACACCCACGTTTGTGAGGTCACTTTAATCATTGTTTCTCACTCCTCTCCTCGTGTTGGGCACGCAGCTGCCCTAACTGTGAATGTTAATCTTGATGCAGTAGGCATTTAAAAAGAGCTGTTGCCCAGGAGAAACAATCTCAGATCGCCTGGCTCCCTCTTAATCGCTCACCTGCTCACTCAGCATCTCTTCAGAACACACACACACACACACGCACACACAACCCTGCCACAAACACATGCACACACCTCACACTTGGGTGCTCTGCCAACAGCAGCGGCGCTATGTGAGCAGGTCAATAGGCGTATCATTGCATTTCTCTAATTGAGCCCCTGATGAGGAACTTCCTGAGCTCCCTGCCTTTGAATGTCAATAAAGAGACAGCCTTGCACACTAATTCATTCCTGCTGCTTGTCACACAGTGTCAGAGAACAGTGTGCTACCTGATTAAAATACATCTCTCAAACTAAGGCATATGCATACATGTCTATCCCCCAAAAGTGCAAAGATTCCTGTATTTACCTCGTTTTGTTTGCACTGTATAAATAGATTAATAGTATCTGAGCAACGGGACTGCTTTCACCTTCTTTTTAAGTGTATCAGTGATCTTTTTTTTTTATCGCTAGGTTCAAGGACCCCATTTTAGTGGTAATAGAAATCTGGATTTCAAAGTATGAGTAGCTTCCTCCCAAAGTGAAGTGCGTGACTGAGAAACTAGATAAACCCTGTTTGTTTATGTGAGTGTTCAGCTTTTGTCATCTTGTCTGCACTATTCTTACACGCCCTTCTTTCCAAGCGTGCAGCTACCTCCCTCCCTGTATTTACAGAATATAGGAATATTTTCATTCATAGCTTTTTGCTAAAGTGTTCATGTGATGATGGAAGTGCCATCACTTTGAAAATAACTATTGGTATGTCAAAGATAGCTTTTAATATACTAAGGAATAATTTTAACATTGTCCTTAGCTAAGCATTATAACTAAGAATGTTTTTCTGTGTTTTATTATTTTTGGATAAAAGTGATTGATGGGAGTCCTTCATAGTGCATGGCATAACATTGTCACCACATTATATCTGTACCTGCTTTTAAATACTAAAGGGAAACGAAGCATATAGTTCCAATCATCATATACAGAGAGTGACCTTGTCAACGTCACCACAGAGGGGACACATATCTGCCCTTGATTTATGAAAAAAAAGAAAATGAATCAAATCATGAAGGCATAAAAAGATAGGCAGGCCATCAGTAATAATCTGTACAGCGTCCAAAAAAAAGTGTCCTTCAAAAGACAATGAGAAATTGATTTAATGTCTTATCTCATGATGCATTGTCTGTAGTGTCATTAAATGCAGAGCACCTTCTCTGTTTTTTTATTTTTATTGATATGATGTTGATATGATTAAGAGTGAAAGAATTAACCCAAGCTTTTCAGGCAAATAATATGTTTACATCAAAGCATCCACAGTTTACAGGATATTCAGCATGCCTCCACTTGAATTACAGATTGAAAATAGCTGATCGTTGCTTTAAAGATTCTTGAGAAAGTTTTGAACGTCTAACAGCGCTTTGTGTACTAGAACGTGTCATGGATGAGAATGCATTTCAGACATATTACAGTCTTTGCTCAAAAAAATGCTACACTGTCCCATCATGGGCAGTAAAGAAGAACACTGCCAGCAAGTTAAAAACAAGTTAAACATGTAGGGTTGTTACATGTCAAGGATATACCCAATGTTTCAGGGTGAGATACAGTGGATTTACAACAACATAAATGTTGTTTCCAAAACTGCTTTGTGCATCTTTAAGTTAATCAGTTAAAAAAAAAGAGTCTATTCTGCAACCATCCTATCATAAAGTATAGACAGGTATTTCAAAAAAAAGTTTTGACAGATGTATTAATGTGTTTGTAATATTTTTTTGTTGTTGTTGTGCTCTTTTTGATAGAGTATATTCTGAGAGTTGATATTTATTCAAATCTATAATTTTGAAGACGCATAAGGAGCATTGAATAATTTCATTCATAACTTCACATAGGCGAAACAACCATGAAAAAACACACTTTGTATTTAGGCCCATACTGCAACCTCTACATTTCAGTAAGTTAATGTATTTTAAATAGCTTTTGATTGAGTTTAATTTCAGTTCAATTAACAGTGGTTTGAAACATCTTGGAAAATTTGAGATTAAATTTTCTAACTTGAGGCTTCAAAATAGATAAACTAATCTTCATAGAAGAAGACACATTTCTTAACATTTGACAACATTTTTATTAGACATTTCGTCATTTTTGGAGAGTTGCTTGCAGTCAAATTCCTACATGACATCTCTCATGTCTAATGCTCTTCAGACTTAAACAGTCTGAGTGTACGCAGCTCTCTCCATGTAAGGATATGCAGCAGTGGAGCCCAAGTGTTTGTTACACTGCACTTTGAGATAATAAGTCACTGACACTCGCTCTCTTTATTCTGCCAAATGGAGCCGATAAATAGACTACTGCAGCGAGTTCTCTTTATTTAAATCCACTCTCTTTTATGGAATAATGTAGGCTATGTGGTTTCGCGACAGCGTCATCTTTTTTTGACTCCAGATGCTTTGCACAACAGCAGACAATAATCTGTTAACTTCCAAATGATAGTGCATTAAGCGTGCGTCGCTGCGCGTGCGCCCCGGAGCTCACCCAAGGATAAAACAGGCGGCTCCTCGAGCAGAAACGGACCCCTGCTCTGTCTGCTGATATGGGAACTTTGCGATTAAGATGATTATCTCCTAAATTTCATTACAGCCTCAAGTCGCTGCTTGGTTTTACTGTTTACGTGCAGTCGCTGCGGTGAGTCACTTTCTATTTGAACTTTGAAAAAGTTTTAGTGCATTATGAGAATTGCTTGACATTAATGGTTTATAATGTCGTCAAATTTGATACCGACAGGATAAATTGCTCAAATTAGTCTTCATTTTTTCTGTACTTTACGGTTCACATTTGTTTTTCGAAAGAACTTGTTATATTTGGGAAAGTGAAGTTGATGTTAGTGGATGCTCATTTTTACACTTTTCCTTTATCCTGTTTCATGAAAATGTTAACTTTTAATTAAAGGCAATACAATTTAGCCTCATTTTCAAACAGAATGACCATCTTCTGAGTTTTATAATTTTATTGAAGAACTGGACCACAAACAAATCAGTTGTATACCCTATATGCCACGTTATACTGGATTTTTGCCAACTGTTGTCAATGCACTTTGTATAGTTTTTTTTTATTTTTTGATGTTTTAAACAAAGGCAGATGAGTAAAAACAAAAGTTTTAAACTGCGGGATAAAGAAGATTTGAGTAAACACTGAACTTAAATATACTTACACTCTAAGACAGCACAGATGTCTATAGTTATAGTATTATTTTTGCCTTCTCAACTTTATTTTCCTCTTTATGTTATCTGCTTTATCTGTAGGATTTTGTTTTGTTATTTTTTTTGTTGGTCATTGATGTTGCATAAAGGGGCTTTATTCTTTAAGAAAAAGTTATCCTCATCTAGAGCACATTTTTATTTATTCACTTAGCAGCACATAGTAATTCATCTTTGGAGGGGATTTCATCACACAAACCCTAACATGGTCCTCTGATATCTTGACTATGTTTAATCACTCTTGACAACAAATATTTCAGAAAGCCCCTCGGTGGATTTATCACTAAACGAGACACTTCTTTTACAGCTACATTTAAAATATTGTCCTCTTTCCCCACACAGTCTTGTTATTCACTGACATTGTTTAAAACACAGATAAACATTCCTGAGCTCTGCGGCGACGCCTGCTGTGAAGACTCACTTTGTGTGACAGCTACTTCCTGCTTTAAAAAGCAGTGTTGGGGTAAAAAAAATAAACCTTCAATAACTCTCACTCACCTCTTGTTGTGTCGTTTGTTTTTCACAGGATAGAATGGCGATGATTTCAGGCTTCATCTTTCTTTGCATGCTCCAAGCTGTCACCCTTCAAGGTCTGACACCTCGTGGGCCCCGGCCGGTACCTGGACGCGGTGATAGCCCAGGGCCGACTCAAGCTCCTCTCCCACCTGCAGGTTGTCTGAGTGAGTTTAATGTCTTGAGTGAGTTTAAAGTGTAAAGATTTGTTTTTGGTGTGTTTTAGCCTTTATACGATGAGACAGTGGCTAGAGTAGGAGAAAGGAGCCATGGGGGCAAGAAGCCACAGGCCAGACTCAAACCCTTTCTGCCCACTTGGAGGACTGTAGCCCCCTTTCACGGGGCGCAACATAACTGCTAGGCCATCTGTGCCCTGAAACTAACACCATTTCCTCCTGAAGTTGAAGAATAACAATATTACTTCTTTACAAAGTACCTCTAAATTAAACAGAAGTACAGCACATGAGTAAATGTACTTTGTATCATTGAAACACAACAGAGCAGTAGAGTTGTTAACTTTTTGGTCCATGTTGTCTCCTCAAGCTGGCATCGTGGACTGTCCAGTAAAAGTGTTTTTCACCATCGACACCTCGGAGACCATCGCCTTACAGGAGTCCCCGCCAGGGGAGCTGGTGAATAAACTCAAGGAGTTCACCACGGTCTTTGCCCAGAAGTTGGCTGATGAGGAGGTCAAGGGCCAGATCAGGATCACATGGTCAGTAGGAGGTCAGAACTTCTCCCAAGATCAGTGGGTCTTCAGCCAGTTCACAACTAAAGAGAACTTCATCAGGCACCTTAGTGGGGTGGATTACCAGGGCAAAGGCACCTACACAGACTGTGCCATCAAAAACATGATCCAACAATTGACCCAGTACAGCTCAGGGAAGAAGGACATCCTCTTCTCAGTGGTCATCACAGATGGACATGTGACAGGAAGTCCGTGTGGGGGGATAAAGGCGATGGCAGACAAGGCTCGAGAAGAAGGAATCCATACTTTTTCAGTGGCGGCATCCAGGAATATTGATGAAGTAGGGATGAGAGAGATAGCCAGCTCCCCTGTTGAAGTGTTCCGAGATGACTACATAGCTGTGGATATTGTCGAGGGACGATCGAAAATAATGGTCGAATCAATCGATCGCATCATAAAAGTCATGGTGATCTAACATATTTTTTCTTGTCTTCTTCTTGAATTTCATATTTAATTCAGATTTTCAGTACATGCCACTGTAAAGCTCTTCACCGACTTTTGTTTTGTTTTCTTTGCAGAAACATCAAGCCTATTTACATGTAAGAAAGACTATGCAACCATTTCTGTATGTCATTAAGTACACTAATATTTAAATTAAATCTATTGTTTACATTAAACATCCTGTTCTTATAGTGTTACAAGCCTAAATGCTTTGAGTTTCCTGGGATTCCTGGACCAAAAGGGGCTCGAGGTCAAAAAGTGTGTACTGACCACAACAACAAAACACTTCTTGTCTCTTTCTACTTCAGTTTGTACAGAAGATTGTCTTGTATTCATGTTGATATTTATGCCTATTTTTAGGGTTTAAAAGGAAGCAGAGGACAAACTGGACCAAAAGGTCAAAGGGGGAATCAGGTATGATGGTATAAGCATAATTATTACTCCTAAAATTCTGTACACGTTTTATTTGAATGCTAAAACAAAATCTGATATTGCAGGGGGATCCTGGCATTGAAGGTCCAATCGGACAACCCGGTCCCAAGGTCCACTGAAGCCCATCGATTGTGTTTGCAACATACAAGAATTGTAGATTTTTTTACTCAAGTGCCACTCTCTAATAAATGTCCTTCTTGTTTCCATACAGGGTATGATTGGTTTGAACGGTGAAAAGGTGAGGGACATAATTTTAAATAAAATTTCTGTCCAATTTTCTATCCAATACTATTGGGACTAATGGCTCTATTTTTTTTTTTTTATCAGGGTGAAATCGGAACAAATGGAGCAAACGTAATTCGTTTATGTTTATATAAATCATTTCATATTGTCACCGTTTACATGCTGTTGTTAACTTTAATGTCCACATTTTCAGGGAGTGGCAGGAGTACCTGGCATGAATGGAACTAATGGTAGAAAGGTGAGTTTTCATTGGACAAGGACAAAAATATGAGTTTACCATGACTGTAATATGTTTAGAACACTGACATGATATTGTCATCTTTAGGGTCAAATGGGCCGTATTGGAGCTCCTGGTTGCAAAGGTGATCCAGGAGACAAGGTATGTCAAGTTTAATAAAAAAATATATATTTTCTTCTCCCAGAGATGAGGACCATAATGCAAAATAGTGCATCATCTCCAAACGTTGATTTTTCAGCTTAGGTAAGAAAGTTTAACTGAAGTGTATCATTAATAGTTTCAATTCTGGTATAGACATTTTCTTTTCAAATTTTTCTTATATTAAGAACCATATGTATTTTTCCAAACCATCGGTTTTATAGCTGAAACAATTAGTAGGCCTATGCTGGTTTACTGAAATGTATAATCACTTTTGTTTTTGTCTCTATAAGGGACCAGATGGTTTCCCTGGAGATGTTGGTGACACTGGGCGTCCTGGGGACAAAGGACAGAAGGTCAGTATTGAAACTGAACACATTTGTTTTTCCTCCTTCGCTCGCTCCAGTAGTGGAGCGAGCGTGGGGGCAGAGGGTGCAGCCGTCCGGGCCCAGTGGTGTCTCAAGGGCTCGCTTCAGTTCAATATTTCGAAAAGTTTGTTTGACGTGGTCCAAGTTTCTCTGTTTTTGCTGCAATCAAGATACACCATGTATTTGCAGAGCAGAGAGGAGCCCCCCTACACTGCCAAGGGGGTTCCCCACATCGGCAGCAAACAGCGCCAGCAGGGTAGCTACTTTGACCTGTTTGCAGTGTCATTAATTCCAACCCATTAGCTCCCCTTTGCTGGGCCTCACACTACTGTCTTGAGTTTAAAACAGCAGGTTGTCTGCTTTATTTTAGTTTTTCATAACATTAAAAAAAAAAACAAATTAAAAAATCCAGATCAGAGCATTTCTCAGATCTTCATTACAGATGTCAATCTCTCACAGCTGCACTCTCAGCTTCAGCCGCTTCATAAAAACTTTCTGCAGTCCTGCATGACAAGACCAGACTCTCAAAGGTTACCTTTACCTTCAATAGAGACGGATATTGTCATTAAAAAGACAAAGATGGTTTGCCAGGTTGAAAGGCAGGGTGCTGCTATCAGCAGGTCACATATAGTTTATAAAATACTTTCCAGTAAAACTGACTGATGCTGGATGGAAACTTCATTGGTAGGTTGTTTCAAAATTATTTGTGCTTATGCTTAAATGCTGGCCTTTTTATTTATGGCTGCATGTGTGGTAGACCACCATGTCTGCTTTGTTATTGTATGACACAGGTCATTGCTTAGAAAGTTTGTTGTCCTGCGTAGGTTTGGATTATGTGTGACTTTATTGTACAGTCTATTTGGCTGTGTGGACTGATGGGCGTCTGACTTCACTGAATGTCGAACTGTAGCGTAATCAGTTGTCTTCTATCTTTGGTTTCCCGCCCGGCTGATTAACTCTGCCTTACTTGTTTAATAGAAAATAATTACCGGTAGTCAAATATGTGCACAGATGTAACAGCACTAGTGACGCTTCAACATCAGCAGGTCACTGATTCGTGATAAATCCCTGTCACTTTCCATTTTGCTGAAATAGCACTCATTGTAATGTGCATTTGTCTTTGTCCCGCCCCGTCTAGCATGTTCTTACAGCCGATAGGCCACTATAGCCTACCAATGGCTATTACTACAGGATATAGGCTACAGCATATGCTATATAGTAGCTTATAGACAGTTTAAGTTCCCACTATAAATAACCACCCCCCTCTACAATGACCCAGCACATTCCCGCCAGGGGAAGTTAATGTCAGAACCATGTTTCTGACAGTATTCACAGAAATCCATTTTAATAGTTTTAACCTTTCAATTGATTGAGAGCAGGTTGTTTTAGTGGAATTGATCACTGACGGAGGGAGCAGGACCCCAGACACTGTGTGCGTGTGTGTGTGTGTACACATTATCCCTTGTAATACATGACTACTTCCTTAATGAGTCAATAACTTGACCCAAAATATTAATCGTAAAATTATTTTTATTTTAATGTATTTCCCAGTTTAACGAGCAGTTTATTAATCTACAGGTAGAGCTGCGTTCAGTCTTTTGATTGTCAGTATTTTCTTTTCCTTTCATGAGTCTTTTAGACACTTCTGAGGCCTATAGCCTAACCTTTTGGTTAAGCACTTATTTAATTGGCCATTTATTGGCCAACTATCTATAATTTGGTAGATTCCTTAGTCATAGCATTTTTTTCCCCTCTTTTCACAACTGTTGTTACCCATCCTATACAGACAGATGTCAAAATTAACTTGACTTATTTCCGTGGTTTGATCTGATTACAGTTAGCTCTCAAACATCTGTGATTACAGCTGTGTCCCTAGCAACCGTCCCCTCTTCATATTGACAGTTATTTCTTCTAAAAAAAGATGTGCTATTAAGGGATAGCAGACTTGCTGTGCGCAACTTACAAATCTGAAATTTTACCATTCAAAATGACCATTTAATTATTAGGATCATGTATCCTCTGAGGACCATGGATGGTTGTGTGAAGTATTGGCTTCAGTGGTGGAGGGAGAAGGACTGATTAGTCTTCATCTGTATGTTTACCTGTACTTAACATCACACAAACAAGCAGTTCCAGCTGGTTTTGGAAAATATATTGTACCTAATTCATCAGGTCCAATCCAAACTGAAATAGATACCGTCCTAAAGTCGAAGCATAAACTCCTCAGACTTTAAGTGTTCAAAGAGGAAGCCTTCAGACAACAAAAATGGAAGTAGGTTGGATTCCGCCTCATCGGAAATGACCTTTCTCATAATGTTAG
Source organism: Symphodus melops (assembly GCF_947650265.1). Taxonomy (NCBI): domain Eukaryota; kingdom Metazoa; phylum Chordata; class Actinopteri; order Labriformes; family Labridae; genus Symphodus; species Symphodus melops. The sequence continues at coordinate 12,369,469 of NC_136702.1, forward strand.
CTTCTAGATCCGCAAGTCCTTGCTATGTTAATATATTTCAACCAAAAAAGCCAGACTAGACCACTTAGCAAAAATAAAACGCTTGATTATTCCATTCTTGTAAGGCCTTTCCTAGCATCCTAAGTACTCTAAACAGTTTGGATATTCTGTCCGAATAAACAGTTAAACTGCAATTAGTCATGTACGGGCTAAATAGATGACTCAGAGAGAATGGCATGTTTGTTCGTCTTTGACTGCAACACTTTTGTCCAGTAAAAAATACATTAAACTAATTGATGTCAATTCAAATAAAATGTGTTAAAATGCGTTTCATCTTGTCTTGAACATGTCTAGTTCCTGATGTTATTTGTTGTGTCCTGTGCACTTGTAGATGTTCAAATGTTTGTCAGTGATGTCAATGTATTTTATCTGTTTAGGGTGACGCAGGTCTCCCTGGAAAGTCAGGACCGCCTGGTGTGAGGGGGGACATAGGACCTAAGGTGGAAGACATGACAGAGCACCCATCAGAAAGATGAACTCGATTCTTCTGTGAAAACACAAAATAACACTCAATCTCTGCTCCTCAGGGTGAAATAGGAAACTCTGGAAATCCAGGGCCACCGGGAAAAAAGGGAAATGCGGTACTGAGAAATATCATTTCATTTAAATGATTTCTGTAGTATACTACTGTAAATCAATATTTCTACACTGACTCTGATATTAAACTGTTACTTCTTATAGGGGATTCCTGGAGATATTGGAAAGAACGGTGACATGGTATTTGAAGTTTTTATTTTATTTTATTTTTTCAAGAAAAGTAAATAATAATTTGGAGAATTTTCTGTTAACTGTAATAAGTAACTATAAATGAATATTATCAGGGAAGGAGCGGAGACAATGGGAAGAAGGGAGACCAAGGTCCTGACGGGAAAAAAGGAGAGAGGGTAAGTTCAGCTCATAGAAAAAGTTGTTTTGTAAATTTATCAATTAAACAAGTTTGTATACTACAAACATACACGCTACAGCCATGGCCTTAATAATATAATTAATAATAATATCCTATATAATATTACCTACTGGTAATCTGTACTTCCACCACTTTCGCTTTCACTTGAAAACTTGAATTCCAGTTGCACTAAAGGATTTACAGATTATCAGGTTTGTCACAATTTTGAAATCAATCTTGTGAAACAAAATTCTACGCACTGGTCTTGAAAGAAAAAAATATGAAGAACTCAAAATGATCAAAGTGGTCAACTTTATCGTGACATCATCCATCCATCATATTTCCTGCTTATTATTAACGCCTCCCTCTGGGCCTTTTACTCTTACAGAGAAAGATTGTAAACACTTCCTTGCCCAGTGTAATTGGACTTTAATTTGCTGTGGAACATTTCTTAAATTGCTTGTGAGAATTGTTTTCAGATAACTGCTGTTGTTTGTATAAATCTATGTGTTATTAATGGTGCAGTGCAGATTCGGACACTTACACTTTCATCTATTTTTGTAGGGAGAACGAGGATCGCAGGGAGGCAGAGGTCGGTCTGGGGAGGACGGACTCAAGGGTGGAAAGGTGGGGCTCTTCACTTACAGTGTAGATTTTGGCAAAAAAACCAAAGAACTCAGCAGTTCTTCCAAGGAAATACAATAAAGCAAGTGCTGTCTTCATGTTGTGAGTGTCCTGCCAAAACAACCTGAGACAATATAACTACAACAAAAACATATATATATAGATTATTTTTTTACATCTTTACCATCAGAGCTATGCTTGGCAGATATTTATATCTGCATTTGAGTATGTCTGTTAGAGCAAAGGTGATCTTTCATTCAATCTCTTACAGGGAGACCAAGGACTGCCTGGACCGAGGGGTCATTCAGGAGAACCAGGGGTCCCTGGAGGAATTGTGTGCACTTTATAACATCCTAATCCTGAAGTGTTCATTGTTACAGCTTTGTTTTAAGAAAACTATTTTCTGCAAAATACAGCATGTCTTCTGTGGTTCAAGGGCACTGTGGGAGATCCTGGAGATCCTGGACCAAGGGGAGAGTCTGGAGCCCCGGGACCAAAGGTGTGCTAAACCTTTCTGTCACTTGAAAATGTAAAATAATGCTATATATATATTTGGTTATTGATGGGGTTTTTTTTCGTTCTAAAGGGTGACACAGGAAGACCAGGATTTAGCTATCCTGGAGCGAGAGGAGCCACTGTAAGGTTATCCCAATGACCTCGTGATTCTTTTAAAGTCTACTGAATTCTGAAACAGCTCGTGCTTAATTTTTCAGGGAGACAAAGGTAACCCAGGAAGAAGAGGACCCAGGGGGGGCAGAGGGGACTGTGGTGCCAAAGGACTACCTGGAGATAAAGGACCTCTGGGACAACCCGTAAGATTCATCACAAACGTTTCCTGATAGCTTTCATTCTATTTTTTTTAAATGTCAGAGAGTTTCCTCTCCACTGCATTTAAGCTCACTGGAGTTTGAAGCTTGCAGCCTTACATAATTGCTTTTGACAAGCGCAGAAAGCTCCAGAGTAACATCTCTTTCCAAAAACATCCAAAGAAAAACTCTTCAGAATTTCTTCAGAATCAGGAAATTGCTTCTGGAAGCAGGTGTTAAAGTGTTGCACTTTATCCTCTACAGAATAAATCTCATTGGTGTAGGATTGCAGTTAAACTCCAAACATTACAGTCTATCGGCTGATGAAAACTATAAAAGATGTGTTTTACATTGTAACATATATACAAACGCTGTCAGTGAGACGCTCTGAAGAAGGCGAGAGACATTCGCCGAAACTGTCAGCCAACAAAGGTAAAGAGCATCATCTACTCCGATATTATACATCTGAAAAAAGAATTATATATAGATAGATGGCTATAGATATAACCATATTTTAAATGCTAACAAACCATTAAGAACACACAATAAAAAGGAACCGTTCAGATTTCCTGTGATTTTTATGTTAGCGTTAGTAACGGGAGAAGGCACTGAGAACGACAGGACTTCTAAAGAAGAGTAATATTATTCAGAGATGAGTCATTTCTCCGGAATTTTCTTTTTTACGCACAGGGGGAAGCAGGTCAGTCAGGTCAGCCAGGAGACAGAGGACCCAGAGGCGACCCTGGACCTGATGTAAGCAACAGCAAAACCACTCAAATAATTGCTTGACCATGCATAGAAATTTAAGCTCTAACTGGTTTCTCTCCTTCTCTCCTGTTTGTGTGAAGGGAGGCCCAGGTCCAGAGGGGGATCCTGGCCTCACTGTGAGTAATATTTAATATATATATATATATATATATATACACACACACACACACACACACAGTTTAATGGTCACTTTTATATGTCCTTTGTATTACGTCTAAGCTGCATCCTGTCACTACAGGACTGTGATGTCACGACTTATATCAGGGAGACGTGCGGTTGTTGCGGTAAGCGAATATTACAGAAACAGATTTCATATGCAGTCTCTTAGTCTCTACATACTGATCCTTTTTTCCCCCTCAGACTGTGAGAAGCGCTGTGGCCCTCTGGACATTGTATTTGTAATTGATAGCTCAGAAAGTGTTGGGCTGACAAACTTCACCTTGGAGAAGAACTTTGTCATCAACACCATCAACAGGCTGGGATCTATGGCCAGTGACCCTGCATCCCTTACCGGTACAGTCGAGCAAAAAAAAACCCACACAGATTTACAGGACCTACAAATGGTTCAGCAGACAGTTTCAAGTGACAAGAAGGACAGGCTGCCATAAGGATGAACAATTTCCAATGAGTGAATCACATAATCCAGCACTAAATACAGAATAGAGTCACTTCACTGCCAAAAACATTTGGACAGGCCCTCATGGCAGCGCACTCTTCCTTAAACCTGTGACAGCAGATTGTCAACGTCATGTATTTTCGGCCTTAATAATTGTTACCAGTAAAGAGTCTGAATGAGTCAGTAAGATTAAATAATGATGGTTTACCTTCAGGGTGATGTGAGCATCATGCACAATACTCCAGATGTTTTACCTTTTTTTTTTTAAATAAGTCAAACTCTGAAGAAGTATGCAATGCAGGCCAGATTTCATCATTTACCAAAAAGAAACACTGACTCACTTCAGTCCATCAATAAATGTCCTGATAACAAAGTTCATTTTGAAGAAAGGCTAGCACCAGGGTCGCATCAGGAAGTGTTTAGTTTTTTGTTTGTTCGTAGTAGAGAACAAGATTAACAAGAGATAAGTTGAAAGTCATCGAACAAGAAGTCCTGCTTAATGCTGGCTTGAATTTTGACATGGAGGTGCACTAACTCGTTTTCTTCTGGTATGCTCAGTCTACACAAGCATGTTGTCTTGCTGAGGTATTTTATGAAATCTGTATATAAAGGTACGTCTAACTTTGTCGTTTATTCAGGTTTTTGTGACCTCTGCAACATGTCACATGACATCTTAATAATATTTAAACACCTGTTTTGTCAGTCTGTTATGTCCTGATGAAGACTCAGTTATAACACATAGACACATCCATGTTTTTTTTTTTTAAACTGCCTCAGAGCTCCTGTGACGTTCAGTTTAGGCTGCATTTCTTCCCAATGAACTTTGTAATCAGGACAATCATTTAGTCAGGCTATTTGACTTATATCCCCTAATTCTTGAAGAGCACCTGATTCCTCAAAATGTTTTGACCCAGTGCAGCGCTGCAAGCTTTTTTTCCATTTTGAGTCAACTTCATATAAAGCACCAGACCTCAACAAGCGACAAGCACGATTTACTTTTTAAGATTTACCAACAACGTAAGAAATTCGTTAAGTACTGAGAGCAGGACTAGCATGATTGGTTTTGGCCTTTGAGCCTATCCTTAAAACCTGTTTTATAGTTTTGGTTTGCATCTTTTAGGTACAAGAGTCGGAGTTGTTCAATTCAGTCACAACGGGACTTTTGAAGCCATTCGTCTCGATGACCCAAAAATAAACTCCATGTCTGCCTTCAAAGCGGCTGTGAAGAATCTCCAGTGGATTGCTGGCGGCACCTTTACGCCTTCAGCTCTTAAGTTCGCTTACGATAACCTCATCAGGGACAGCAAGAGAGCCCGAGCCAAAGTGTCTGTGGTGGTGATCACAGACGGTCGCTTTGACCCCCGTGACGACGAAGACCTGCTCAAGTACCTTTGCAACGACAATCAGGTGGTGGTGAATGCCATCGGGGTTGGCGATATGTTTAAAAGACAGCAGGATGATGAGATCCTGGGGTCAATAGCTTGTGACAGAAGGGAACGTGTTGCTCAGATGAACAGTTACATCGACCTGGTGGCTGAGGACTTCATAGAAAGGATGGAGGCAGTGCTGTGTCCTGGTAAGCCTGCACACTCCTCAGTGATAGACAAGGTTCTTTTGAACTTCAATCTAACATAGGCTCTTTTGAATTCTCTTCAGACCCGGTGATAAAGTGTCCTGATCCCTGTAATTATGGTAGGTGATTTTCATACCTAGATTGTTATTATTTGTTAGCAGCTTAGCAAGTACTTCGTTTCTTTCACAGAACCTGATGTTGCTCCATGTGTCCAGAGGCCGGTGGATTTGGTATTCCTGCTTGATGGCTCAGAGCGCCTCGGGTTTGAGAACTTCCGGTATGTCCGTGAACTTGTGATGGAGGTGGCAGACAGGCTTGTGATGGCACGGAGCAAGACGGACCGTATGCGAGCTCGCTTGGCACTCGTAGAGTTTGGCAAGGAGAACGAGAACCACATAGCCTTCCCTCTCACTCACGACCCTGCTGTCATTGCAGGGGGAATAGCCCGCCTGTCTTATTTGGATTCCTCCTCTAGTGTGGGGCCTGCTATCTTACACACCATCGACAACATCCTGGGTAGAGGAAATACTCGCCAGACCAGACGGGCCGCGGAGGTTTCGTTCATTTTCATCACAGATGGCATCACTGACAGCAAGAACTTGGAGGAAGCAGTCAGTGCCATGCGTGGGGCACAGGTCGTCTCCACGGTGATAGCAACCGGAACCGATGTTGACCATCAAGTCCTAAAAAAGCTGGCTATGGGCGACGAGGACGCCATCTTTATGTTTAAAGACCTCTCACGTCTAAACCGGTCCGGTTTGTTTGAGCGTTTCATTCAGTGGATATGTTAATGAACAGCATGGATGCAAACCTCATATTGGTGCTACACTGTACAATCTGCTAAATAACTCACTGCACTGCTTTACTGCACTTACCAGGGACACTGTATTCATCCTCAGTATTTTGTTATACAACAACAGGACACGTTAAACATTTTTAATCAACCATTGAGCTTTACTGGTTTCGGATAACAAACTGGTTGGGACACTGAGGCATTGTTGCCTTTAAAGTCAGGAAAGGTTTTTTAGTGCTCATCCATCATAAGATTGAAATGACTTCCTGTATTAAGACGTGACATTAATAAAAAAATAAAGAAATGTGACATTTAAAATTAAACACCTATACAGCCCTTCACATAGAGTTCTCATGATACTTTTTTTTTGTAAAAATACTGGTGTAAACGTTTGTTGAGTCTAGCTTTCCTCTGGGCAGATAAATGGAGTTACAAAGTATCAGGGGTCTCTATGTGGGAAAGTAGAACAATGGATTGCTGATTTGCTTTGGACTGGCCTGGCTGAATGATTGCATTCTTCTCGTTCCTTTGCATGTCCACAGCAAACTCTCCCTTTTGCCTCCCGTCTTACATCATGTCCAGCTGCACAGGAAAAGAATTTAAAAAAAAAGAGACATTAGACTCAGGCGTCTATCACATGTCTTCATGAGCCAATCAATAAGCACAAAGAGTGAAGCAAATCAGGCAGGAAGTGTGTTTTAATAAGTCTGGGAGACTTTAATAAAATCATTAAACCCTGAAAGTATGAATAGAAACACTTGCCAGGTCATCCAGGTCTCCTGTATCTTGAGCCTGTGGTGCAGCTTCCTCCTCTTTCTTCTCCTCAGAAACAAGAAACTGAGGACAACATTTCATATCAGTTTCAGATCTGTTTCTTGACAGTTTTAAAAAGATGTCAATCATTCACTCTTTCTTAGACAGCTTTAAAAGTGAAAGATTTTATCAAGTCACCTGATTAGCTTCGTTTTTGGATACCGTGCATCCTTCAACCTCGTCTTTGCTGATCAAAGTTACAGCATCTGTCAATCAAAAAGCAAGAGTTGAGTCTGCAAACATTAAGCTCCTTACAAGGGATTAGGAGTCAGGCACCAATCAGCTTCCTGTTTCGTATTGTTTACATATTTTAGGACTTGAAAAATGTTGTGGAAACTTCATCTCCTCTCGGGGGAGGAGTGATTTGCAAGGAATCCTGCAGCCCTGAGGAAAGAGGCTTATCGCACCTTGAACAAGCAGGTCCCAGAAGACCTCCAGCCCTCTGTTTGGGATGCTTCTTTTCAGGGATTGAAGGTAGCTGTTGTACAGATCTGCATTCTCCAGCTGAAAGATATAAAAAAAACATTCCAAATCCATTTACAGTAAGAGTCTCTAAAAGCCCACATCTACACACAGATACATTAACAGAAACTCCTATAAGAACTGGCCTCTGTTCAAGACAGCAGAAATGAAACAGACTCGCTGTTATCTCAAACTGACTCATAATCTCTGCAGCAAATCCAAAACTTTATGTCCGGATGTCTCTAAATTGTTTCAGAGAACTCCTCAAACAGAAAACCCTGCATCATCGTGCACTCCCTGAACTGAAGATAGTGAATGTTTGTTTACCTTAACCGACTGCTCCCTAAAAGCCTGGATACAGGTGATGCTTTTCATGAAGTAGTGTGTGTTCTTGTTGCTTAGCAACTGCTCTATCCTGTGAGTCAGCTGCTGACAGGCTGGGAAGGACGCAGGGGTCAACACAACCAAACAAAGAGATAAATACAATTACAGGGGCTGAACATGAGTCATGAGGGTTTATAATACCAGCAGGGAAAAAAACAGTTTATCAGATAAGCCAGAAAAACAAGGCTGCAAAACTGGACCTCACCCTCTCCGAACGGAAGACTCTTCTGCTTAATCAGAGAACGGAAATCTCGGGCTGGATCAACACTGCCCACCTGGTAAAAGGGTTTTGAATTAGCAAGGAATTGGATGGAAACTGAATTTTTAGGAGTATTTTCTATAAAAACATTTTTTATCACAGGTTGTTGTCCCTCTCGGATTATTCTGCCATGCAGCTCCCTTGATTCTCACCGAAGTAGCAGAGCCTTCAGCGATGTCAGCCAGGTTAAACTCCTCCTCTTCGTCATCTCCTTTGGCCTTTTTGGTATCTGGCTCCTCAGAACTATGAATAACAAAGGTCAGCGAGAATTCTTCAAAGTCAGCAAAAACCTCCACACACAAACATTTGCAAAAAAAAAAGTACTGTCAAACTAAAATGCAGAGTATTTAAGTATACATAGAAAATTCTTTTATAAACTATTGACCAACACAGAAACGTGTCTCAACTTACAGTTTGGTCCAACCTGCAACACAAATCAAACTTACTCTTTGCCAAAAATCTGAGCGCTCGTCTTCAGCTTCTTTTTCTTCTCCACCTCTGTGAGGGGAAACTTCTTTTTCATCTCCTCCAGTGGAGCCCGGCACTGTTCACTGATGATATCAGGGCGCTCCAGAGCAGCCTTCAGCCACGGCTCCATTGGGGGAAGAGGGGTGCCTGGGTTCACGGCCCGATGGTGCAGACACTGAAAGAAAAGGTTTGGTGTGGGGGGTTGAAAGGACTGTGGAAGAAAAACAGACTCCAGCTGGGGAAGCTCTAGTCAGACACGGACAAATTATGTTTTTTTGTATTGTTTTTTTTTAGTTAGCTGAAAATGATGACCACGTGTACTACAACACTTGGCAACCTACCTCGACTTACAATACATAGGTAATAGAGCACGGCACACACACAATCAGGATTGCAGTACCTGAAAGTGCCTCTGGAAGGCAGGGTTGGGAATGTTCTGGACCTCGAACAAGTCCTTTTTTTCTCCATCCTTCTCCTCGACCAACATCATGGAGTCAATGAGAGAGTCTACTGTCGACAGCTGGGTGTCTAGATAAACAATTTCCCCAACGGGGATTATAAAGTATATACAATACAATGATCCATTTGTAAAAATTCAAACCTGTAGAACCAGTAACAAAACAGAAGCAGTAAAACAACGCATGTGTGTTAACTACATGCAGGGACTCTGGAGAAACAATGTGGAAACTACTTGAGCCAAGAAAGCAGTCGTGGTCATGAGCAAATTCAAACTGCAGCTGTGAAAATCACGTGATAATGGAACATTGACAATCAATTTTACACAAGAGTGCAAATTTGCAATTTCCTTAAAAGTCAGTTGAGTGACTTTGCAACCTCAAAGAGTTCACATGAATATGAATATGCCTCGTGTGCAGAAACAGTACCTGTTGGAGTGAACTTTTTGTTGTTCTCAAGAGATGGAAATGTAAACTGTCTGAGGTCTTCCATGAAGGGCAGCTGAACATACATCAGACACTGTTGAGGTAGAAAGACAGACGATTAACTCTGCGCTATTTGTCACAGATTCAGCAAATAGACGTTAAATGTGGGCTCACCTCGTAGTCTTTCGTGATGCATGGGAAGGCGGCTCCTACTTGAGGGTTGCTGCGCCGGTCATAGGCGTAACGTACAATGGCCACCATCTCCAGTTCATCCAGTGCTCGGATTAGAGCTGATAGTGCAACTGCAGCATGCTGCTCAGAAACATCAGTGAAAAGAACAACTAGTCAGTTAAGGCATCAAGTCGCCAATAATTTTGCCAATTTGTCTTTTCTTACCTCGTCATCTTTGCCAGCAAACATCTTGATGACTTGACTCCCCATGAACTGATGGCGGTGCACCTGCATAAAGTAGGCAGAGGAAAGAAAAAAGAAAAAAGTTCATCTGGGCTTTGTTCTCCTGAGCACTTTAGATCCACAGTGTACTAAAAAAAGGACAATACATTGCTCTGCTTGGTGAAGCCGAGAACAGCAAAGCACTTTCCATCGTGCTTGTATTTCATCTGGTCTTGATCTACTTTCGAGAAGGGAACAATGTCACTCCCATAACGAAAACCTGCAGACAAAAAGAAGAGTCGGCGTCATTCGGACTGTGGTTTAGAAATGCAACAACGTCAGACAACGACTTCAAACAACCTTCTCACCTTGGATGGTATCGTCCCTCTGCACCTCTGTCTCATTGTCGTCATCCAGACAGTAGACGGTCTCTCTCTTCACGTCGTCTCTCTTGTTGCTTTGAGCGTCCACCGTCATCCACGTTTTCTTTAGTTTCTCTTCCGTCACCTGGAAAAGACAACCTTGAGCTTTGCTAGCAAACTTCACTTGACTATTATTGCTTGCTGCCATCTGTGTTTGGACTTGTTTGGTATTGTATTTTTGTTGTTTTGTAGAAAATGAGCTAAACATGGCTAATTGCTCTAAACGTTCAACACTACTGTACAATATTATCAAATTAAAAAACACAGAAAGAACAGGACAATATGATGTAACACTTCTTTAAAATAAAGCATCAGATGTGTAACATGCAGAAAACGTACTGCTTTGTATCCAGTGATACGAATAGACAGACAGCTGCCGATGGTGAGCAGACAGGGCCAGGCCATGGGTCTCCTCTCGATACGCTTAAACATGCAGAGCTGTTCAATTGCATTCCTGCAGGGGTAGTAAAACACAAGGAAATAAAATATAAGTCATAAGCCATGCAGTTATCCGAAAAAAATCTTAAGGCCGGGAAATTCCTCCAGTATTGGGAAAATGAATTACATTATGAGGTGATAACTAAGCCATTTTTATTTGAAGTGATGTTTACTTGTACTTCTATTGGTAGAGCCATCTAGGATGTGCACAGGACCAGCTGTTTGTTATATCTGTGGGTTGTTGCTTGTAATGTACGTTTACAAAAATAAAGAACATTTATAAAAATAAAAAAAGGATGTAAGACGTGATGGATATCTGCAGGAGGCCTCCAACCTGAAGGTGTAAATTTCCTCCAGGCCGTCCTCCTCATCCAGACTAAGCATGATGTGCTTCATCATGTCCAGACCGTCTTTCTGTTCTCTGGTCAGTCCTTTGCCTGTGCCGTGATGACCAGGGCCTCTCCTTTCTTCATCTCCTCCACCTTCTTCATCTTCATCCGCAGCGAACGGCAGACTGAAAAGGAGTCACATTTGATTTCAGGTAATACCATAAAAGGTTTTTTCCCAATAGACCGGATACATTTTGTTAGACTGATTCAGGTATTTGTCTTCTCTAAAAAGTTTCAGGAGAAGGAACACCGTACACGGGTTTGGAAAAAAGCTTTCTAAAAAACGTGTCTCAAATGCACTTTGGACCTCTAAATAAATGATTCATCAATAACCTATCATTTGCAAGACAACGTATCCCAACATTACACCTCACATTTAAGTTATACACTGTGGTGTTTTATCACCTTATTCGCTGGGCCAAGCCGCTTTACTAATAAGAATATCATTCAAAGTATATTATAAGCAGCGCTGACAGAAATCAATTTAAAGGTCATCTATAATAGACTCAAAAATATTTTCAAATAAATGACAGCCTGCAGTTTTGATGGATTGTATAAGCTTTGAATTGACACTTTGCTTTATTTGTCAGAACCTTACAAAAACTGCAGGGTGATGTCCGCTTGTTTCAGGTTCTCAATGATAACGTCAAGTTGCTCAGAACTGGCCTGAGTGTTGAGATCAGTTAGGACGGCAATGATGAGACGATCACACTTTTTGTCTCTGAATAATACAAAAAACAAACAAACATGAATACATCGTGTTAGCACAGAAATGTGTTTTCTCTCTTATGAGAGTTAGAATTCTATTTCAAAACAGAACGTACTTGGTTTCTCTCTGAATCAGATCCATGCACACGACGAGAGCATCCAGCCCTGATAAAGAGGAGTTAAGATGCTAACAGAGTCTCGAGCATCATTCTGTGTTCAGTATGTAACAGCACACACAAACAACTAAGAGACCTTGTGAAAAATAATCTTCTCAAACAATTAAGTAAACAGTCAGCAAACCTTCAACAGAATTATGTATTATCATAAATGTATATTCGATTTTTAAGATTTATTTTGTGACATCATAGAAAAGAGTTTTTACTATCAAATATGTAATGTTAATATGACATTCATGTTTTAGGCTGAAGTTAGACTGAACTGTTAACTTTTTAATCAGCTTAAAGTGATAGCACAGCTAATGTGCAGAGTAAAATGGATCAAAGAAAAAGATCACCTAAGGTCCTTCAAGAATAAAAGACTCTCTCTTGTGATAAACAGTTTATACTTTAATATTCACAGAGCTGCAAAGTCCTGGAGAAAAAGGATACAATCAGCCTGCGAACCCTCTGGATGGACCTCATTCTGGATTTCCTCCAGAAGCTCAAAATCAGGCATCATAAGGTGACGACGCACTGAGATGTTCTGGTACTGACCATCCTTATTCAGGGAATTATCTGTGGAGTCTGTGCCAAACAGGACTAAAGCCAGCTCATCCTTTGTCTCTGCAAAAACCTGTCAAAAAGAACATTTTCATACAGACAGAGGGCCATAAAGAAGATATTGTTGGTTTGTTTTTTTGTGGTTTTTGGAAAGGAAAAATTATAAGTAGAATTTTACCTGGCGCTGGACAAACTTCTGAATGACTTTTTTGGCCAGATCAAAGGAAGCCTCTTCTCCTGGGGCGGAGTTGGACATGGAGAAGCCCACATCCATGCACAGCACCAAAGCTGACTGCAATTAAAATAATAATAATAATAATAATCTTACTGAGAAATGTTCTGTTCATAACACATGCAGAATGAGCCCAGATAAAGTGTCTTAAACAAAGACTTGATTTCGTTGTCACGTTTTGAAACAGTTTGAATGAGCTCAGTCTGAACATGTCCCAACATGTCCCTGACGTCAAACATTTGAACCAAATAAGACACACACAATCCGTTCATAACGTTATCAGACAGGCATTAAACATATCAGTAGTATCAGACAGGTTGGAGATGTTAGGGAAGTCAATTCATTAAAAATGCAACAGAAAGTTACTCACTTTAGAGCCTGCCATCTTCTTCCTTCTTTCCAAAACTGCGTGCCACTGTGTTATGGGTCCGGACAGAAACCGTAAGCGGGAGAACCAAAAACAAAGGTTCCTTTTTACGTTAATAAGTGTCAATAAATCTAATCGAGCCTCAACATATCGACTGTGTTCGCCGTGAATGACTATAAAGCTGTACAACGAACCACACTGGACCTGGATAAAGCTGTGACAGTGTCCGTCGTGGTTTTCAACAGCGGGAGACGAGTCTGATTCGTTATTGAATACATGAAGACGATGTAGGTCAAACGCCCTCTTGCGCTTCAAATAGATTCTGTACAAAGACTGAAGTAATGCAAAAAAGGCCTAAATAAATAAAGGCTTCTTAAAGTTAACCCACAGCACCAACCCTCCACCCCATGTCCGCATATGAGATATTGAAACGTCGTGTTTTCTATTTATTTATTATTTTCTATTAAAATTTGGAGAAAAAATTATCCAACTTACACCATAAACAAATACATTAATAAGCTGTCTATTTACTATTATCCAAAGCTATAGGGGGAGCAGTACCCATATATTTTGTTTCTGTGTTTTACTATTAGCCTGTAAAGTTGTATAGCATTAGGAAATAAAAGGAAAACATAAGATGATAATTAGGCCTATTGTGTTGTTGTTGTTTTTTTCTAGAACACTACTTGGCTTTGGGGCAAAATGCAACCCAATGTAGCACCAGTATGCCAATTATCAGATTTCATGACACCCAATCCCCCTGCATAGTGAAGTGGTGCTGTGTGCACCATGGAAGGGAAACAATACCAGTTACCAAAGGTTCAGTTTTCTTTCACAATATGATGGTTTGTTTTCTACCAATATCTCAAAAGTAGCACATAATTGCAATTTGTTTTCCCATCTCTGTAATTCATGGCTTTGCATTCCACAGTTTCAAACATGTAATTTTGAATACAGCCACAGTTAACATCCAACACATATCTTTATCAGTATTAAAAATAAAACGTGTTTATTTGACATAGCGGTCAGATAAAGGTTTCAATTACCCAATTATTCAACCATCTGCTCCACTTAAACCGACCTCACTTACTACAGCTGTTCAAAAGCACCAGAGTACAAAACAACACAATTCATCATTCTTCTTATATTAAATATTTAAAATAAATTAAAACAACATTGAAAGTATGTCTGTTTGGAACTGTAACAGGAACTGCAGGTTGAACCTTACAGAGAACTTCATTTAACTGGTGTGGACCAAGAATGTAAACAAAACACAAGTAGAGAGTAAGATACAGATGCCAGTGTTGATGGTGCGATAAACATAAGCAGGACAAAAAAAACAACAACACATGCCCACCAAAGAAATGTCTGGAATGTCAGTTTTTGCTTTGTAAGGTGACCTTGAGAGTTCTGAAAGGCACCTTTACATAAAATGCATTATTATTATTTTGTACTTATGGCTTCAATTCATGAATAGACGTTTTGAGACTGGGCCCTATAGGGCAATGAAGACCTATGAACCACTACTGAGTCTTCTTCCTTCCTCTCCCTCTGCATCAAGTTCAGAGAGCACAACAGACCACACATTGCTGCTTTATTATAACTCGCCTTGAAGCTCATGAAACAAGGACTCATTTGCCATGGTAGATGTATGAAACCCAAACATTTCTAAATAAAACTTGCACGATGTAAGTACATTATCATCTTGGATATGGCTTGTTCTATTTCTTCAAAACATAAACATTTGTCCTTCTCACAAGTATTTCCTCTCTTGAAAATTGTATACCTTTTTATCTTCAGCCATTGAGATGTATTTTGATGACAAAGTGATAAATAACTAATCAATCTGAACCCATTCTGAGTCACTTCAAAATGCTTAGATCTGCAGCGCTAAGGTGTTTTAGCGCCACAATTCACTTTATATCTGTGACCTGGAAAGAAAGATTTGTCTTCTTCTGTAAGCAATAAGCTTGGAGTTTGAAGCTGAAGATAAGACAAATAAGTCACAGTTTCATGAGACATATGGTAATACAATTTTTGTATTGGGGATTTTTATCGGACTTGTTTGTTGCCAGCTTTCTTCCGATGCAGACACAGAACCTGATGTCATCCAGAATTTCAGCACATAGTAATCCTTCATATGCGGCCTAGAAGGTAGTTTTCTCTTTTTTTCCAGTTGAAAATCCTGCCTCACTCCAAACACAACTTCAGTAAGTGATAATAATGATTTTGCAAATAAAACAGCTTTGATGATGAAACTGGTGCTGTTGATGTCAGTGCACAGCACAAGTGATTACATACAATAAATTACACCTATTTACAGATAATGTCAAACTTGTTTCTACACCATGTGTGTATCAGTGTCTACTCAATGTTTCTCTAAACTCTAGTACAGATAGCACCAAGGCCTGCATAAAAAAAGTTATGTGATGCGTGAATCAGTTACAGAAGGTAACTCCAACAACCATAACACATACAAATCAAAAGAATACAACATTTCTGTTCACATGCTTCAAGGAATAATTAGAAACCTGGATACAATAATGCCTTACAAAATTTAAAGTAAAAGTCCAGCAAGTAAGGACCATTCAGGCAGTGTTTGATAAGTTACAGAAAGTAGAGTTTTTGGATATTTGCCTGGGTAAAACTTGAACTTTCTGGCACACAGCTTTTCAAACCACTATAAATCAGTGCTTACATAAACAAGTGCCTGTGTGTCCCTCTCTTCACACTGATGATGTCTGAGCAAGTTCACTGGGTGCTTTGCTCTGCAGAGTTCCAGAGACTGTATCAGATTCAAGCAACTCCACTATGCTATAGGGGGAGCAGTCCTCCAGTCCCAGCTTCCCACAGGCCCAGCCGCAGAAACCCTTCTCCAGGTCTCTCACAGCCTGCCACCATTCACTGGCAGCCCAGGACACCTGCACCACTGCCGAGTACAGAGCAAGAGACAGCGCCATGGGCATGATAAGCATGGGGTAGAAGATAATGAGGAAGGGGCATATGGTAATCTTGTGCCAGAATGTCCGCTCCTCATTGTAGACTAGGAAGACGTTGTACCAGGTGAGGGTGCCATAGTAGAAGGAGGTAATGAAGGACAGGAGGAAAACCACAGGGGCGCAGGAGATGCTCCACAGGACAACGTGGGGTCCCTGACTCACGCCGAAGCCACAGGTGCGTTTATAGCCTTCACCTGCCTCACACTCTGCATCAAGACGCTCCCTTGACTTTGCCAGATCCCTGATTTCCTTCTCTGTCAATGTAAGGTGGATGTCTACCAGCTGGCCTTTCTTCTTTCCTCTGGTTATTGTGCCTGTCAGGGTGACGTAGCGGCTGTCTGGAGGAAGGCTCCAGCCTCCACCTAACACAAGATGAAATAAGAACATTACAGTTAACTTGATGACAATTAAATATGAATGTCCCTTCATTATATGTCCCCTTACAAGGGTTGACTTCAATTTACTTTTATGCTCTATTGTCTAAAGTTATTGTAATGTGATGCTATTTTTATCCTTATACAAGGTCCACTAAGTTGAATTGAATTCCATGTTTTTTCACTCAAACAAGGGAACAAGGGAGTATGGATAAGCTTATTCATAAAATAGCTAATAATCATGTTCTAAAATGCTGAATTAGTTATATAAGCACACTGGCCATTGAATTGACTGGCTAGCATGATGAAAGCACTGCTCTTAGTAAACATAACAATTAAAAAACAGCATCTATCTTGATCATAGAGTTGAAAGATCAGTCCTTCATGATGGATAGTCTTCAATACAGTATTTATTTAGTTTGCATGTGTGATTTTAAATGTCCTCACCATCGCCTGTGGGTGTGCAAAGGAATTTAGCTCCTTCCTCCGTGCTCCTCTCGCCCCCCTCCTCACCACCTTGCTCCTCTCCTGATCCCCTCTCCATCTCAGAGCGGTAGACAATAATAGACTCTGGACGTGGGTCTTTCTTCTTCCTCCTCTTCCTCCTCATGGAGGGACCTGATTCTCCATCGTCCACATGGTTCCCTGATATGTCTGACCTCAAGGAGATCATCTGGGGGCTGCCCTCTCCTTCAGTCTGAGACTCCCCAACAAATGCCATGCTCTATCCTGGTCTAGTAAACTCTTTGACTCTTATAGACTACTTAAAGGGTTGTTGATGGATTTCCCCCCATTGTGTTTAAGAACTGAGGATGATTTTCTATTAAACACAAAGGGACACAAACAGAAATAAAGAGAGGAAGTTATTTTAAAAGCAGGTTTGTTTGTTTTTTAAGGCAACAATAATGTAATCCTCTGTGTACAGTGATCCTGGCCTAGATTCTGCAATGCCGCTTTTGCTGTAATATTTCAAATCTCATCGGTATCATCGCTGATTCAATAGCATTATAGGCTTTTGAGCAGACAGGGACCAAATTGCTCTGGGTCGATGAAAAACAAAGCGTGAAAGATCTGATCATAAGAGGGGGATGTCTCTCTTTTGCATGACAGCGCACCGCTATAGCCTACTGTCAGGGGATACACTGTGACCACAGCATACTAAAGACAACCTATCCCTTTTAAATAAAGAAAGGGAGAAACGTATGTATTTCATGGACTATTGTGATTATCTAAAAACAACAATGATTAAATAAAAAGGCTGATTAATCGACAATGCAAGCCATTCTTCGTCCAGCTGATCCCCTCCCATTTAAATCCCACCCATGTCCGCTCTTTTCTCTTTTGTCTTCAGACACCACCCGGCGAACTGCATGCAATCAAACTACGGCTGCAAACACATTTTAATCTTACCTATAATAGGTTGAACACAATCGGCTGGTGAGGAAAAATCTCCGGATTTGGCTACCATTATGTGGGATCCCACGCCACACAACACAGTGTTTTAGCCGATACAGATGTAAAGGATTTCCAGAATAGCACAAAACCCGCCCCTCCAACCTCTGTCACACCAATCCTGAGAAACCTCTCTTCCTCACTGCCGTTATCTGGTTAAAAGGAAAACTGATGGGAAAATCCACATATGTCGTTTAGAGTTAACTGTGACCAGCGGATGGAATGAGACGTAGGCCTACAAAATAACAAAGATGTTTACTATATAGATCTATGCTTAGGCTACAGTCAATCATTTGTATGTCTAGTTAGGCCTATAGTCTTTCTAAATTAGGCCATTTTTCAAAATATGCTGTCAAAAAAATCAGCGTGCAACCTATATTTTCATATGCTTTTAAAAACAGTTTTCTGATACAGAAAATATTCCATTAAATGTTCTGACCTTTTTAAGCTTAGCAGGCTTAAATATATAATAATTAATCACGGCCTCTTTAAGGTTATTTTTGGACACCATAATTAATAAAGGCTAGACTGATATAAAGATATTAGTAGGCCTAATGCTGCTTAATGTCGGCTACAAAACCCTAAAGTTAAGTTTTCTGAAATATTTGCTATGTTGCTAAGTTACATTTCCGATGGTTACCATAGTTTTTATTATTTACAATCTATTCCTGAACACTAATACAATTTAAAATGATGTGATAGAAAACACTAAACATGAATGCATTCTTCTGTTAGACAAAAACACAAATTATATAGACCTTTAAAGTTTATTTTATTTTGAAAGTTGCGACTCAGCTGCGCCCCCTATCGAACGTTGCTAAGCTGTAGCAGCAGCTCGCGCGTTTGACAGTTAACGTTTCAGGTGTTGAAAATGAACGACCATTATTCTTTTGATAATATTGAAAAATTGCTTTTTGTGTGTGGTGAGTCCACTTCTGGAGTCATTGCTTGTTTTATTTTATTAGAGTTTTATTTATAATGTTTTCTTGCATTATTTGCTTAAAAGGTTTAGCTAGCTAAAGTTAGACAAGAAGAATGTATCAAGTTAGCTGCTTATTCAAACAAACAAAACATCACAGGAGCTTCACAACTTTTATCATCGTGATCCATGCAAGAAAGATACATCGTTTATTTCATACACGATAAGTAACCATTGTTTATATTTATAGCTCTTCAAACTCGGGAGCTTTCCCAAAAGAAAAATGAAATCAACCAACAAATTCAAGGTAAGTCTATGTTATTACACATTTCTGTTAAAGATAGAAAACCGACAGATAATTTACCCTGCATTTATTTGTTGAAGTGGTTTCCATCAAGTGTTCCACTTTTTTTTTGAAGTTTGCAGAGCCGACGTTGCTGAGAGGAAGTCTTACATTGAAACAATAAAAAGAAATGTAAAGAAACTTGATGAAGAGATCATCCTGAAGCAGAGCACGCTGACGCACAACAAAGCATGTGCTAAAAGGTATGATGCAGGCAACCATGACACCATGTTGGATTTCATGTTTTTAATGTTTTCTTTCTGTGATCTGTTTCTTCAGCATAAAAACGACAAACAGCCTGCTTCTTCAATACGAGCAGACACTGAAAGAAGAACTGGAGAGCAGAAGAGACAGATACAACCATGACACGTGGGTTCACTAAACTAGCTGTTCACATTAAAACAAAAAACACACTTTTTTTAAAGACATAAAGCTGCATTTTTCTCTTTTTGTAACTCAACAAGGGACGTCTATGAAGAGAAGATTGCAAGCTACAAGAAGACATATCAATCCCACAGAGACTATTATTGCCAAAATCCTCTAGCAAAAAAGCTCATTGCGCTCCAGGCTGAAAAAGAGGAGATAGAGTCGAGGATCAAGGCTTGTGATGATCGCATCACCATGAAACAGAAGGAGCTGGACAATCTCTCTGGTGATACACACCTTTATGTCATCATATAACTGGCTCTGGTAGTGCTGAAATATTTGCAGCTTTTTTTAAATACTTTTTTTAATTTCAGGTCCAGAAGCCAAATCTTCCTCTACTGAGAAAGCATCAGACAGGTATTTTTTTTAATAGTGTATCTTATGGATGAGAACAAATGACATGTAGCCTCAAGCAACGAGTTTTTGCATGTTTGAGTTCCTCTTTTGTTCCTAGTATTTCTGTACAGCAGCATATAACAGAACCAGAGAAACCATTGGATCCCCAGACAGAGGGCAGTGATTCTTCCATTGACTTCTCCTCTCTTCATCTCAACCAGACCGAAGTACTCAGACCCGCAGTCAGACATAACGTCATGCTATGAATATTGAATCCTGTTCCTGTTAGAACAACCTACCATGTTTGATTAAACATTTTGTAGGATGATCTTGAAATATCTGTGGAGGTGAGGGCTGAAGAAAAGTGTGAGGAAAACGATGTCCAGGATACACGTATGAGCAGCCCTGTCCAAGAAGAAGAAACCAATGGGATGGCATCATGTCAACAGGTGTATGGTAAGAAAAGGAGCCTGTAGTGTAATATAATATATATGGCATACAGTATTCCATGTTTTTAATGTACAACTCCCTCAGCATGACATATCTTTCTGCAGAACAAAGAGGGCCAGATGTGATGCACACTGAGAAGGAAAACCAGGAAACTGGACCACAAGTCCTGGTAATCTTTACTTTCCATTACTTATTAAAATATACCTTAAAATGCTAGTCTTAGGATCACGTCTCTCAAGTTCAATCTATACAAGGGACTAAAATCTGATTTCATCACTATTTTGAACTCCTATTTCCCAAAGTGAGCTGAAACACTAATAATTTGAAATCTCTTTTTAATACCTCTTATAGCGTCATTGTGTTGTACCATCAGTGGTAAAAAAAAAAAAAAAGCAGCATCTCTTTCCAGAAATAATCTCAAATTACCTTTTGTAACTCATACAGTAGTGAGTTATAAGTCAGAACTTCTTCACAAGTAAGACTGCAATTTAAACAGGACAATACAAATAATCTCATCTGAGATTTATTTATTTTTTGATGACATAAGTGACATCATGTTCAATATTGTTGATGCAATCTCAGAGTTTTTGCTCTTGGAAATGCTCTAAGTGTGAAGTTTTTTTATTGGGTTAGGAAAAGGAATCCACTGCAGCAGATATAGAGGAGGCAGAAGAGGGGGAGGAAGGATTAGCTGAAGAGAGAGAGGAGGCACCAAGCGGAGAGCACACAGGACCTACTGCTTTCCCAACTCAAGAAACGAATCCTCAGTTATCCCCAGCAAGAGTGAAAGCCGTGCCATCAACCCCAACATTCCCATTTAAGTACGGTTTCATCTGAGCTGTCTAATGCTTTAAATCAAATTCAACAAACTTCTGAGGTCCATGTTTCATGTCTTCACTTCAGCTTTAGCCCTGCCAGCTCCCCACGTCAAGGGACCTCTGACACCAAGTCTCCAGCTTTCTTGTTCTCTTTGAACCCTGATCCTAGCACTCCAGGGTTCTCTGGGTTTGGATTTGATGTGGGCTCAGCACAGGATGAGGTAAGGAGTAGGCAGAGGGAAGAAGTGCCGTTACAGAAACCCCTGGTTTTAATGTTGGAATTAACATCATGTTTCTTTACAGGACTCCTCTTTCGCTTTCACCAGCCCTTTTTTCAATGAGAAGGTACAGCTCAAATCATTTTAACCCATCTTTTAGTTTATACAGCACTACTAATACGGAAATAAAATATGCTCTTATCTTTTCAGAAAACATCCGAGTCAAAGTCTCCGAGCTGTAAGTGTCATTTAAATCTCTGTTTTCTTTGATGTTTGACCTGCTTTCAGGTGTGTACATTCTTTTTTTACAGGCTCTGATTTCCCGTTCGGCCAGTCAGAGCAGAGTGAGGATTTCCAGTTTGCCTTCACTCCAAAGAGCCCTACAACTACTAAAAAAGATAACCCAGCAGAGGATTTCACATTTTCTTTTAACTTTTGAAAGTTATATGAAATGCATCTTTGTTTTGTTTTTGCAAGACAAATTCATTGATGAGAACCTTTGTTCATGCGCTCACATGTTCAGTTCTCAAGTGGTCAGAGTTGAATACAGACATGAAACAGTTGGCCACTTGAAAGTGTTTTTGGTTGGTTTGTATTTGCCTGTTCAATAAAATGTGTAACATTTGATTCCAGAAATGGAGAGCATCTAACGTGACTGTTGAATAGAATTTTGTTCACGATAAAGTAAGACCATTAAAACGTGTAATAAATGTATAATTATGGAGAGATTCATTTTTTGGTCTCAGATCAAATGTTGGGCTTTTATCCTTTATTTTGAAAGGACATGGGACAGAGTACACAATTAGGGAGAGCAAGGGGGAGGACACTGAAAAAGAAGGAACAGATTGGACTTGAACACGGGTGGCTCGCTTGGAGGACTGCATCAGGGGCCTGTGAAGACCTTTTGTCATTTTTAAGTACAGTAGTTATCGCATAAGAATATTCCCAACTGCTTTTATACATACAGTGAATATATCTATCTAAAGTATCTATCTGTCTGTCTATCTATCTAAAGTATCTATCTGTCTATCTATCTATCTACTTCGCAGTAATGGACTTCAACATGGCTTGAGTCCTACTCTAGTGTAAAAATGATAACATCCCACTGGTCACATTCTGACATTAAGGTTAATCAGCTCATGAAGTTTTGTGATATTAAAAGTAAAACAAACAAACGATTACGCCACAGCTCGTATAAATGTTTTCGTTGATAAATGAATACATCTTCAGCTTCATGGCAGACTTGTTCGTCTTTATGCAGTGATTTACATATAAAAGGCTTACTTTGCACATTACACAACAAAAACAGCACAGTTTTAAATCTCATTCAATACGTCAACTCATGAGGTACATCTTTGCATGATTGATCATTCAGTAGCCATTACGATAGAAGAACACATACATGCTGCATTTAAAAGTCTTACTGTACCGCCCTGTCTCCAGTTAAAGCACTGCAGTCTCTGAGTAGGTTGAAGGTGCAGAGAGAATATGGCAGCGTCAGAGAGCCTAAAAGCCAGAGTCGATGCTGAGGGAGCGTCGAGTCACATGTTCGATCTCTCCGGGGACATATTCACAGAAGCTGGTTTGGTATTTGGCCAACATTTTGAGCAGCGGCCGAAGGTTAAGCCACCACTGCACCTTTGGCATCCGGTGCCTGGAAATCAAAGGTCACAAATGACTCGCACTGATAAATAATGAAAGGCTTTATATGAAACATGCTTTTTGATTTGCTTACTCAAAATCAGTCGATTCCTTCAGTTCGGTTACAGGGGTGAATGAGACAACCTTCCTGTTCAGACCGAGCACACACACTGTGTCTGGTGAGTTGGCAAACACGCGATCTGACGAGAAAAAACATTGAGAATGACATTTCTTTGCTTTGACTTTCAGAAACCCAAATTTACATTTATGTCAACGTTAGATGTATACAGTGACACTACCTTGTCTGAAGTTTTCAGTCATTCTCTCTGAAAGCCACTGGATAGCCCTCACACCCAACTTCGAGCCAAAATTTCTATCAAAAGGAGAAGGACAGCCTCCCTAAGGCAAACAGGCACAAACTGGGAATTAGACAGATTCCTATTGTCAATGCAACTGGTAGCATTTGTGAGTTCGTGTATTGTCGTGATGGATCCAGTGTCGTGTCTCTGCACCTGCTGAAGGTGTCCCAGCACGTTGACTCTGCAGTCAAAGATGCCCTTCCCCTCTGATGAATACAGCCTGTGGATGAAATCTGTAGTGTAGTTCTCGTGGCATTTTTCATTTCTGTTAAGAAAAGAAATTATAATTAACCATTGGAAACACTCATGTTGCAAAAAAAGTGTGCAGTTCATAACATTCTGTTCATCTTTGTTTTGATACGGGTAAAATGAATTGATAAAAGGCTTGGAGAAGGATTTTAAAGCAAGTCTTTTCGTTTGTCTGCTGCCACTGGGGTCAAAGCTAAAATATGTTTACTTTAAGATCACCTGCCGTAACATGTTGCACTGTACAAACAAGAGCGCCACACAGGATGAATCCCAATGACTGCTGATTTTCAGAATCAACATTTAGAACCATTATTTGGAAAGATTACCGTTTTAACACAATTTGGTGCATAAAGAAAACAAACGTATGTATCAGAAGATGAAACATATCCCACTAAGGTGTTGAACTAGATTTATACGAGCAGTTAAACATCAGCATATTCTCATATTCTGTTGACAAAATTAAAATTGAAAGTTTTCTTCATGTGATGCAAAAAGTGATGTCATATTGCATCACATGAAGAAAACTTTCAGGCAAAGAAAAACACATTTTTCTCGTCTCAGGGCAAAATGAGGGCTGGATTCACAACCATTCAACACTACTACCATGTTTCTAATGATACACAGCTTCATGTAAATGGGTGAAGTATCCCTTTAAGTAAAACCTCATAACTGTTATCTTAGCTGTACAGTCTGTAGTGTTTCACAGTATGCAAATATACAGAAACAGACTTACTCTAATGAAGAATAACTGAATTTGGTCAAAGGCAGCCAAAGCATTATAAATCCATTCTGTATACGTTTGTATGAGTGTTGTGTACCTCAGCACCAGACCCCTCTGGATGTCCTTTTTCATCTTTTCAGTCAAATGATCCACATTGGTCTGTCAGAAAGCCAAGTCATTAAAGAGACAGATTCTTTTACAAACATTAGATAAAAAAAAAAGACAGCAGAATCTTGATCTTACCTTCAGGTCATGGATGTTGATGGGGTCTTCAAAAATGTAGGCAGCATCAGCTCCCACAGCTATGCCGGTAGAGGTTGCCAGGTAGCCGCAGAATCCCCCCATCGTCTCCACCACAAACACTCGTCTTTTGGTCCCAGACGCAGACTGCTTGATCTTGTCACAACCCTGAAGAAAACATTTTTAATCATTGTAAAAGCACACTTGGTAAGTGAAAGGGGGTCAAGACTCAAACCATGAAGGTGAAGCGAGAGACCAGTTCTACTTAAATTCTCCCAAACCTTGTGCACTACATTTTCAATGTCATTATGCAGCCTCCAGAAAGAGTTTAAACTGTTGAAAACAACAATTCAAGGCTCCTTAAAGGAAGTTTGAAAAAGAAAGTGTGCTGCTTAATATACATTTAGAAGGACAGAGATCAACCGAAGTCTTCCTGTTGTTGACACTGCTCAGAGAGTTCAAAGTGTATCTGTGTTATACAGCAGCTCATATTAGACGAGATGTTCTCTGGCTCGGTTCATCTCTATTCATGTTAGGCCTGAAACATCAAAGTCACACTGTTAATTTGCCATCTGCTCAGCATTACCTCCATGGC
This sequence comes from Symphodus melops, assembly GCF_947650265.1. Lineage (NCBI taxonomy): Eukaryota > Metazoa > Chordata > Actinopteri > Labriformes > Labridae > Symphodus > Symphodus melops. Next base: position 12,394,649 of record NC_136702.1, read on the forward strand.
AGAGTTGACAGCCGTGTCTGCTCCAAGGCTGAATTCGGTTCCAGGGACGTTGTTGCTGATGGTGGCAGGGACTAGACACATGGGGATGCAGAGCTCATCGTAGTGACCCCGGGCTTCAAACAGTTGCAGCAAACCCACGTACCCCTTTGAAAGTCACCAGGAGGTAGATGTAAAACTTGTTTGATGTAACAGTGACACGATACATTAATATACACGTGATTCAGTTCTGCTTCTTAGAAGGGTCGTGAGTCATACCTCAAACCCTCCAATCACAAGCAGAGCTGAGATGTTGAACTTGGTGATGGTTTCCACAATCTTCTCCAGGTGTTTGTTTGGAAGAGTTCTGAGAAAGGACATGAAACAAAAACAGTAATATGTCAATTACAATTTTTTCAAAGCAGGCAGATTACCAAGATAACATTATCTTTTGTTTAGAGATTGCACAGTTTATCAAACCAAAAACCTGCATTAGAAAATAAAGCCTTTTAATTCCACACTTTGTTGGACATTGCTACAGTGTTGAGTCACATTATGACAACTTTAAAAAAAAAAAAAAAAGTATGTTCAAACTCAACAGAAGTTCAGAGGGACTGTAACATTTAGGTTTTTTTAAAATAGATTGCAGATGCCCTGCAAGAGTAGCCAGCTGACATTTTTCTTTTCAATGTGATATGCACCTACTTCATGAGAATGTTAGATGTGAGTACACCTTTAAAAAAAAATTTCGGCTTTGAAATTTGTAAGATTTGTGTTTTGGCTTATTTTAACTACCTGATAACTCAAGGTAAACATTGGCATCACAACCTTTTTTTTCAAGCTAATTTGCTCTCCATATGATCTGCGATTGGACCACAGCATGACAGAGCACACACAAAAACTCTCCAGCAGCGGTTTGATTTTTCTGTCTTCTTCAAGTCCAAAACGCTCACCGTTTGGTTCCCAGGATTGATCCTCCTTGTCCGGTCCATCCTGCAACTTTGTGCCATTCCATCTCAAAAACCTGCACAGACAGTATCAATTCTCAATCCTTTCTTTTCATACACTTTACTTGTTAAGAAATAATACTGCAGTGTGGGGACAGATTAAAAGCAGAAGCCCTCACGTCTCCTTTGGCGAGTCCTTGGAAGCCATCATGGACAGCATAGACCTTGTGCCCTCGAATTAGCGCTAATCTCACAGCAGATCTCACGGCCGCATTCATCCCTGCAGCAGGGGCTCCCACGTTCAGAATAGCCAAAGATAAATTGGTCTGAGGAAAGAAAAAGCACATTTGGTCTAAGCTTTGTGATACTTTGTGTTAAGTACTTTGTATGCGTGTGTGTGTGTTTATCGACAGTCTTACCTTAGACTGTGAAGGCTTTTGGTAGGCAAGGAGCTTGTAGATATTCCAGTTGTTTTCAAAACTCCTACAGAAAATGAAATTAAATGATGAATATGAATGGATGAGACATCACAGCACTATTTCCATAATTCAATACAAAATTGTGCAGTTCTCACCCTCCGCGCAGTTTAACAGCTTCATCAAACCTCTTCTCATTCATGGCCTTCTGCACCAACTTTGTCTGCACAAGATGACGGAGTTAAAAAAAAAAAAACACATCAACCTTCACAAATTCCATTAAAATCAATTATGGAAGAGAGGAGAGTGACTCACCATCTCAACACACTCCATCAGAGGCAGGCGAACAGCTCGGTTACCTGACAGGCCGATGGCACACGGGGGGGTGTCAGGAGTGGCCTCCATCAGAGCCACCACAGCTTCCACCCCCAGCTTACTGCTCTGAAAACACAAGAGAGGCTTCAGTAAGTACTCAAAATTCAATAAAGTGTTGCAGGGTAGGATGAGTAATGTTGTTTTTGGTTTTATGGAGTATAACTCATCTAGACACAGATTTCACCATGTTCAATTTGTATAAGCTTACTAAGGATATAAAGAAAGCGTCTTAACAGAAGTATGAAAACATTTCACTGGCCATTGCACATAACATTACCAATCACCTGTACCTGTAATATATATATATATATATATATATATATATATATATATATATATATATATATATATATATATATATATATATATCGTTGTTTATCAAAGCTTAGGATTTGGGACACTATTCTGTTGTACTTTTTGAACTTAAAAACACATTTTGATATGAACCATGCAGCTCCTTTTATGCTGTACACAACTCCCACTGTCTGGCTTTCTTTTTTTTTTCTTCAGCTAAGCTAGGTTTCACCCGTCAAAACGTAAACAGCAGCTAACTTTGTACACTGATTTAAAAAACAAAACACTGTTGTATTATCAGATCTTTGTTTGGGTCGTCATCAGAGTATTTTAATAGACTAAATGCACTTCCGGCCAATCAGAACTAATTTTCTGTCTATGCTACAACTATTAAATATGGGAGACTTTAGATTTGCAGTTGTGTTCAAACTATTGCCGAGTGCTGACTATACACTTCTGAGATGTTTTACTGTGTATGTTTTATGTATTGCCTGTCTTTTATTAAGTATTTGTGACTCTTGCCTACAGGTATAAATAAAGTAACCTGAACCTGAAATAGATTTTTCTTTAAAATATGCACGTTTTCCAACTCACCAGTATTCTGTCAAATGCTGAGGGAGTCCCTCCACGCTGAACATGCCCGAGTACTGTCACTCTGGTGTCGTAACCCAGCCTCTTTTGTACCAGCTTCAAACAGACATGGAAGCGTTTCAGAGTATTATGTTACGCCATTAAGCGGGCGTACACAACAGAGAAATAAGAGTTCTACTAGAGTTAATGTAATTCCTCATGTGCTACAGACATTTAACACCTCTGAACAAGCATTTTCCAGATACACATTAGAATGATATTTACACATCACACTACACACAGATGTTGTTAGGCAGCTATTACATTACAGCCAGTTATCAATCCCCCCCTTTTCTTTCATCTTTACACTTACATCTTTTATGTATGTTGTGGATATGGGCTCTCCTTTTCTGTTGATTGCACCTTCTGCTACGATTATAATGTTAAGCCTGGACCCCTTAATGCGGCTCTGGAAAAAAACAAAAACATACACATACATATTATCCAGTGAGTCAGTGAGTGCAATCATGCATTATGCTTTCAAAGAGAAAGAAAGTCAGTCAAAATGTCCATGTTGAGCAAAGAGCACTAATACTTACTCTCAGACAGACACACCTCTTCTGTAAATAAACACACACACGTGTTTTCATGTCATACCGTTTCTAGACGAGCGCACATATGGTCCTCCCAACCCTCCTGAGGAGGAGCCTCCGGAATGAAGAGCCAGTCTGCTCCAGAGGCCAGTGCAGACACCAAGGCCAGATATCTGGAGGAATAGCACATAATACCAAACACAATCATTTGTCATATTGATCATGGCAGAATACACAGGATGGTAAAATGTGTCAAGGTGTTACTCACCCACAGTGTCGCCCCATGACTTCAAGAACAAAAGTGCGCTGGTGGCTGCAGGAGGGACACAACATTTATATTGGAGAAAGTTAATAAACAACTGCAGCAACAATGTGTGAGGGCAAACAGAGATTATCCAGATTGTAGCAACATGCAAGAAATGGGGCAAGTCTGAGCGAGATCATGGAAGAAGTTCCTGCGAAGCTTTAATGGTAGAGACAGGTTCTGACAACGCCACAGAGATGTCTGCATTCCATTAAAGTATGTCTGACACAGGACTTCAAGCGCTCGAATTTTAATCACAACTGCAACTGATAAATTACTCAACAAATGATTGAAGCTGTAGTGAGATAACTACCAACTATATAAATGTGTATTTTCACACGTTTTCAGTGGAAGTTATCCTGTGTTGTTGTCGTTTTATCCTTATATACTATTGTTGATTTAGAAAGAAACACAAATCAGTCCAGTACAATATCCGCTTTTATCAAACTGTGTCGCTCATTTTGCCACTGTTCAACATCACTCAGTTTCTGACCTTTGTGCAGTGGTCATGATAGCGTCAATTATCTCTATAATGCGGTGCAAAGCAGAATCGGCTCCGATGGTCATGTCTGTGCCGCAGAAGTCGTTATCGATAGAGCCAACGAGCCCCACGATGTTCAGGTTGTCGTGCTGCTTGGCCAGAGTGTCTGTGATCCTCCCTGATGAGGACAACACAGGTTCATTGTTGCAGATAGTAAACTGGCAGGTTACATATGCGGATGTTTTTGTTAAAAGCTTTTTTAAAGCAACTGCTCCTCGTGAGACTAGTAAAGCATTTTAATTGAACTACCAGCTACACAAGTGTTTATATAAAACAAGCTAATATTAAAATGATGTAACTATTGTATTCCCAGCAGTTTCAGAGTAATAGTACATCACAGGGTAAAGGAACGTTTCTTGAGCACTTTACCTTTCTGTACAAGCTCATCCAGCAGGCTGCTCCACTCATTACGGAAAATGTTGGCTCCTGTGAGGCTGCCGTCTCCACCGCACACGCACAGGTTGGTGATGCCTTTCTTCACCAGGTTGAAGGCAGCGGAAAGCCTCCCCTCCCGGGTTGTGAAGATCTTGCATCGGGCGCTTCCTATCACAGTTCCACCCTGCGGTCATGTAAGAAAGCCAAACAATGTAATGTGTCCTAAAAATGTCAAACCAGAAGACCAATATTTATTTTAGTACTTCGCAAATGATTAACTGCTTACGATGCAACAGATATCAGCGATTGAAGGAACAGATTCAATGACATATAGGCATGAAACAAAGCCATGAGCAGTGCACCTGAGATTTGGGAATTTGCTCTGGAAATGAGCAGGCAAGCAGATTTTGCTTGAATTAATGGGACATAATTAAAATTGATCAGTGATCAACTATGAAGCTTAACCAACAAAAATGAGTTTGCTGAAGTTGCGGCTACATTAATAGATGCTTAATGCACATGCAGCAAGGCCCCTTACCAGTTTGAAACCATTAAGGCAGAGAGAGAAGACATGAGAGAGAGAGAAAAGGGGGATTTCATACAACTTCTTTTTAACCCACAAAAAAGAGAAATAAAAAGATTTAAAAGGATAACACTAATTTGAAATGATAATACAATTGCCATACGGCTCAAAAGGCTAGTTTTAGCACAGCTTGCTGCTTGAAGACCTACAAAAGATACCTCTGTGTATATTTGACATGTTAAAATGTCTGCTGAATGGCATATTAAAGCTACCCATATTAAAACCACTATTGTCAACAGCCACAAAGGTTCATATTTAATCGTACCTGTTGGATGATGTTGGTCACACTGTGCCAGTGGGCCAGTTTGATGTGGTCTCCCCCGTCCACCAGACCCTGGTATCCCTGAACAGTAACATATTTGTTTTCTTATTGTAAGTACAGCTAGAATAAGAGTGAATGTGTGTGTTTATAAGGGGCATATTATCATCAGCAGAATGAAACAGCTTCTTTACCTCATATATAAGATAGACCTTTGCTCCCACATAGATGCCCATTCTTGTCACAGCTCTGACAGCAGCATTCATCCCTGGGTGAAAGACAATAGCACAGAAATATTACTTTAAAATCGGCTTCTTCAGTCATTACACAAGCTGTTGCACAATAACCCTGCTTGAGGTCATTGAAAAAAATGAAGTGGGTATGACTTCGCTATCTCTTACTGGGCAAAGGTGCCACTCGCTCTGTTGAAACAGTCCTGACAAGAATTACTCAACAAGGCCAGGGTTTCTTAACCATGGGGCCCTTCGAAGGGCCGCGAGCGCCACCTGCAGGGCCGCGAGGGGATAATATGTTTGCATCTGTGGGCCGTAAGGGCCGTGATCGTTGGCCTGCAAAATACTCTCCGACCACCAGAGGCAGCATCATCAGTTAGAAGTAGTAAGGATATTTAGCTGAACGTCTATGGAGAAGTCTCAACTCTGCTAGGTGACGACCCCGAGGCCCCGTTTACACGGAGACGCTGTGACAGAAACGCATGGAAACGACCCCACTCCGGATTCGAAGTACAGACCGTCTACACGGCAGGTCTTGCCTGAGTGAAAACGATGTAGTTCTCACGCCCGGCCAGTAGTGGGCAGTGGAACATTACAACGCGACACGCGCGACACTCAGCAGCATAACCACTTCCTCCACAACATCCTCCTCAGCGGCTAGTTCTCCCAAGTCTTACCTAAATGCTGCGTATGGTCGCCCTGTGCTTGGGTAAAGGTTGAACTATTTGCCGCAAGTATTCGTTGCTCTTTCGGCGGCGACATACACAATGTATCATATCAAGGTTCTGTTTTAAAAGACGATACAACGCGAATAGCTGCTGAAGCGCATAGCCGCCGCAATTGTTGTTTGTTCTCGACTACTGCGCATGTCCAAATGTTTCGTCTTACTGTCACAGCGTCTCCGTGTAAACGGGGCCTGAATCTGCATGGAAACGTAATGGAGAGGTTCTTAAAACGAAAAAATAATGACGGCAACGGGGGGGCACTACAGAAAACAGAATGCTCTTTTTAATTTCACCAAATCAACCTAACGTCATTGAGCACCGAATTTTATTGCTTTTGTTGCTAAGTTTATATTGTGTTACTTATTTGACAAACATGCACTTAAATATGGTTTTATATGAGCAAAATTAATTAAATGATCTTAACTTGTGCAAGGTTTTATGCATAATTAGCCTATGTATAGGTTGATATATTGATTAAAAAAACATACAAATGAAGAACAGTATTCATTATTACAAGATAGTGACACAAATAGCTATTAAATAAAAATGACCGCAAAAGTTAAATCAGAACCATTCACTCGATTGGGCCCCAGACTACCTTGCCCTGAAAATGTTGGGCCCCAAGGTCAAAAAGGTTAAGAAACCCTGAACTAGATGTGTAGTAATTCTCCTATGAGTGAAAGTCATTCTCAAATTTCTACACAAGTGACAATAGTAAAGAATGTGCATATAGCATATTGTGTACAAAAGGTCAAATATGCCTATTACAATCAATTGTTCATCTTACTACCTCTCTGGTTTTTGGGGGGGGGGGGAATAAAACAATGATAAATAATGCAATATTAGGTATTATTGTGTGTTTTTAGATGATAATCTATTATTTATCTGATGGTTCAAAGTTACAAAAATGGGCTATTCAAGTATGCTTCTTAGTTCAGTAAAAAGATCATATCCCAGTAAGCACAGTTGGGCTCTTCCTCAAACAGTGACTAGTGCTCAAGTACTCAGGTGGAGTAGTGCACATCTTGGTCTGCACACTATCTTCACCATTCCAAACCAACAGGAAGTGAAGTGTATTATTCTGCTCAATGACGATTTTTGACCCATGAACTGAAGAGAAATACATCCAGCTGTAATTGGGAGTTATAAGCTCGACTCTTTTATCAGAGTGCTGATTTAGCCTATTTCTTGCTCTCACGTGCATTTGTTGCAGAAATATGTTTAATGCCGACACGACAAAACCAAACAAAGGGGTCACCTTGTGCATCTCCTCCGCTGGTCAGCACTGCCATGGCTCGACCAGCTCCCGTCATCTTCAGCTTCTCCAAGTCCATCGAAGACATTTTAACGAGCTCAGTTTAAAACAGACAGACTGGTGGAAAAATTAAGAAATGTCCGTTAACCTGCAAAGTAAAGCGTTGGGTTTGGTAAGCATGAGGTCAATCAGGATGTCGCTTCCTTCTTCTCACAGGTTTACTCCCAGTAAACAGTCTGCATTGACACTTCTCAGTGGTCTAACTCCGCCCTGTTCAAAGGAGACTACAGTGGGCGTTCACTTTATGATAACGCACGGCCCGGCGGTAGTCTCCAACAGCTCAGTGATTCTCAAAGTGGGGTCCCAGGACCCCCAGATGTCCGCGAACCAAAGCTTTTACAAACATTTTTAAAAGTGTGCTGTTATCAGGCATATCAACGAACTGGGACCTCTTGCACCAATAAAATCAGCTATTCTGCCCGATAGTCCCGCCCCCTTTAGTTTAGTGTCTATAGATCTCTGATGTGATCTTGACATGTCTGTTTACTTATTATAGTCGCAATAAAAACCCAAAATTAAAAAACCCCTCGGAGCCAACATTTTCTCAAAGTTTATAAAATGGATTACTTGGAGACTACACTAGCTATAAATGCAGCCTAATTATATTGTTGCAAAGTAGGCTACTTAGTTATCTGTTAAATTATTGTTATGGAAAGAATGTATTTTGCGGATGTGTTAAAGTAATTCTGTTGTGAACTGTTCAGAGTAAACTAGCTGTAAAGATCATGTTTGGGTGAACTCTGAATATACAAAGATGACTGCATGGACAGCTGACTTTCCTCTGTTTAGGTTGATTACTTTTAAATGGCATATCTTCTGGAACAGAGCTCATCAATGTTTTGTATCCTCCCTGACATGTGTAAAGGGGCTCTGAATCACAAGGATTCACTCTATAGATTCACTCCTTATAAGAATAAAAGCTCACAAAGACGACTGTTTCTCGGTCCATATTCTCACTTACATATTTTCCATTACAGGGTCCTTGGAAAAATGTCTCACTTGAAAGGGGTCCATGGTCTAAAAAAAAAAAAAAAGAACTGTTGTAGGCTATTGTGATATTGCATTGTTAAGCCTATACTATTCAAATCAAAATGACTAACTAGATGAACAATTTTCCAATTTTATTTTAGCCCCAAGAAGGTGCTTGATATTTTAACAGCTGTACAAGACACCATTGCAACATTACCTTGAGAAACAGCCTCTGTTATTTAGTTATTTAGTATCTATCATTTTAAGATCAAGTACAACCGTCAGATCAATTTCAACTTTAATAAAAGTCAAATAAGTAGGCATCTTGATGTTAAAATCAAGTTGGATACCACTTTATTGATTCTCAAAGAAGGTAGGAGTTTTGGATATTCATCTTGATTAGAAATGTACAGTTCCTTAATTGGTAGGACTATAAGCCCAAAAAAAATCTTAGATAATACTTTTAGCAGTTTGCTTGCAAAACCCACCTAAATTAATCTATGGCTCATATAATAATAACATGACATCAACACTAGAACAAATTCACATGTTCTGTCATTCCAAATAAACGATTCAGACAGTTGATGAAATATAAAATCAACAGGAAACAGTTTTTGTCACAGAAGAGACAGACCACAGTTTGTTGGGTACAGTACATCAGCATTTATTCCATGCACTAATTTGCTCTGATTTTATTCCCCCAAGATACCAGTTGCACTGTACACTGGATAATGCAGGAAACTGATGGGATTGGTTGATCGTAATGCCATTCAACAGGAAAGTGAGTTGGAAATGAGATTAACAAAGAAAACATATGTTTGATACATGGGACGAGGCAACATGATGTCAACAAGTTAGAGATGATTTCAGAGAGATGAATATGTAAATAATAGGTATTTTGATTTAAAAAAATGAGAGGAAGGGATCTCTGCTGAAGCACCGAAATCGGCATCACACATGAGTACAACCCTATTGTTCATTAACCCTGCTGAGACAGTCCAATCACTGACTTTTGGTTGTAGAAGAACTTCCTTTTAGCTTATGTCAGGTTAACTTAAACCTTTGGGACACTTCATGCTGCTAATCAATACTTCATCCGCAATAAACATCATGATGATGATAATGATGAGTGATCCCAAAGAAAAAACAAGAGATGCGAATTTATATGACAATGCTTTTTGTTCAACCGTACTGTAAAAATACTGTCTTCTTCCCATACCAAATCATTGTGCTTTCTTTACATTAATACTTCTTAGGAGAAATCACAGGTCATGACATTTCTAAAGCTGCCTGAAATTAAAAAGAACAAAACACCATAGCATAATAAATTAACTCAATAGTCATGTAGGCCAGCTACAAAGAAAAAAAAGAATCAATATTAAATTAAAACTTTACAGCAATCAGTCATACTTCACAGGATATATGCCAAAAAAGATAAATGTTAACAGCTTGATCAAATTATGTAGACATAAGGATACACAAGGTTATTCTACACTAACGTAAACAGAGTGAAGAAGGTTTGAAGGAGGCTAGAGGTAAGGCAGCAGCTGCTTTCAGTACCAGGACTGAGCCTTTCCAAAGCTGTCAGGCAAAAGGTAATTTATTCATCAGTACAGGTTAAGATTCACCATGTGCCTCTACCATCTCATGACTCACAACCTACTGCAGTGCTCAATACTGATGTGATACGGATTAAAGAATTTCCTGCTTATTTCAAACCATGTTGGCTGGTCATCAGCGACAGAAGCGTGAGGCTTCTGTCTGAGCTGTGCAATATGTTAAAGAGAGAGGACGAAAACAGGTTACATTACATTTACAGTTGATTATATACAGGACTAACTAACACTGAGATGAGGTTGTTGAAAGCCAAGAGCTTAATGGCTCTGTGGCCTTGTCTCTGGCTTTTATTCCTAACTTAGAAACTCAGCCGTCTGCATACACTTGAGCTGACATCTTGACATCATTAACGTTCAATTCAACCCTGGCTGGCAGTTACTTTAACTGCACAGAAATTAATTTAAGTTGGATGACAAACACTCTCACAGTGCTGAAAAATAAAGCTTAATCAGGTGCAGTATCCCCTTTCAAAGACAACAAGGTAAAAGTGAAATTGCTGGGATTCTTGGATTTGGATGCTCATGGGAAGATAATATCCCTTGTGTAAGGTAAAAAAGAAAGAATGGAGTCATGACGATTACAAAACAGATGGAAAAAGCTACTGTAACTGTCTCCACCTAGTGGCTGTGGATATATTGCTCCTGCTCTAAATCGGCAACATAAAACCTGAGCATCCATCTCTGGAAAGGCAAGTTCACAAAGTAGGGACAATATAAAAAATAAAGCCTATTTATTGAGCTGTTTTACACCTACTTCTCTGATCTAGTCACCAGTCACTATGTTGTGTCTAGCCTGCTAGACTACTACATGCCCAGTCAACATTATTGCTGTTTTACTACTACAGCATAGATGAACATTTATTGGAGGCTGCATGTTAGACAGTATAAATTACCCTGCTAGAAAATGGAACATGGAATATTCTGCACTTAATATTTTCAAGAAACGGGATACTGCACCTGGATTATTACTAAACCGCTCGGAATCTTTAGATACACATTAATATCTGTTACAGCGATAAAAGAGTTGAACATCAAGGCTACCTGTAAGACTTTTTTTCCCTATAATAATCCTGCACGGTCGTTATTATGTGCCACCCTAAGAAGACTCCTACATACAACAATTGGTCCAATCCTGTTTCTCAGCCCTCGAAACTATCCTGAGATGAGACTTGAAACTGTAGAATCTAATGGAGAGGAAGGGCCTTCATCCTAACACACACACACACACACACTTAAAACTCCCTTAACAACTCTTGGTCATGACATCTGATTTATGATGACAATGACATTGGCGTGTCTCGGAGAAGGATGAGCTGCATCACAAAGGAACAGACTCTTTTTTTCTTTTCTTTTTTTTCTTCTTTGTTTGATGCTCTGCCAGCTTGTCCGCTTCATGCAGTCTTCCTGCAGCCTTGTGAAATTTGCAAGCCGAACAAGCATGCTAGTACAGTTTAGCATGATCCTTGATGACTGGACACTGTTTCTAGGAAGGGAGGAAGAGACTTAGGGAGAGAGTCTGGTAGCGAGGCAGGTATGTTCATGCTGGTGTTTGCACTGTTTTCATGAGCTCCGTCTCCCGATCAGCGTGGTGGGGACGGGAAGGAAGCCAGAGAGGTGGGGAACTGAGGCTCTGCATTGTAAACTAATGATAAAGCCAGTTGATCTTAATCAGAGCAAGTTTCTCTGTTGGGTTTTAGAAGAGTGAACGGAGCCAGATCAAGGCTTGTATTTTTAACAAAAATTGCAGGGATGTCACTCCACCCTTCAAACTTTTCAACACATCTTATTATCCCCTACATCTTTGTTCGTTCTCAATCTATGGCCAATGCACAGCTAGCCCAGTTTTCAAATGTATTCCTCTGTTTGGATCAGAGCATATTCAGCATATTCAAGTTCATCATTTTTCTTCAAAACTCAGACAAAAATAAATTATGAGATTATCTACATTATCATTCCAAAGGAAATCCCTGCTATGGGTTGCCTGAATGGTGTGCTAGAGACAGGGCAGACTGGGTTTAATGAAGGGGGAGGAAAGGGGGAGGAGGGGGGTCCTGGGAGAGATTGCACGGGGCTTTGCTATAGGGAGCTTTGTTTACAATGTGGTCCTCTTATTGCTGTGTTTTCTGCAGAGCAGAATGGGACACGATGGCCTCCGGGCAAAAACAGAACTAAGCCCTGGGGACCTTTTCACCACGAAGATGGAGCCCCAACTTTGTTGTTTCTGATGGTGGCGTCTGAGCACTCTGCGTCTGATGTATCACAGTCTGAGTCCCCAAACTGTAGTGGATTCTGGGAGAATAATGAAAACAGAAGACAAGACAAGACGTGAGCATGGATCCAACAATAGGGGATCCAAACTTAAGATCAGATCATGTTGTTTTTGTGCCCTTATTTTGGACAAACACTTTTTTTCCCCAATCAGTACTTAATTAAGAGACAATATTTTTCTGTACCCTCGATTGTAATGTGGTTTAAGTCTAGCCCACATATAATCCATGTCTTTCAGCATATTTGATCTGTACTTTAATATTGTTTAGTGAAAAGCCCTTTGAAATCTTTGAAGCTATAATTACTATTTTAGGTGCCACCAAAGCAATAAACAAATTAAGACAAACCTATTGATGTCACTAGATAACAAGTTAGGGGTCACCAGTAATGAAACATTATCTAAAACACGAATTTATGCCTGTGCTAAATTTAATTCTACTACATCCAATAGGAGTTTAGACTTTTCTCACCAATGAGAATTTGCTGCTGCAGGAGTGCTATTTGAGGAGATGTCAATAAGACATTTGAAATAAACGTAAACGTTTTTCAGATATTTCATGGTGGACTAAATGGAGAAGGTGACACTTAGCTCTGACACAATATATCAGCGCTAGTCTGATGCGTGTCTAACAATGAAAATACCTAGCCAACATGATAGCACTGCTAATATCCACTATGCTGACCTCATAGCTGTGTTCGTCAGAGCATAGCTTTCCCAGTGAGATCTGGGTCTTCACCCTTCGGACGGCACACTCCTTGTCAGACAGGCCGTCTGACTGGGTGGAGATGTCGATGGGGATGTCCGGTGTGTGAGACAGCAGCTCATCCAGGTGCTCCTCCTGGCTGGCGCTCAGCCTCTCCAGGGGTCCACTGTGGGAATGGTCGCTGGTGTTACCTTCTTCACCGTCGGACACAGACAGGTTTTCTGAACTAAAGGTGGAGTAGGACTGAAAGCTGCTCATACAGCGATGAGGTCTTTGAGGAAGAAAAAAGGTACTTTTAGACACATTTGCATTTGATTCCTAATGACTGGTTATACTAATATAATATACAGTACATGGTTAAAATAAGAAGAGTGTTATTTTCTTATGTTGAACAACACAATATGATAGCATTAGATCAAGGTGGAACATTTTATGATCAACTGTGCTTTACCTCTGTCTTCTTGGAAACTCCACTTCACTATCTACCTCCCCCTCCTCCTCTTCAGATGACTCATCGCCACCCTGCAAGAGAGACAATCGCAGCTGTTACTACATCAGTTTCAGTTTTGTAGCACAAACACTCACTACAGGGTCAGTCATGAGAGGACTCCAGCTGTGCTCACCTTCCTGAGAGGTCTGAAGATGCGAGGCAGTGCAGTGGGGAGGGTGTGTGTGTGTTTGGATGCATCATGTTCCTGCGCCTCAGTCTTTTTTGTGGCCTCGCTGTCTGTAGTTTGGTCTTTGCAAGGAGCCCCTAAAAAGGACTGGGCGCTTTCCTGGGTGTTGAGCAGTGAGTAGTGAGGTAACTCTGGGTGGTTTGATACTGGAGGGGTCTCCTGACAGTGAAGGCATCCAGGGAAGGGGTGAGCCTGACAGCAGGGACACAGAGAACCTGCACCAGCACCTGGGACATGGTTGGAGCTGGTGGATGAAGTCCTCTGTCGCGTGTCTGCGTCCACCGCCGTGGATATGAGGTCAGGGCTGGATTCAGAAACGCGACGCTGCAGGTGGTCTGTCTGAGGGCTGCGGAGGGCAGCCGCAGGACCAAAGTAGCGTAGGTTATTGGCACAGTTGACGACGGCCTCTTCGCGGCCCTTTAAGGGGAGGAGGGTCCCCTCAGGTAGTGTGTGGTGGTGGTGATGGTGGAACTGTTGCTCCTGAAGAGACTGGGTGTCCTCTTGGCCACCGGCTATGGACTTTAACAGCCCAGGGAACTCACTGTGGCTTCCTTTGCTGTTGGCGCGGCGGTGGCGAGGCTTGCTTCTGTATCGGGCTTTGCCGGGAGGCGTGGAGACTTTCGGGCTTGCTGATAGAGGCGATGGGGAGGGAAGAGAGTCGACACTGGGGATACCATCAGAACGAAGCAAGTCTGGCCTGAAAGAAATGAATTCGGCAACATTAATGTTATGCAACATGAATTATTCAATAATAAAAAAAAGGTTGATTGTATGAGCTTTGTCACTTTAAATGTATGTTAATATCATCAATGCAAATCTGCAAATGATAATGGATGTGTAGCATTAGAAACAAATTGGTTCTTCTTTTTGATGCTACAGACCTTTTAGCGGACGGCATCCCCGGCTTGTGGGAAATGCTTCCCTTCTTCTTGATAAGCTTCTCCACAGCGTTGGACCTGACGATGGGTCGGACCAGGTGCCGCTTATATGTCCCGGGATATTTCTTCTCCACTGCTTGCTCTCTCCTGTTAAGTGACATAATAAGTTTAGGGTTTTCATGACAGTTAAAACAATTGTCTTTTTTTTTTTTTGTTCATTTTAGGTATCATACAGTAATTAGAGACGGTACACAGTAACATTTCATAAGATGAGGCCGAGGAATGTGCTACAAATAAGCCACAAAAAGATGTGTTTTATTTCTCATTCTCAAGCAAAATCAAATACATTTCAAAGAAGATTTTGTCGGAATATGTAAAAAAAAAAAAAAAAAAAAGTCTGACAGTTGTTTGTGATGCAACTCAAAATGCCTTATTGTTCTAGTGAATACAAAACCAAACACTAACTACTGTCTCTTCTTACTATAACATCCGTGATCTCCCCAGTAACTGTAATAATTTAAAAATAAATATAACATCACTGGAAATTCCTCACTGAAGGAAGTAAGTAGTGGGAGACCAAATGATAAAGAAATCGTAGTGAAGCTGACCAGTGAATATTGTGATAAAATGTTTACATACTTCATTAGTTCTTTCTCCCGGACCTCCAGCTGCAGCATGATGGCGCTGAGCTCCATGTAGAGATTGTTTGCTCGTTCTAGTTTCCTCTCATAGTGCTCCCGGATGTCCAGAGCATGCCTAAAAGTGTGCAGAAAAGCAGGAAATGATTACTCTTTGACATCAAAACATAGGAGAAACTATGGATATGTCGAGAGAGCCTGATCAGCAGACAAAAGGTTCACTTTTGCTTTCTTTTCCTGCAAAGTGCTCACTCTTTCTATCTGACTCTCATTTATTACACACCTCAGTTCATCCCTCCGACGCCGGATGAGCTCCTCGTCCAGCCTGTGGATACAGGTGCCTTCACTCTTGATCTTCTCGAAATGTTTCTTCACCTCCTCTCTCCATTCTGACTGTAATTTGGATGAACAGTCAATATCACATTAAATGTTGATTCTCAGGACTGTAACTAAAATAACATTATCATCTAGAACACGTATAAGAAGTCTAGAGCTAAAACGGGCAATAATTTAGGCAGAAGCAGCATGTACAGTCCGGAGACTGATTTGTAGTAACAGTTCAAACCTGAGACTTGAAGTAGGTCTCCTGCGGAGCTCCCAAGACATCAGCAGAGGCAATGTCGAGATGTAGTAGAATCTGACGAAATGAAGGCCTATTCCTAGGTTTGCCTTGCCTGTCAAAAGATCAGCAAAACCAGCAGAAGGAAGGGAGAGCAGATGTGATTAAAAATCTAATAAACAATGAGAAAAAAAAAATCCATCCATCTATCTATGTGGTGCATGGTTAGCATTTTGTTTGTTAAGACAGAAATCTATTGTTTGTTTGTCCACTCAGATCCTTTATTTTATCATGCCTATAAACCCCTCTATACCAGCCCTGCACAGAACAGGCTGTTTCTTTGCCTGTAGCTTTTAATGCAACTGAGCTGTGTCTGACCTTTCCCCTCTCTGGAATAGGATTGCAAGGCAGACTCAGAGGGCAGAACAAACACCTAGCTTTGGGAGGGGTTACTTCCCTTTGTGATGCCATTAAGGGAAAATCTTCAAAAGGACTGTTTGAAAACATATTTTCTGAAAAGTGGAGCAGGCAAAAGAGAGGATGGACTATTTTCATGATTAAGGAGTCTGAGTGTTAGAACACCATGTTAAAGTGTATTTAGCATAATAAGTGACCTTTAATACAGACGCCGACCTCAAACTATTTGAACACCAACTGAGACTATGATGTTTAATCACACCCACCATGTTTGCTTCATGAGGATTTTAAAGCCATCGGGGCAGGTGGAGGGAACAGGAAGGTGGAGACTGTTGCTGCCAACACCCCAAATAATGGCAGAGGAATCCACGTCTTTGTAGGGAATCTCTCCAGTCAGAAGCTCCCATAACACAACACCAAAAGACCTGCAGAGCACAAGGAGAGTGAGTCAGGTCTGTAAATGGTAACAATATACAGAATCAATTTAAAGTAGTAGATTTTTGGAGACTGGACCACTTAAACAGTATTTCAATTGCGCAACTTTTTGTCATGTTCAAGCTTGAATCATCATAATCTGCATATTAACACCTTTACTATTGATTTCTTAGAATATAATATATTATTGTACATTTGCACAACAATTTTAGCACTCACCATATATCTACTTTTTCGGATACAGGCTCATTTCTTATCACTTCTGGGGCCATCCAGGCCACCGTACCAGCAAATGACATCTTTGTACTTTTGTCACTGAGCTCTTTGGATGTTCCAAAGTCAGAGATTTTCACAGTGTCGTTGTGGGTGACCAAAACACTAAAACACACAGAAAACAAACACACTTGTTAAGACTTTAAAAACCTTTCATATTAGAGGATAGCAGTGTCAGACTGACATTAAAACAGGTCAAGTGACTTAAGTTAAACAATCCCAACGATTTTTTTTTTAGAGAAAGTCCTTCATTCTGGAAGAGGAATGGGTTTTTCTTCTAATTTGGCAATTTTTTAATCTGTGTTCAAAAGACTCAGCTTTGTCAGAAGCATTTCTGCATCTGAATCACTCCATTAGCTAAATGAGTCTGACCTTTCTTGCACATTCAGCCAGCTATCATTCTGCTGACTAATACAGTGTTCAGCACTGCTGCAGCATGATAATATTGATTAGAGGAACAGGGCTACAGTGTGCGCAGGATGGGGCCGGATGAGCAGCATGAGGCGGGACACTGTGTCTTACTCGTAGATTACAGAGGCAAACTTTTTTATCAATTCTGAGAATGGCCTTTAAGTTAATGTCAGACAAGCCACAGCTGAAAGGAGAAATTGTTTTTGTCGCTTTGGGCTAACAAATACTGAACAAGGCTGCTAAGCGCTTCTCGTGAGATTAACAGATCAGCTGATGGATAACTTTGACAACACAAACAAACATACTGTACTCTTTTGTAGATCTGGGGAAAAATCTATTTTACTGTTATTCATACTGGAGATATTTCACAAAATAAGACACAGAGGAAATAAACCTAGTTGTTAGTAAGGCTTCTGCTCAGAGTAAAAAAACAAAACAAATACATAAATATATATAAATGAAGTCCGTTTTCTCTTAATATAGCAAGAAAAGAGAGAATATTCACTTGGGAGATTTGAGGTCCCTGTGGATGATTTTGTGAAGGTGTAGGTAGTTCATGCCGCTGGCGATGCCTGAGGCCCAGTCCACCAGCAGCCTTGGGGTCACCTTCCTCCCCGCTCTCAACACCTCATACAGCTGGCCCTGAGCGCAGTACTCCATGATGATGCAGTAACAAGGTGCCTGCGTGCACACACCCCTAAAGTGGACAAAACACAGGAATGACATTTGTAGAGCCTCCAGCTAGAAAACATGACACTGCATTTGTTTACACACAAGCGCAGGTTGCTGCAGACTTACTTAAAGCTGATGATATTTGGATGTTTGAGTTTTCGCAGGGGTTTAATGTCCGTCTCCTTCTGTTCGCGCACCTTCTTGATGGCCACCTCCTCAGAGCGGAACTTTCCCAAGAAGACGGCTCCCTGTGCACCGCTGCCGAGCCACTGCAGCTCTGAAATCTCCTCGAATGGAACCTCCCACATGTCTGGAAACAAGTCAATCATATTTTTAAACAGAAGCCTATTAAGTATTGTGCCTTTAGAGGTATACAACATTTGTTTTTCACTCGATGCTGTCATAATTTCTCGTTGAAATGAAGGGAAACATATTGTGTAGATTGATTACACTTATCTTGTTGGTATGATAATGTGAGGCTGTAAGAAACTGCTAGATAGCTTAGCGGAGCAAAAAGATTAGATCACGGGTGAACAGCTGGAACAACAAAGATCAAACTACCAACACCTGTAAATCTCACATATCACATATTATTAACTTGTTTATTTCTGTCCTTAATTCAAAACAAAGTCTAATGGAAATAATCTGTCTTTTTAAAAGGGGTTATGCATTGGATTACTCCTTAGCTAGGTGCGATTACTCACATTGATGACAAATCCAAGATGTGAAACAAATAAAGGAAGATTTGTTCCTTTAAAAGGTTGTGTCATAACAAAAACATTTTCACAGTTATATTACTGAACAGATGCCATGTACTAGGTGAGTCACCTGTAAACTTTCATAAAAAGGCACATCTATGTCGACATATGTAGATAACATTTGTCAAACTGAGAATCCTTGTTTAGTATTACAGCATTACTGTTAAAAATGTCTCACAAGTTGTGTAAATAGTGAGTTATTTGTTACCCACTTTTGTGTTTAGGTTTTGAAAACAACAAAGACTAGAGAGGATGCCACTGAAGTCTCCATCCCTTTACGTTTGAACATTAGCTGGCCGGGCCTCGTTCTGTCTAACCTCCACTATCGTGTAGCCTCTGTGTGCAGCCTGCACAGGCAGCCCTGCAGCAAGGTGAGTCTACCTAAACCACGACCTCAATTCAAAGTGACAGCAGTACAGTTTCACCCACAACAGCAATATTGTGAAGCTGGGGATGGCTATTTAATTAAAGGCAGGGTAGGTAATTTTCTCCCGATACACTTTCGAAGATTTTGGATGAAATTGTCTTTAGGTCCTGACAGCAATTAATAATGCATGTGCTCTGAAAAAGAAATAAAAAAAGTCATCTGGAGCAGTTGTAAACACGTAAAAACTTTGACCAATGTCGGCACTCTGTACACGTTTTACAAACCAATCGAGCCTCTCTATCCCATGCATGCACGAGCCCACACTCAAAACAATCTGAAATCTGCTTCTCGACCAATGCATGTAAGTGAGGGGCGGGGCTTTTGAGTAAGCACAGAGGGGAGGGGGTTAGAGCATACGGAGAACAGAGAGGATGCTACCCTGCCTTTAAGCTGGTCCACTACATTAGGTGAAACGAGACTAACCTTGCTGTTGCAGCTTGTATTCTGTCGAGTATGTCTTCCCGATGATGTTCCAGACGGGCCGCAGACAGCCAAACAGCCCCTCTAAGAAGCCGCCCGAACCAGGACCTGCTCTTTGGAAGTGCAGCTTGATGTCATCAGGGTGGTGTGGGTGGTTCTGCCTCCCCTCACAACTGTGATCCATGGGACAGTCTCCTTCTCCCGTCTGCTCCTCCATGCCACTCCCACAGCCGTGCTCACATGAGGCCGGTGACACAGCCTCCTCATGGTCCTGCTCCTGCAGCTGAAGCACGCTGTTGTCAAAGTGTCCGCCCTCGCTCCTTGTAGAATCCACACTCAAAGCTATGTTGGGGGGACTTATACCCCCCAGCATTGAGTCCTCATCCTGAATTGGCGTCTGTAGAGTCTGCGGGGGAACAGGCAGGTGTGTGGGCGGGGCCAAGTCTGTGATAATCTGAGGAGGTAGGTTCAATGGAGGTGCCGGAGGAGGCTGAGGTTGGGAGTTGGGCAAGTTTGTTTTTTTCATTCCGTCCCCAACCACAGTGAGTTTGAGCTCCTCCTTGAGTTTGCCCACCAGTAGACTGGGGCAGGAAGTCCACGAGAGCACCTCCGGGGAGCTACCCATGTTGTCGTGCATGTGCATGGGCTGTCCAGCGAGGATGAATCGAGTGCTTCCTAACACGAGTGTTCGTCTAAACGCTGAAATTCACCTGCAGAATGTGGAGACAGAAAAAACAAGAAAGAAAGACATGTTAGCTAAAAGCATAGAGTAAATGAAAAATATAATGCAAATTGAAATAAAAAAAAAAGGTAGAGTTAAGACCTATTCAGATGATTGTAGACACCTCTGACACAACATAAACATCATTTGAACTTTTGCAGAGGTGCAATATCACACCCACAAAGAATGCAATCCTCTCAATTCCTCTCTGAGCTGTGGGATTTCAAGAGCTTACATTAATGATGACTTTTTTTCAACTACGGAGAGAAATCACAACAGGATGGGGAGGGTCGGAAATCTGTTTAAATGAAGGCATACTGTCAGAGACAGTTGTTGTACGAACAACGCTGCAGAATAATTCTTTAACCCCTTTTCGACCGGACACCATGAACTATGGTCTTTTTCAGGAACTACGCGCGTTTCCACCAGATCTATAAGGGTAATAATGTAGTTCTGGGGTAGAAGTTTACCCCTAAAAAAAGCTGCTACCTGCTAGGGGTTATGTACTTTCTGAAGGTCCATGGCTCTGATTGGTCAGAGTGTTAGATCACACTCTACAATTATAAAAATGTAAAAAATATATGTTATAGACAAAGAAAGACTTTAAGTACAAATAAACTAAACTGAAAATAAATAGAAAAGCAAGCAAGAGAAGAGTCGGATGTTCGATCTTGATTTAAAACATTTATAGTGTTTTAATCTCTTCAACTTGTTTAGTTTTACTTTAAGTGTATTTTAAGTAATTCATCAAGATAAAAACTACTTGATTTGACTTCTGCAAAAATAATTTACATTGATGTTTGTGAAAAATAATGATTGACTTGTATACTTTTGCTTTCTTTATTCTCCATTTTTATAAAAAAAAATCTAGCATACTAACTTTGGTGACTGAAAATCTTTTTTCAGAAATACAATATCAAAATGTTCCCTACACAGAACTTCTGTATTCACAATTTTAAAAAATCAGATGTTCTACAGTTGAAATGTCATAACAAAAAAATTCAATCAATTCTTAATTAATTAAGGCATTTGCAAAGCCATACAGCCTCATTTGCATAAACTTCCCAGAACTTCAGGCAGCGGTGGAAACGCAGAGTCATGTGCCACGGGAACCTTTTAATTCCTTCAAAAGAAGTCCCTGAACCTTTAGTTCTGTGGGCTTTCGGTCAAAACGGCTTTTGACATTTCTGGGAAACAGTTGGACTAATCAGACAAAGACACACAAACACACACACAGGCTTTACAGTGTTCTATGTGAAGCATAAACAGCATAGCTACGGTTAAAGCTCTTTCCATTTATTAGGAGAGGAGAGAGCAAAACATCTGGCACACTCAGCCCACTCTCACTGCTTATCTAGCGACTGACCTCAGGACCACAGCAAAGGAAGTGGTCAAGACACGGCTTGGCAAAGGAGGGGGACACAACACACCTTGCCTAAAAGTCAAAATTTGATGCACAGTCTGTGGCTAAAGCAACAAGAAAATGTGTTTGGTTACTCCTGCATATGAAAACCTGAGAAATGTAGATATTACCATTTAAAAAAAAATCGACATAAGCACATCACTTCACTGTAAAAAAGAAAAAAAAGAAAAGAAAAGAAAAGCACTGTCAACCACACCTGGGGCACTAGTCCTAGTATAGTAGTATAGGATGAGACATCTTAAAGAAAGAACTTGGATTAACAGGGATTATATTGTCTAAACTCAACATCCTTCTACTTTCACTTCTGAGCTATCAATAGCATCACAGAATCTCTGTCAACAAATACAGCTTACTAAAGTCTTATCAAGGGACCAAAGAATGGACTTGGACACAAAAGACAGTAAGCTTCTAATGGCTGTTTGTGTGTTTTAAAATTATCTCTAATGAACAACATTCCCCAAAAACGTTATGCTTCATATTAAAGACGTATTTAAGAAAACTACCTCATTTGTCCTGATTGTAAAATCCACTTATTCGGTTTCCATTTTGAAAAAAATAAGCTTCATAAGTTTCCCCTCCTCCCTTCATGTCACTGTCCCTGATAGAGTATTGGTGTGCAATGCTGCCAGTCCGAGTTTTTCGACTCGACCACTGGGAGATGCCAGATTCAGAAGTGTTCAAATCCTGCACATAGAGGCTCTAATTTGTTGCGACTGTGAAGTTCACTGTGTTTTCAGATGGTCATTTATCAAGTCTGGCTGTACTTGTTTACCAATCTTTGCAAAAAGCGCCATAAGCAGTGAATGAATTGCTTTGTAAAAGACACTTGATTTCCTCCTCTGTAAGCCCATGGGGACATGGCCTTAGAAATCCAATCAAGTTTGAGGGGGCATTAGAAAAGCGGGACTGACAGACAGAGTAAGGGAGATATTGAGAAGCTGTAAAGTGTGTGCAGTCGGGAACAAAAGATCAAAGTCCAGGAGGGAGGAGACAGCGTGAGCAGGCTTTGGTTACGTGGAAGTTTCCTGAAGGCGAGAGGGCAGCTGGGAGGTCCAACTGAAACACACGTTGTCTATGTTGCACTCTGCTTGAACATTGGCATGAGCATACAGCTTTTCCTGTTGGCATCGGTCAAAGTACAATAAAGCTGTGACCCCTCTGATGTAGATAGTGTTACTGCTGAAGCTACATAACAAACCATGCCTGATACTTCTAATCAAAAATCAGCATCATTGTCAAACTAACGAGTATCAGAAGAAAAGTAAAAATCTTGCATTATTTCTGTTCAGCTGAGCTTGTGACACAAAAAAGAAAATCCGGAAAAAGCTGTCTGAAATCCTTTGTTCACCCAAAAGCACCAGAGAAACCCTGAGCTTTGTTATGAAACTTTCTTAATTTTATTTTAGATATATTTTTGTTATGCCTTTATTAGATAGGACAGTGCAGAGTAGGAAATGGCCGCCACCTTACTGCGAGACCATCTGCGACCATCTGCGCCCCATGACATTTTTTTTTTTACCAATTTAATGCCATAAAAATGAACCTTAAATAAACTAAAATGCATTAATGCCGTAAACGTTTTGTTGGAGAACACAGATTGGTCATGTTCCTAGCTTTGACATACCATAAAACACCATTCTGAACTAGCAATGCATTGTGGTCTTTGTAGTAGTTTGCCATCTTAACATTCTTGTTGCTTCAGTTGCTAGCGACTGCCATATAGCACAACTGTTGGTCATATTACAAATCCACAGACAGAATGCCAAACATAAAAACATCTCTGTGGTTATTTAGTACAAGTGAAGCTTGGAATTTGATATTGCTTTATATAACAGTACAAACAACATTTATATACATTTTCTAACTTTAATCATCATCAATTTTCTGTTCTACAACTTGATAAGAACATAAGAAAGCCACACTTTTACCTGCTAGTTTGTCTATGTCAAAACAGCTACTTTGTCTTATCCAAATGTATCCATTTATAAAGCAACCAGTGAAACCAGAGTCTGTTGACATTTTCCTTGGAGGCCTGTGTGATGGATTATTCCAGGTAAAGTGTATTCAGAACACCTGATGCTGCAGAGTGATAAATGTAGTTATAAGCTACAGTGGTGATGTACTTAATACCAATGCTCATAAAGGACTCTTCAAAGGGTGCAAATTATCTCTTGCATGAAAAATATCAACTCACGTTTTGTTATGAGAAGAAAAAATAATTAGATTTCAGGGTGGAAAAGTGAATTATATGTGCTGGGTGCAATGAACGGTGTCATACACACTAATAACTGATAGAACAGATCAAGTCAGAGGCATTTCAAAAGACCCATTTTGGTATCTGAAGATTTCTTGAAGCTTTTTTGATACCTGCTAATAAAACAAAGAACAGAGAAGACGAGGGCGAATACAAAGTTCCTGACGGGTCTCAAACCAGATATGAGTGTGATGGTCTGCGTCCTAACCCTTAGTCCACATAGATGCTGCATATATGTTACATACTGTATCTGCTGAGGGAGTAACCTGAGCGCTGTGAGAGTGTAGTGGCTGCCAGAAGCTCATCTATAATGCAGGCCTGTCTCTAAGCAGGTTGCTGAGAGTGCAGGGGAAGGAGAGAATACTCTCTCAGGTATCCAATAAATCCGTCCCGTCCACAGCCGAGACAATTGAGCTGTTCGTGAAGAGGCCCGAGCTGTAATTCCATCCCATGGGCAAATGGCAGAGCTGGGCTCCTGACGTGGGTCAAGGTGGTTGGATGTGGTAAACTGGACAAATACACGCACTTGTAAAAAAACAATACATCACGCACAGTAGCCACAATATACCAGGCCAAAAAAAGCACAATTAACTCAACTTAAGATGAACTACTGAGCGCGATTTGACAGACATCTGACATCATTTGACAACATCTTAACTATTTAAACTCTCATCGACCAATTTCTTTCCAAACAAGATCGAGTCTGACACCAAGAGCAGAAAACGGACCTCTTGCTCTCACCCCTTAATCTCTAATGGAAGATCTCTATGGACATAGACTCCAATGAATAATGTCTGTGCTGCATTAAGAAGGGCTCTGGGTTTCATTTACTGTCCTTTATTTACAGCACTATCTGAAAGTGACCTTAATTACGCAAAAGGACCCACTGATGTAACAAAAAAAGAAAGATAAGTTACATGTTTTGGATGGAGTGGACGTTGCCTGAGGGAATGAAGTCAGATACACGGTAGAGAGAGAGAGAGAGAGAGAGAGAGAGAGAGAGAGAGAGAGAGAGAGAGCGAGAGAGAGCGAGAGAGAGCGAGAGAGAGCGAGAGAGAGAGAGAGAGAGAGAGAGAGAAATGATCAGGGGCTGATCCTTTAATCCCTCTACAGGCCTCTAGAAACAAGCTTGTACAAACACAGCCCCCATTCAGCCCTCCCCCTTCAATATACCCCTCCATACACATCCTTTCACAAGCCATGGCTCTCGAAAAGAAAAACGAACGCCAACGTTCAATAGCACAGTGAATCATCGTTAGTCACTCTTGAGTACATAAACACTTCAAAATAAGGAGCAGGCCGGGTAAAGTTCTGAACAACTGTACCACACTTATATGAGTGTGTGTGTGTGTGTGTGTGTGTGTGTGTGTGTGTGTGTGTGTGTGTGTGTGTGTGTGTGTGTGTGTGTGTACGCAGCAGCTGCTGTTGGAGGGGGATTGGAGTTTACACGTGTGGGTACACACACACACACACACACACACACACACAAACACAAGCCCAGGGCGTGTCTGGCAGGATCCAATAATCCCACTACTCCCAGCAATCCACTGGGGACAGGGGGTTTCTGTGCCACTCAGCAAAAGCCAATATAGTTGTTTAGATTGTGTTTCAGTGCTTTCACTCTGAACTTCCACAACCACAACATATTAACGTAGCATCAGACAGACTGCTTACATACAGTATTTTCACACTGCATTAAAGCTAAGATGTCAGCAGCAGCAGAAGAAGCAGCAGTGTGATCTGTGTCTTCATCACTCTGCTCCTCATTAAGGGAAGTCGTGCTGGGCCCCACAAGGGGACCCCCCCCCCCCCCTTCAGGTGACAGCTGGGCCAACAACAAAGACCCAAATTAGACCCTTTCGCACCTCATCATTCACACGTTACCATGTCAACACAGCATCCATCCTGGCCTTCTGCTGCCAGTCACACTCGTATACAACACTTAACTTGCTTTTCTGTACCCACTGAGCTCTTCATAAAGTAAGAACAGACAGTGTCTCCTATTGTTACAGTATTGTAATCAGAAGAAAGAGAACTATGTTTCTTAAACCCAAATAAGATGGACAAAATCTCAGCTTGACGAGCTGCCACACATTCTACACGTTTACAGCCCCTTTTCTATAAGAATATCCAACTTTATTATCATTTTGAAAGCAGAGGCAAACAGTAGCACATGATTGTAGCACAGTGAGCCAGGGTCAAACCTTTCAGAGACGCTCTGCAGTTCTGACAGACTGGTCTGCTCCATCGCCTCATTGCTTGAGGGAAAGAGAAATAAGACAAATGCCTGACCCAGACTTTCTCCATCCCTCTTGAACTCCTTTACTTGAAACAAGTGGAGCAAAAACAGGAACTGGAAGGTACCTCAAAAAAAAAGAAAAAAAAAAGGGACAGATTCCTCGAAAAGCAGCTTGGACAAATACATGAGTGTTTTATCATCTGTGGGTCAGAAGTCTTTGTGCTCAATAACACGTTACTGTCTGTGACTTCGGGTCACATTGGAACTCTGTTATCTGTACTTGTTTCTTTAGTCAAAGCAGACTCTGAACCTTCATGGCTAGGAATATCAATGTGAGTCAGCAACGTTACAAAACACAACTCTCTGCTCATGGATTCCCCTCTTGTCACTGAATTAATATCTTGCTATGTGAACATGTGACATGGAGACCTCAGAAATGTGACTCAGTCCAGGCCTGATTTAATTTGTCAGGATGTGGGCTAATGTCTAAATCATCTTTCCTGAGCTATCATGGCTTTGAGTCCTGCCAGAGGGGGGATTGTTAAGTCAACTGAAGGTGGGTGAAAGTAATAATCTGCAGTCAGTTCGGGCCTGGCGATGGAGGGAGAAAATAAACAAATTCTGGCACAGCGTTCAGGCGTCTGCTGATGTATGGGCTGATCTATTTCCTGTAATCACTCTCTCCTCATATTCAGATTCCCCCTGTGATTCACCTGGACTCACCTGCAACTATGAACAAAAAACATGTTTTTTTAATCCAGATACTTATGCCAAGGATTAAGATAAAATAATCCTTTATTCATCTCACGAGCGGAGACATTTACATTTGTATTGATGCCAATGCAATAAAGAATATACAATCTCTCAGATGAAACTGATTCATTTTGGTTGTTAAATTATTTAAGGCTTGATCTGAAAGGCAACTGGACATGGTTGGTTTTCAACCAAATCTAGTAGCCTTTAAGGTTCAAGACTTGAATTATTGTGACCTGGATAGATTTGTTTTCAGATCTTGTTATATCTCGGGGTATGATATACTTATAAGCAAAGACAAAAAATGTCAAGACAAAAACATTAATAATTAAGTTATTCTCTACTGAACTAAAACAAAAAGATTATACATTCCAGCATTACGGAAAGGAGAGAGCAAGGGATTTTTTAAGAGGCTTGTAAATGACGGTATGGGAGCATTTATAGACTGACATGTGCAAATACATATTAGGAGCATTTGTAATACTTCAAATCACAAGTGGAACATCTGTACTTTCTCTTGATTTTCCAGAGACAAGGAGGAGAGGACATAGATGAATGAAACTGCCACAGATTGATTGGATGATGAAAGTGTTAAAAAAAAAAAAAAGCTTTCCCATTACTCCTCTTCCTCTTCAGTGCAAAACAAATCAAAGTCTCATAGTGTGGTTTCCTAGCTCTCCATTCAGTGCAACAAATCAAAGTCATGCTTTGACATCCAAGCTAAACAAAGTTTGTTTTCTTTTTTTTTTTAACATGGATGTGTTTCATTAGCACCCTGAACACACTCACAAATATAACTTTTGCCTCAAATAGCCTCAGCCAGTACCAGCCAGAGATGAGAAAATATAAAACTGAAGAAAACAGTGTGCGCAGTCGACACGTCACATGTTCTCCCTCCAGCTTCCTTTTCATAGCCTCTCTCTTACTGAGGCTGCAAGCCAGTGCTGCAACCAGGACACGCCGCCTCCTAAAATCTGCAACTATCACGCACACTCTGCTCTGGAAAGCTTGCAGGGCTACAAAAATGTGCCTTTTCAGTCAAGCCGAGTCTTTGTCCACACTGATACATAACGCTAAAGCTTTGGAGAGCGCCGTTTATGAACTCTAACCAGATTCATCCGGATAGATGACGAAAGCAAACAGACAGAGAAGGGACGGAGAGGCCAAGGAGACAGTGAGGCGAGAGAGAGGCTCAAAGAAAGAAGTGGAAGAAGAAAAGAAGATTAGAGAGAAAAAGACGTGGTGTATTTTGTGGCTTGAAACAGAAAAGAGAAGAAAGGGGAGAGATAAATGGAAAAAGAAACAGACAAAAGGGAGATGAAAAACTGCTTTTTTCTGCTGCTGCTGCTGTTGCGACTGCTTGCGGCGTAATATTGTACCCACCACGCTCCAATGGGAAAGACTCCCAGAGCGACAACAAAGGACACAAGAGGAGCCGGCTCCATGTGAACTGGGCCTGTCTGCCCTGCACGGCCAGGAGAAAGTAGCACAGACACACATTTAGACACAGACTCAGACACACACACACACACACACACACACACACACACACACACACACACACACACACACACACACACACACACACACTCCACACTGCTCACCAGAGCAGCTGCTGCCACAACAATCCCCCTTGTGCTCTTTTAATAGGGACGGTCAGCCTGTTCCGCCAACAACAAGGAGCGGAGAGAGAGACAGACAAAAAAGTGTCACAACAGACCAACACACATATTGCGAGAGCCTGGCTGCGACTGACACCATTTTCATGGAGGCAGTATGAAAAATACACAAAGCTTAAAAGAGATTTTTTTTAAAAATGGAGTATGTGGGTTTAATACGAGGAAGTGGGTTTAGAAGAACATTTTCTTTTTAAATGTCTAAAGACACTCAGCACAGCGAGAAAATCAATACACACTAGTGCTTCTATTAGCTGTTGGGTTCATTATATCCCAGCTTGAAACTCATCTATGTCTTTACATACTGAGCCCCAAAAAGAGTCAGAGTCACTCTAGAAATAAGAAATACAAGTGGTAAACTCCTCATGGATATCCATGGATGGATGGAGCTCTCCCCTCCTCCTATCCTCCAAAGCCCGTCTGCCGGCTACTCATCCAGCGCAGTTACATAAACATGCTTAGCAGCAGAGGACAGAGGTGGACACACAGAGAGAGAGAGAGAGAGAGAGAGAGAGAGAGAGAGAGAGAGAGAGAGAGAGAGAGAGAGAGAGAGAGAGAGAGCTTTACTGCTGCAGCCAAATGGATAAGGAGATGGATGGAGATGCAAAGTGGGAGGAATAAGTCAAGGATGCTAAAGCAGGCAGGTGCACAAAGGGAGAGTTAAGCAAATATAACAAAAGGAAAATGTAAGCGTTATAGTGACATAACGCGGCTGTGCGTGATACACGCGAGCCCAACAAAAGTCTTCCATCTCTGACAGCTTCCACTTAAAAAGCCTTTGAGGATGATTCGGCTGTTACTTCACAAGGTGAGGACAGTTTTTGTTGGTCTTTATCTACAACTTAACCTGTCCTTCAGAGGGAACTGCAAGTACAAGTACTGCATCAAAAAAAAAAAAAAAAAAACAGCAGCAGCATCACCGCTGAGCCTAAAATAGCTTCTGCACGCACCTACGCACAACAGCTCGACACACGCACTCCTGTAACTGCACTGCTACTGAGCAAACACAGCTGATTCAAAAAACACACAACAATGCCTTTGACTACACTGACAAAAAAATGACAAAGTCAAACATACAAGATTAATATGTAAAAGTACATTTATATCAGATGCACTGACAGACAGAGCATCACCAGATTACTCACAGCAGATAGAGCTCGGATACATGGTCCCCTCTCAGATCTGAGGCAGGGATGAAGGGATAAAAAAAGGGAAAAAGCTGCCAGGGAAAAAGGGGCTGAGCTGGCAGTGAGGATGGAGAAAAACAGTAAGAGAAGCAGAGGGAGACAGAGGCAGGAGGATGACAGACATTCCTCTAACTCCTGCAGCACCTGGGCCGTGAGTGGGTGGCTTTCAGCGTCATCGAGTCGCTGAAGACCCGCTCACGTCACACTTTTCATGAATGGAGCCGTCTGACGCAGAGAGGACAAGGAGGAGGGGAGGGGAGGAGGGGTGGGGACTTCTGCACAGACTCACAGAGGAGGAGTAAATAGAGATGAAGAGGAGAAGAGAAGATAGGGAGGAAAAAAAACGAATGAGGAGGGGGGGAGGATGTATTTCAAAGCAGCACCAGCTGGGAACAGCAGGTTCGGCTGCGGTGGCGTCTCTGTAAGTAGGACAGACCGTTTCTGCACAAGAGAAAATCCCTCTGTACAAAATCAGCAAGCACGTCTCTGCATTTCAATGATATCACATCCCACATACTGCACAACTGCATCACAGCATATAATGCTAGACTAGCATATAACAAATGCTCCTTTTTCTTAAACACAAAGGTGACATCCCTCCTTTTCTTTCTAAAGCCTAAAATAATGACTTTATTGTCACAGACAACACAGAAATGCACCAAAGAAGATACAATCAGATCTTTATGGAGAGCTCTTTGGTAATAATGATAAAATCACATTTATGGCTTTTCTATAAAACACTACCAAAGAATTTATAATCCGCAGATAAGAACTTTTGTTTCATTTTACATGAAGCACACAATTTTTGTGAACATTCTTTTAACATACTGTAGATGATGTACAATCTGCCACAAGGTTGGGTGGGTGCCTTACAGGTTACTAGCTCCAACTAATTTGATAGATGTGAATCATAAGATTGTGATTAATGACCTACATTTGCACCACAGGGTCTTCAAGCTCTGCACAACTTATTCTGTAAGTATTCTTTAGCAAACATACAGAAGATATTATCCAATGTTCTGTGGAGATAAAACAAAAACACACTAAATACTTTTTTTAAAAACTGCTGTTTTGCTTTAAGTCTCATAGGATACAGTACAATTAAATGGCATATAGAACCACCAGAAAGGAGTCTATTGATAAGAAAGTTCCCTAATTCAAGACTTAGGGCTAACAGTGAAAGAGAAACTAAAGGTCAAAGCCAGAATATCAGAAAAAAAGGGTTCTTTTCTCTCTTCAAAAGGTCATGTCATGCCTCTCAGGAGCCCTCGTACTCTAGCTGTGTGTTCATTTCGTTTCTTTTCCTTTTTTTTAATCATACAGGAAAGATTGACATTTAATTGGAAAGACTAAACAGCAACACAGACAATCAGGGGTTTAATATGACCTTGTTATAAACGGTTTCTGTTTAGTGCGGTAAGTGCAAATCTGCTTTCTTAACATTAACAGTGAAGTGATTCATTTTCAACCAGTCTTATAGACAAAGAAGATCAGAGGTAAGTTTGACATCGGGATTTGGGTAAAAAAAAAAGTATAGTGTATTCAGCATATATAATAAACAATTAGAGTATTTACACACATCTGGGACATTGTTTATATTATAAGTGTAAGGGACCCAGGACGCTACCCTGAGGAACGCCTATATAACAGGTATAGAGAGAGATGAGTCATGTTATATAGATATGAAGAGATCAACATTCCCACAGAGGAAGAGAATTGAAATAAACTAAAAATGGCTTGAATTTCCCTCGGGATCAATAAAGTATCTATCTATCTATCTATCTATCTATCTATCTATCTATCTATCTATCTATCTATCTATCTATCTATCTATCTATCTATCTATCTATCTATCTATCTTCAGTAATGGGACCTTTATTGATTGAGGAAGGATGTTTTTAGTGAATAATAATAACGCAGACAAGATTGATCACATGAAATTGACACTATATGGGAGGTAGCTGAGCAAGTTTATCTTCAAGATGGTTTCTTTGCTGATTTAAGAGATTTTTAAATCATTTTAAAAGTGCTGGGAGAATGGATATTAGTCTGAAACAAGAGTTGGATCATCAGATTTAATAATGTGACTGCATTGAGCAGTTTTCCAGATGTAAGGAAAGCCTGATAATGACACTGGTTAGGTAATAAAGAAGATGCAGAAAGCTGTCTGCATGAATCTTGGTTTATGATTTTATGGTTAAATGAATATTTAAACCATAAATATCAGAGGCACGAGAGAGTTTAATGTCTCAGACAGCTCATGCCATGTCATCTCAGAGAAGGAGAACTAATGAGAAGTAGGGAAAAGCACCAATGGAGGACGAGAGGGAGTTTGAAATTGTAAGCTAATTCTACAACAGACAGAAATAAACAATCATTGAAAGTCCTTGCTATCTTTTCAGAGTCACTGACAAGAGTGCCCTGTAGAGAAATTTGACAATTATCAGTTTTCTCTTAGTTTCTACAATACTGACTTTAAGTGTCTGCTAGTTCTCTCTGCGAGTTTTAGATTAATAAGCAGCTTGAAGAATTAGCTCTTCAAATTAAAATTTCTAAATTTGTTTCCTCGCTCTATAAAATGATTTCATTCTCTGGTGTTTTTGATGTCCTATACAATTAAAAACATAACGCCTGCAAAGATTTGTTCAGGGTTTTTTAAATACAGTTCATAGTTCCAATCAATATTACTAATTTCAGCATTTAAGTGGGATAGTTTTGAATTTGATATGTATGTTGAATTTTTACATCTGCAGTCCCTGTAACCGATGGACTGCAGATGTAAACTAGCTCTGAGCTAACTCTGGTGCAATACATCAAATGGCAACATTTATGTTTAATATTGTACATGGTCCTTTTACAAATAAAGTAATAATAATAAAAACAATAACAATTTTAGAAAAAATTTGTCAGGAATGAATTTTTTGGGGTTTAACAATTTTCAAAACTGCATTAACAATTGAGAGATCTAATCGCTGAGACGCTGTGTGAGTAATTTCAGACAGACTATATTTGATGGTTGATTTGTAAAGATAGGGTCAAGGAATGAACTGCGTGTGTTGCTGATTCTGTTAAGCTCCTTAATTCATTGATCAAGACCAAGCTTTCCTGCAGTAGCTTTCAAAGGCTTTGAGGAGCTGTCATTCCACTTCATAGTCACTTTGAGTCAGGTCCAGGATAAAGAGCAACAGCTCCAATTAATAACATATACAGATGATATAAAAACTGGTTCAGACCTAGTTTATGCAATGATGAAAATAAAAGTACTTTATTCAGCTCTTACATTTGTGTGCTTGAGTTTGTGAATGTACACACACTGACCTGTCAGGGGGTTTCTGGGCATCTCAGGGTCTTCTGAGTGTGAATAGGGCTCAGGTTCGACTCTGGCTTGCTTCTCACCTGAAAACAAGCAAACAGATCAGAAATGAATGGAAGTATGAGAAGAGATTGAGAAATGTCATGAATAAATGAGGGGGTCCATGATGCATAATAAGCAGCATTATAAATGTATCACACACAACACATTACCAGGATGACTAAACTAGAGGGAGAAGTTGTGTGTCTGACTGGTTATCTGTGGTTAAATGTTTCCACTGATGGCAGAGATTTAGACTAAAACCTTCAAAAGCGACTGATTGAGAGGGAGGGTCTGCCTGAAAGGAAACGCTCAAGGAACAGATGCTCCACCCCATCCTGTTTTTAAGAGCCCAAACCTCTGGGGAGAATGAAGATGTGGGGGGAGTTATAGTAGGAGTGTAATGATGCACGTAGGCTTGGGGGTTAGGCACATAGGAGCATTATTGTCCAATCTTCATCTCTAAGCCACACCCAAGCAGGGGACAAAGCCAGAGGGGGAGGTTTGGTATCCTGGGGCGAGGCTATGTGGGAGACTTCCAAACCCGGTCTTTAAATGGCGTGAAATGACAGTCAAATGAGTCAAGGCACAGATGGCTGAGGATACTGGCTCTTATGGTACTGACAGGGACTGGTGAGTGTGTTAGCAGATTGTTGGATCTGCTAAAATAACACCTTTTAGATGCAAAAAGCCCAACATTAACATAATGTCATTCATCCTTCTGTGGGTATATGCATTGAAAGAGATATTCTTTCTTTGTCTCCGAAGACACACGCCTGTAAACATGAAGACTTGCACTTGTAAAATCACAGCAGGGGAATTCCCAAAAATACAGCTCGAGTTAAACATTTTCAAAAAGTAAGAGAGGGAGAGTGAGAGAGATTGGCGATACACAGTCGCATGGAATCAAATACTGGACTATTTGTTCAGTGAGATCGTCTAGCGCTGCTCTATAGCCGGAATTCTGAAGGTCAGCAGATCACAAGCCTGTGTGCTCACGTGGAAACAAGCAAAGCCACGTTACATTAAAAAAACACGCCTAACTTAGACTCTTTTCTTCAGCAAAGGCTGCTATGTCCTTCGCCACATCACTTCACAAGGTTTTTTAAAGAATGTGCAGGATGCATCATGAAGGTGTCTTCCACTTTTTTCTAAAGTAGAGAAAAAATGTAGAGAAAAAAATAATTAGATCTTCATCACACACGATCTTATTCCCTTCATTAGTCATTGAGATACAGCTAACAACCATCGACTCAGATTTATCTAAAGTTAGCTGAAGGTTAGCTGGGGCTTCATCTGATTGGCCTACATTATTTGAACACAAGGCTCCAAATGTCACTGAATGTCAGACGCTCATATGCTGAGTAAGAATTCAATACATGTGCACATTAGGTCGTCATATAAGGATTTGTTGGTGTGTTTATTATTACTGTACACATCCTGATGGCAATTACACTTCTCAGCCCTAATGCAAGCTCAAAGACGTGGCCCCTCTCACCATTCAAAGAGTTTTCCATCCAAAAAGATTCAGAAAAAGGCTGACACTGGTGTTCCTTTCTTAGCCCAGCATGGTGACAACATGAAACAGAACTGGAACAAATAGTGAGTGTTGAGACTGTTGTGTGCCTTGTTGTGTTGTTGATCTACATTATTACCATCTAGGCTGACAGCTGACTGCTGTTCAGACTGCTTCTAGTTTCCTGAGGAACGTTGGCCCCCAGTCTGTTGATGTTTGCATTGACTTCTAAATTAGCGTTGATTTGTAAGCTATCTAGCTAATTAATAACGCAGGCATATTCAAAGAGAGCAGAAGAATCATTTTCAAACAAACACAAGTTAAAAACAACAAAAGGAAGTTATAGTTAGACATAGCTACTAGCCAACTAGCTTCAAAGTTTGTTTTAAATTTCTCATTAAAGATAGGTTGCACGTTCTATTTTCCTACTCAAATTCAAACTCATTTAACATTAACCAAAGTTTCAATTTACTTTGGGAGCTGAAATCTGAGATCTTTTCAACACTGAGTACAATTTCCTCAAGTGGAAACAGTCTCTGATGCTCATTAATGAGAATGCCACAAACAAGTAATGCTGTCTTTTCTTCAATAACAAAAACAAAAGATACACTTCTGATGTAAGAAAGAAACTGGAGGTGTTTCTCTTCTTTCTCTTTTGCTTCAAACTTCTGTCCATTTGAAGTGTGCGGGTCCCTGATTGGCTCTGTGACAGGGCACTGCCTGTTATGCAACAGAAAATGGAAGCACTATACTGATGTACACTGATAGAAGACAGCGACATGGTATAACATTCATTATATTTTCGTCATTATTTCAACGCTAAAAAATACAAAACTAAAGGGAAAGAAGAATATATATTTTTACAGAGCGACATTGAATGTCTTGATTTGTCCGACAATTAAAAATTACTTTTTTCACAGAAAAGAAAGTAGATCTGGATCTGGATCTTAGCTTTAAGTCACATTTTACACAATGTGTGTGCCAAAGAACAGTTCAAAGTAATTTTCTCACTGAAATGGCACCATTTAATCTGAGGGTAGCTGATAACTAGTGCCCACTGTGTGCTCTGATATGAACTAAAGCCATCATCAGACAGTGATGACCCTACAAAGTTATATGTTTAAACACACACAAAACTCCTTATTGAAATAATTATGAACTTAAAAAGACAAATAATAGTCTGACCTGGGTGTCTAAGTTTAGCTTTATTCCAGTAGGAAGCCTCCTGTTCAGTCTCCATCACCAATACACAGACGTGATGAACAGCCGGTCAGCGTTCCCTGCCCTCTCCTCTGAGTGCAACAGAGCTGTAAACCACACTGGCCCCGCTCCGTTATACACACTCATTACTATTTCACCAGCAGCGGAACAACTGCACTGACAGCTCCTGTGTCCCCACATTAATAAGAGAAAAAGCAGCTTCGCAGCTTACAGTGGTTTACTTTTACAATCTGACATCGCATGCAACACACACACACACACACACTCACAATCTACAATTACCAACAAATAAATAAGAGTCCATGGATGTCTGCTCAGTCTGAGAGGATGCTGACATGTTCAGTTATGAGACTATCCTGTTGCTTCCGATGACACGATGATAAAGGAGAAAAGCAGGGATTTTTAAATTTGATTTGATTTTTAGGGTTCTCCTAATGAAAACATACAGTGGTAAAACACATAATTATGTATATATATCAATATTAGATTTTTACATATCCATATTCAGCTATGGGAATCTCTTCTTCATGCTCTTCTAAATTGAAGATACATTTTGCTTAATTTGGGGGTCCCCCTGTTGTTTTGTTGTGTTTTTTATAGCCTTTTCACAAGTACCAAAAGTAGGGAAACCAAAGAGCACTCTGAAGGTTTTGGCACTGAAACTGATGTGTTAGCACAGTTAGCACAAACAGCTTGTTAAACCACCTTGCCTTAAAGGGTTTATAGCAAAGTGAAAACTCTGAACTGAGAAAAGATTAAAAACTACAAACTTGTTAATATTGTACATAACTTTAGAAAATGTATTTTTATAATGGAACAGTAAAGGAAGTCTTCTCTTGTTGAGCTGTGATTGAGTCTAAATCAAGCTCAGACTTCATCTCAATTTGACATTGTTATTTACCACCTTAAAAGTACCCTGCTATTCATTTTGACATACAATGTACATATCATGTTTGGGTAACATACAGCAGAAACAACAATGAAACTACAAAGTGAACCAAAAAAGAAGAAGAAGCAAGAAGCTTGCTGACTTTGATGAGCTAGCAAAGATAAGTCATGATTAGCCAAAGCTAATTCTCCAAAACATACTTTTCTCTAGCTTCTTCATTTAAACGACTAGTGGAAAAGCTGAGGAACTGACAAACTTGTGATGTAGTTTGCGTTATGGGATGTACGTAAAATAATATGTGAAATTCTATGATTATTGGTTGAAGCAACAGTTCAAAACTGGTAAATAATGAAAGCAGAGAGAACACCTTTTTATTTATTCTATACAACTAACATAAAGACTGCCCACGTTTAGGAAAAAATATATTCTGAACTGAAAGGTAACATTAAATGTTATTTAGCTTTTGTTGTCGACTCTTACTTTGTCATGTTACTCCTTACTGCCACTGTGGGGCGATATAGATGAGTTTACAGATTTTTTGTGGTAATAACTTTTGTATTTGAAAAATTCTTAATATTGCAGGTATATTTTTTATTCCTTTTCTCAGCAAAGAGTTTTGTGATAAGAAAAATTTTTTTTTTTGGGATCAACTTCCAGCCTATTAAATCACACTGCCCACAGCCAGCTGGTCAGCTGTTAAATTAAAATAACAGTGGTCCCCAGTGTGTCGGCTTCATGCACGAGGACGACATTGTTCGCCTGAGAGATGGAAACAGGCCGGCACAGCTGATTGGTAGCTTTTACAAAGGCTGACATGGATGAGTGAGTCCTGCACACAACAACCCTTGATTCTGAGAGGCAGATAATGCTTGTGAGATTACTGTGCTGAGCCCACCAACAACCCACGGCCTGACCAATCCGCGCTGAGAGGAAATTACATAACAATGATGGTTCAACACTACCGGAGGATTCTGCCTGCACCACTACAATCCATCCTATTTCCTTCTTTATCATCAGTGCAGAGTCGACTGCAAAAGCAGCCGACGCAGAGCCTGGTTGGCTGGGCAGGCCTCCCTCTGAACTGTATGCACCTGATAATCCCGAGCCTGATTTATGGGATTGCGTGCAGAGCTATAATGCAAAACACAAGCAGCTACTCTTAGATAACAGAATGTTATGAAGGCCTTCTTGGTTTAAATTATTATATACAAAAGAGAACTACAGAAGTGGGAGGAAATGAACACACTAACATGTTTAGTCTTGGATCAAAGATATAAGAAGGAGTCTGGGGATGCACTGGTATGCAAGGTTACAGGCAGACAAAGGCGAGAGGAGACAGCAAGGCACAGCATATACTCTATAACACAACAGATCCCAACAGCTCGTTTCTCATGCACCCTGACACATTCTTTTTTATCTGTATAAGAGCTCAACCGATGAACCAACAGAGCCGATAATAGTCAGTGAATTTTCGTACTGAAAAAAAAGTCATCCCCTGGGTTAGTGTTAAAACATTCCTTACCCTACAGCAAAAAAAAAGGATAAAATAGAAAAGTTATGATGAGACTATAAAGGTTAAAGAACATTGTCTGATAAATGTTTTTTTTCAGATCATTTCAATCCTTATTGTTTAAAACTCAAAGATGAGCTTAGCATTTAGAGCTTCATCAATCCATATACGGACATTATGCATTATATGTTATGAGTGACAGTGCATCTTTCCTTGTAATTTATATATATATATATATATATATATATATATATATATATATATATATATATATTACTCACACATCAGTGGATGTATACACACATGCAGCCTGTATGACTTTTGTGCATGTGCTCTGTTTGTTGCTCCTCCACTCGTGTGTGTTAATATGCTCCCCATGAGGCGCTGCAGGCTGTGGTAATTATAGCAGACCCATCACAAGAGATAAGTACATTTAGTCATGTGTAGAAGAATGAACACACGACGGCATACATGCACAAACCCTAGAGCACACACAGCGTCATAACATTGCTCATGCATAGAAAATATTTTCCTTTTTGATCAAACTCTCTTGGAAAAATGGCCTCCTGTGTCGAGGTTGTTTGTGGTGTTTTACCACATTTAACATTTTATGAGGTGTCACACTCTAAATATGAATCTATGACTACAAGGGCTCCTGAGGAGATGCAGGACTAACCCACTTCTCAGCAGAGATCCAGTTCTAAAAACTGGCAGACGAGTTCGTCCAATAAATCCTCTGGCCAACGACCACTTAATCTCCAGCAGAGCCAACCCAAAAGAGGAGCCCAGAAGATGGAGGATGCTTACTTTTTTTAAATCAAGCTGAGTTATCCTTTTTGGGATTTAGCAGTCTGATATGGAAGTGAGGTGTGCCAGGCAGACTCGCGGTGTGACAAGCTGGCCCTGCGTTTGGCGCACAGTAAGCTAAGGATGGTATGTAGGCAGGGCCTGAGGAGCTCAGACAGTGTCATTACAGAAATGTCAGTCAGAAGAGGACCTGATGGAGAGAAAGAGGAGGGGGAGAGAGAGGGCCGAGAGAGAGAGAGAGAGACAGAGGGACGGGGTAAGACATTCATGTTCGCATCATTTCCCCGAGTCGAGTGTTTGTCGTTGTCTTTTTCCGCTCAGCTGCCCTTCAATGTCTGCACGCGACGTTAACGTTCAGCGCAGAGACAGAAATGTGACGGCTATTTTTAAAACAGCTGTTAGCCATGCATTACTGTAGACCCCACACACCTGAGCACAGCATGTTTCATCTATTCAACGTCACTAAAAAGAAGAGCTGGAGTTCAACCAAGACACAAACGACGCAGCTTGATCTAATAATTAAACTGGTTTCAATGTTATTGTGAACGACAACGATTGTCTTTTTTCCAGTATCTCCCAACGTTTTAAAATGGCACAGAGCAGCACAAAAGGGCCTGTTAATGTTTTCAATAAGCCAATGTGACCAGAACTCTAGAACTTTTTTTTTGTCTTGCCAGCAGTCCAACACATTGATACATCCATACGCTGCCAACAAAGCAGCAGGAGCAACTTGGGGATAAGTGTCTTGCTCAAGGACACTTTGTACATGTGGCTTTAGGAGCTGGGAATAAAACCCCCGACCTTCTGATTGAAAAACAACCAACTCCATCAAATGAGCCACAACCGCCCAATACAGATCCTGAATTTTAAACTATATCAGGATTAGCTTTTGCTCTGTTACAATGGCCGCAGACAGAAAACATTGAGAGAACTCTGACCGCGACGTGTGGACAAAACGTCTTAATCACTCAGAGCAATATATATCGTGCCAAAGAACTTCAGTTAATAGATACTTGCATTTTTAGATTTGAAAATACATAAATCAGAAAAAATAAATGCTGATTTCTCAGCGTTGATTCAATCTGTGATGAGCCAATGTCGGTCATATACTGACAGGAAACAAACTCACATACACACTGTAACACACACATGGACAGTGAAGTCAAGACAACACAAGAGAAGAGAAGAATTGAACTAAAGGTGGGGTGATGAACTGCTGGTTTGTTTGTTGGGGAGTTTTTGATGTAAGAAGCAACAATCTTCACATGTTAGATATCACAACAGCTCAGAGGGCAATGCAGTCCTTCACTGTGTCCACACCATCAATGTTT